>NW_008344186.1:1330915-1332865 GCF_000622305.1 Nannospalax galili | reverse complement strand
CACATTTCACTTTCAAGGACAGACACTATCTTAAAGTGAAAGGATGGAAAAAAATATACCAAGCAAATGGTACCAAGAAAAAAGCAGGCATAGCAATCCTAGTATCTGATAAAATAGACTTTAAAACTAATCAGAAGAGATGAAGAGGGCCACTTCATGCTGATCAAATGAACAACAGACCAAGAAGATATTACAATCACGGACATATATTCACCAAACTCTGGTGCACCCAATTTTATAAAAACAATACTACAGGACTTTTAAGACCCAGATTAATGCCAACTCATTAATAATAGGGGACTTCAATACCCCATTGTCTCCATTAGATAGGTCAATAGGATAGAAAATAGAGAGACATCTGAATTAAACAATACCATACATCAAATGGGCCTATCAGACATATACTGAATATTCCACCCAAACACCAAAGGACATACTTTCTACTCAGCACCCCATGGAACCTTCTCCAAAATCGACTGGGGCACAAAACAATCCTCAACAAATACAAAAAGATCGAAATGATCCCATGCATTCTATCAGACCACAATGCAACAAAGCTTAAAATCAACACCAGAAAAGTCACCAGTAACCACATGAACACATGGAGATTAAACAACACACTCCTGAATGATAAATAGATCAAAAGAGAAATTAAGAAAGAAATAAAAGTATTCCTGGAATTAAATGAAAAAGACAGTACAACACAACAAAACCTCTGGGACGCGTTGAAAGCAGTCCTTAAAAGTTTGGAGCTCTAAGTGCCTACATTAAAAAATCAGAAAGAACACAAATAAATGACTTAACATCGCAACTCAAGACACTCAAAAAGCAACAACAAATGAAACCCAAACCCAGCAGACAAGAAGAAATAACAAAAATCAGGGCAGTAATTAATGAAATCGAAACAAAGAAAACAATACAAAGAATCAATGAATTCAAGAGCTTGTTCTTTGAAAAGATAAACAAAATTGACAGACCACTAGCCCAGTTAACCAAAAGAAAGAAAGAGCACCTCCAAATCAACAAAAATCAGAGGTGAAAGGGGAAGCATCACAACATACCAAAAAGATCCAGAACATTATAAGGGAATACTTTAAAAATCTATACACTACTAAATTTGAAAACCTAAAAGAAATGGAAGGGTATCTAAAAGCGCGGGAACCACCAAAACTAAACCAAGAAGAGAGTAACAGCTTAAACAGACCCATAACACATAAGGAAATTGAAACAGTAATATAAAACCTCCTGACTAAAAAAAGTCCAGGACCAGATGGATTTACAGCAGAATTCTATCAGACATTTAAAGAAGATCTACATCCAAAACTACTTAATTTATTCAAAAAGATAGAAATGGAGGGAGAACTTACAAATTCCTTCTATGAAGCCAGAATCACTCTAACACAAAAGTCAGGCAAAGATACAACCAAAAAAGAAAACTATAGACCTATATCCTTAATGAACATAGATGCAAAAATCCTCAAAATACTTGCAAACCGCATACAGACACACATCAAAAAGATCGTCCACCATGATCAAGTCAGCTTTATTCTAGAGAAGCAGAGATGGTTCAATTACGTAAGTCAATAAACGTCATAAATCATATAAAGGGGCTCAAAGACAAGAAACACATGGTCATCTCAATAGATGCAGAGAAGGCCTTTGACAAAATTCAACATGCATTTATGTTCAAAATCCTAGAGGGAATTGGACTGGAGGGAACATACCTTAACATAATTAAAGCCATATACAACAAAACCTACAGCCAATCATTCTAAATGGAGAAAAACTGGAGGCATTCTCATTGAAATCAGGAACCAGACAAGGTTGTCCACTGTCCCCACTTCTCTTTAACATAGTACTTGAAAGTCTTGCAAGAGCAGTAAGACAAGAGAAGGAAATTAAAGGAGTACTAAATGGAAAAGAAGAGCTCAAATTATCTCTACCTAGCAT
>NW_008344186.1:1322294-1330724 GCF_000622305.1 Nannospalax galili | reverse complement strand
AAAATACCTTGGAATAAACCTGACCAAAGACATTAAAGAACTCTACAAGGAAAATTTTAACTCTTTAAAGAAAGAAATTGAGGAAGACATCAGAAGATGGAAGGACCTCCCATGCTCATGGATTGGAAGAATTAATATTGTGAAAATGACCATCCTACCAAAAGCCATTTATAGATTCAATGCAATGCCAGTCAAAACCCCATGACATTGTTCACAGAATTGGAAGAAACCATCCTAAGATTCATATGGAAGCACAAAAGACCTCAGATAGCCAAAGCAGCCCTGAGCACCAAGAGTAATGCTGGGGGATTACTATACTAGATTTTAAACTGGTAGAGCTATAGTCATAAAAACAATATGGTACTGGCACAAAAATAGACCTGTAGATCAATGGAACAAAATTGATGACCCAGATATGAGTACATGCAATTTCAGCCACCTGATATTTGAAAAAGGGCCAAGAACATTCATTGGAGGAAAGACAGCATATAGAAGACACTATCTTTCACCTTGTGCAAAAGTCACCGACAAATGGATCAAAGACCTCAGTGTGAAGCCTGAAACTGAAACTGTTAGAAGAAAACATTGGCAATGCCCTAGAAGATATAGGTGTAAGAAAAGATTTTCTAACCCGGACATCAATTGCCCAGAAAACAAGGTCAAGAATCAACAAATGGGACCTCATTACACTAAAAAGCTTCTGTACATCAAAAGAAGCAACCAAGGAAGTAAAGAGAAAACCCACAGCATGGGAGAAAATCTTCACCAGCAGCACATCTGACAGAGATCTAACATCCAGAATATATAATAAACTCAAAAATCAAAGAATCAAGAAAGGAAGTAACCCAATTAAAAGATGGGCTAAGGAGCTGAACAGAGAATTCTCAAAAGAATAAAAAAGATGGCTAAGAAGCATCTTTAAAAGTATTCAATATCACTAGTAATTAGGGAAATGCGAATTAAAACCACTTTAAGATTTCATCTTACCCCAGTCAGACTGGCTAAGATCAAGAGAAAAAATGATACCAAATAAATGTAGGAGAGGATGTGGGGAAAGGGGACTCATCCACTGCTGTATGGGACTGCAAACTTGTACAACCCCTATGGAAAGCAGTGTGAAGAACTCTTTAAAAACTACAGATGAACTAACCATTTGACCCAGTTATACCATTCCTTGGCATATACCCAAAGAACTCATCCTATTGCAGAGACACTTGTACATCCATGTTTGTTGCTGCTCTTTTCACAATAGCTAAGAGATGGAAGCAACCTAAGTGTCCCTCAACTGACGAGTGGATAATGAAAACGTGGTTCATTTATAAGATGGAGTTCTACTCAGCAGTAAAGAAAGATGAAATCACGAAATTTGCAGGTAAATGGATGGAACTAGAATCTGTTATCCTAAGTGAAGTGATATAGACAGGAAAAAACAAAAACAAAAACAAAAAGGACATATGTTCTCCCTCATATATGGATCCTAGCACCAAATCCTGATAAGTGAGTATGTATCCAGACATAACTACAGGAACCAGGATAATGAAAAGAAACCAGGGAGATAAAGGAAAAGAAAGAATCTGAAAGAGAAGAACAGTAGGAAACAGGAGTTAATAAAGGAGATACAGATAAAAATGGAGTTATTTTTAAAGGGAGGGGGTAGGGAAGGTTGTACAAGGAAACTAGGGGATAAAGGGAAAGATCCTAGGTCAACTAAGTTCCAGGGGACTATGAGCATCTCTCAAAATGTCTTGTAACTGTGGAGAGTCATCTGTCCTCTTGATCAAGGAGGCCATGGAGACCCCATCAAATGGACTTGAACCAGTGTCTAGTCTACAAAGAGGAGGTTCAACACAGAGGAAACAGTTCGTCCATGCTTCCAAGCGAAGCCAGCCATGGTCGAGCAGGACCTTTGACTTACCTTCACATAGGCGGAACTGGTAAATGAAAGGAGCCAGGGGGTCCTCCCAGGCCCATGTGACTCCTGAGGAACAGGTCCTCAAACAGCCTTAAGAGTAAAAATAAATTGGTTTATCTGGGCCAACTGTAGGCTCTTAAACACCCAAAAGGAATGTATAACCAAAGATTAAATAGGTCAATATAATTTTTTGAGTCCATGTGAATAGCTAAAGGCTACATAACAAGAAACAAGGCCAGACAGGAGATACCTTCCTTTGAGTTGTTGGCCAGGGTGGCCCAAGAGACTCTCAGATAGTAACTCAGCATAGAACTGGGAACATGAACAGCAGACCCCAATCTTAGCTAAAGGAATATTGGCAACTGATTGCTGCTAGATGAGGAAGAGCTGATCTTCCTAAAACAAGGAACTGTAGACAGGCTGACTAGATTCAGCAGATGGACTTGCACTGGGGAACAGCTGGGGGCACTGACAACACAGTGGACAGTAACAGGGATGACAGAGTATATGGGCTCCAGTGGGGGTGGAGGCTATGGGAGGGTGCCATTTGGGAAGTGGATTTAAAGATGAATAAGATTGTTTGGGATGTTCTGTATGAAATACACACACACACACAAATCAACAAATAAGAAAAATGAGTTATATAAAAAATAGATTCTTAGCTGGGCACAGTGGTACATGCCTTTAATCCCAGCATACAGGAAGCAGAGGCAGGTGGATGTCTGTGAGATCAAGGCCAGCCTGGTCTGCATAGTGAGTTCCAGGCCAGCTAGGGTTACAGAGAGACTCTGTCTCAAAAAAATACTCTGGGGTTGGGGATATGGCCCAGTATATAAAGTGATTTGTGCACAAATTTGAGGACCTGTCCCCAGCACGCACATAAAAATCTGGGTGTGGTGGAGTGCACCTGTAACCCCAGCACTGGGGGAGTGGAGGCAGGTGGATGTCTGGCACTCACTGACCAGCTAATATTGCCAAATCATTAAACTATAGGTTCAGTGAGAGACTCTGCCTCAAATATAAGGCAGAGGGAGATAGAGGAAGACATGAACATGCATACACATGCATGCACACCCACACACATGAACATATACACATGCATACAACACACACACCATAGATTCTGTGGAATTTCTTAGCGTACAGTCATATTACTTGTGAAGTACAATTTTCTTCTTTCCAGTGCAAGCCACTTGTAGTTGTTTTTCTCAGTTTAGGCACTGCTCAAACCTCTAGTAGGCTGGGGGGTGGGTCCTCCGGGACACAGGACTGGTTGGCGGCTCGCTGCAGGGTGCTGCTGGCTGTGTGGGCGCCGCATATGTCTCTCCCTGAAAAGGGAAGCAGGCTTGGACTTTGGGGTAGCTGTGGCCGGAGCTCGAACTAGAACTTTTCTCAAACTTGTGTGCTGAGGAGACGCAGATGTTGGTCTCGGCTCCTCGGCTGAACTCGGCAGATTGGATCATGAAAACTGTACTGAGACAAAGGAAAGAGTGTGGCGGAAGGCAACATCTATTATCCTGGGCTTGGCAAAAGGAGGAGGACAAGCAGCAGACACCCCCAATCTGAAAAGCAGATGGAAGGTGACAAAGACACTGAATGGGTGGTGGGGAGACGTGCAGCCCTCCAGCCCGCAATCTAGACATGTTAGTAAGAGCCAGTGACAGCTGAATAGACAGAACAAGGATCAGAATTCCCAGATGAAGGCTGTTCATAAGAAAAAAGAAAGAGGACATGGTTGCAACTCAACAGTTGCGTCGAAGGCCATGCAACACGCGGCGGGGGCGGGGGGACACAAAAACTTCTCAAATAATCCAAAGTGGAACACTAGCTTATCAAGTCCCAGCTTGCTTTTTTTTTTTTTTTTTTTCTTTTTGAGACAGGGTCTTCCTGTAGCCCCAGCTGGCCCGGAACTCACTATGTAGACCAGACTGGCCTTGAACTCACAGAGATCCGCCTGCCTCTGCCTCCCAAGTGCTGGGACTAAAGGCGTGGACCACCATGCCCGGCCCCAGCTTGCTTTTTAGCTCAAGATAATCAGACCTATGCTGGAGTCAAATTTAGTGAGCCACCATCCCCAAGTATTCTTCCCAAGCCACCAAGTCACTGGGTTCCTGTTTCCTTTAAACCTTCAGATAAGGAAATAATGACATTTCAATTTAAACTTTTACTTAAAGTACAGGTATAAAATAAGATGAAGTAATAATGTTTAAATTCAGTAATGTTTACATATAGCTACCAGTTGGTCTGAAACTCACTAGAGAATTGTGTAAAATTGCTAATTTACAGATATAATAAACTACTATGTGCTGTGTGCACTGTGATATAATAGTATCGGTGCAACTTAAAATAAACAATTGTACTTGATAGTGTTGCTAACTAAATTCAAGTTTAGGTGGTGAGAAATGGCAATCTTTTCTGTTGTCTCTTGGAAGAATTTTAAGATTTATGGGTTAATGCTAAGAGACTTCTTTGCTGTAAATTGAGTGATAAGCATCAGTTCAGATACACAAAGATGAAAAACGAGTGGATATTTCAGTTAAATGTTCTAGGGAGACTCAAACTATAACACAACCATTAATCTACTGCCAAAAGAACTTGGGAAATTTTCTTAATAGCGGCATCTTAATATGTTGTACAGTGGTGAATGTGTAAAGGGAAGTTGGGGCTTATTAGAATGAGGCACAGTGACCATTTCTTAAAAGCAGCAGATGGGCATTTATCAACAGATGCACCAATACTTTTTTCAGAAGCAGAAATAGCGTCGAAGATCACCGAATAGCTTTCCGAAGGAAATTTTTGTATTGGCACAAGCTATTTTGGGTGATCTGGTCTCATCCCTACAAAGCTTGCTAGAATCAGGGAGCTTTATGATGTGAAAATTTTAAGTACCTAGGGAAGAAAGAGCCATGTAAATATATGTAATAAGTTTGTAACATATATAAAGTTTTCTTGGCTATTGTCTTATGAAATAGACTGTTTTAAATATGAATTTGATGAATGTAAGACCGTGAACTGTTTTTACAGTACGGTTCCCAGTTGATTTTAAAGACTGCCCCTGTGTTTAAGTGCCAGTGTGTGTAATTGATTTGATTGTACATTATACTTCAAAGTAAATTTTATTGTAATAAGTTTTATAACTGAAAAGATAGCACCTGCTTAGACATTTCCTATTTTTGAGAGATGTAAAATGCAGCACAAGACCCCTGCTCCCCCATCTTTAAACCCAAAGATTTATTATGGCTTCATCAACCCTAATGTGACTGAGGATAAAGTAGGACCCAGGGGACTACTTAGACAAAAAGATGTGATGTCTTTTTTGTAATGCCCCAACATTTTTCCAACTTTAGGGGTAAGTACTTGTACTACAGTTAACCCAAATAGCAGGTTATTTTTCATTGCTATAAGCAATGTAGCTGTTCTATTTCTTCAAATAAGTTCAGATGAGATACTGGCCAAATTAAAAACTGAATATCCTAAAGGACAAATTTGTATCGTACTTAAAGCACATGATCTTAATTTGGAACATGAAATAAAAATTTCCCTCCTCAAAAAAGGAAAAAAAAAAAACAAAACCCAAACCAAAAAACCTTTAGTAAGCTTTTGGATAACAGTGATGGACTGAATCTCCTTGTATTCCTGAATTTAGAAGGACAGTTTCTGCCTCTCACATGGGATTTGGTGACTGACTGCTTGTGATGATGCTCATTATGTTAAGTTACCTTCACTCCTTATTTCCTAGATTACTTTCATAAACAGATGTTGTATTTTATCAGCTGTATTTTCTGCATTTTATTTATTTAGATGAGCTCAGAATCACTGAATGCTTAATGGTTCATCACCTTTATTCTGTAAATATAGTGAAAATCTTAAACTGAAATTTGCATTTTGAGACCTATGGCTATAGCTCAGTGGTATAGCATTTGTCTCATAGGTGTTAGGTCCTAGATTCAATCCCCAGTACTGCCAAAAATAGCTGCATTGTGAGGATAGTCATGGCATAGTACCCTTCTTGTGTTGGTGGTTTCAATTTGCTAACATTTTTAAAAGAATTTTTGAGTATGTTAATGAGGGATGTTTGTGAATTTCTTTTTAATATCTTCATCTGCCTTAAGTCATCTGGCTTTCTCCATCTTCTGAAAGATTTTATACAGGATTGACATGACTTCTTTCTTAAACACTTGTAGACTTCTCCAGTGCAGATCTTTCAGATCATGAATTCTATTTTCATAACAAATGCAAGACTGTTCCTTCTTGAGTTAGCTTGGATAATCTGTGCATTTCAAGAACTTTGCTGGTTTCATAAATGTCTAAGATCTTTGGTATAACGTTGGTCGTTATGTTTATTGTCTTTTGTTTTGTTTTGTTTTTGAGACAGGGTCTCACTGTAGCCCCACCTGTGCTGAATTTACTATGTACTGTGGCTGGGTTTAGATTGCTAATCCTCTTCCCTCCGCCTCCTAAATGGCTGGATTACAGGTGGATGCCACCACCACTTGCTCAACCACTAATCTAAGGAATACTTTTAACTTTCCCTAGAGGAGTTTTTATTATCTGAAGACAATTAATTTATAATTAATGCCCATGATGCATAAACATCACCATATTTCTTATTTCTATCCTGAGACATCTTACCCTCACACCTGTGTCTCCTAGAATGTCACACAAATGTTTCTGTGTATTTTCCTTAACTTTCCTTCCATGGGACCTCATTTAAAAGACACTCAGGATGCAGAGGCACGTGGATCTCTCTATGAAATCAGACCCAGCCTGGTCTAGCTGGGGATTACAGGGAGACACAGTCTCAAAAAAAAAATTAAAAAATAAAAGATGGAGAAATTCCCCTGTGATTTTTACTGCATGAAATAGCAAGTGCTTGGGCAGGTGTCCAGTCACTGGCACTGCACACAGGTTTGCCATCTGCAATGCTCAAGACCTATCCATGAAAACAGTTTACAAAAGAATGGTTTTAAGTAAATTTATGATTTTTGTGGGAGGCTGCACTTACTCCTGACCACATGTTAAAGTTTTCCTGTTTTTTCTATGGTGAGCACACCCACAACACTGTCACAGCTGGAAAATAGTTAAGCTACCATTGAACCCAGTAAAGAAAAGAGACATCTAGCCTTTCCACAAGAGTTTCGATACAAGAAGTGGGTTATAAAGTTGTGGAGTCCCAAAAGAAGAGGATGCTGTGGTGAGTCAAAGGAAATAACTGTAGGCGATCAGCTTGGAGGAAGAAACTGAAAGATTTGTGTTCTTAGGAGCTGGGAGTTCAGAGGTCAGGTTTTTCAGTACTAGAAGTAACATTTTTCCTGACTTTTTATGCGTATGAATGTTTTCCTTTGGTGCATGTGTATACCATGTACCTATGGAGGCCAAAAGAAGGCATTGGAGTCCATGGAACTGAAGTTACAGTAGCTTATGAGCAATACATAGGTCTCGGGAACTGGATCCAGGTCCTCTGCAAGAGCACGAAGTACATTTAACTGCTAGGCCACCTTTCCTGCCCCTAGAACTCATGCTTTGAAGAGACATTTGTTGGTAACCACTAGTACCTTAAGAATTTGAAGGACAGTACTCAGGCCTCTGGGGACTTATTAGCAGCACCCCTGTGTTTGCTGTTACCTTTCTGGGAAACAAGAAGAGCACAGAGTACTCCAGGAGTGCTGGGTACAATGTAGCAGCAGCATCCCACTGCCCCTGCAGTGACCACTGCTGGTCACCTGTGGTGAGACACGGCAGCGTTAAGGAAACACTAGCTTCTGGAGGTGCTTAATCAAGACTGAGCCTGATCTGTCTTCTTGTTTTCATTTCTCCCAGAACTGTTCATTCTGACCAAAGAAAAGGGCCTCTTCTGTATTTACTTAACACATCCAGGATAATATGGGAAAAGAATAAAGACTGATTTTGAAGAATCTCAAACCAGTTTTACGAGGGAAGAAGTTGCTTTTTCTGACTTCTACTAAGCCAGAACAGCATTCAAAACCATAAACAGACGTGGTCAATCTATGTCTACATGTAGTTTACAACATCTATTGTGAATAATAATTTGATACTTTTATGTTGCTCCTTCCAAGGACTTGTGATATTGTCACAACACACACACACATGCACACGCACGCATGCACACACATGCATGCATTATTCTGAGTCAGAGGCATGAAGGGGTCATGAGGAAGAAATAGAGAACATATTTTGAAATTAAAGCAATGTGTGTAGCTTAGCTTGTAAAAGTTGATTACATGGGGAGCCCAAGTAAGATTGCTTATATTGTTTATATTTCTCTTAGTGTTTTTGAAAAGGCTAAATTTATACAAGCTGCTTACACAGAAGGAAGGCAGACTGAATACATAATATTAAATTATCTTTGCCTGCTTCTGCCTCCCGAGTGCTGGGATTAAAGGCGTGCGCCACCATGCTTGGCTATTGTCTTTTTTATGTCAGATCTGTACTTATGACTCCTCTTTAATTTCCTGTTTTTCTTTTTCTTTTTCTTTTCCTTCCTTCCTTCCCTTCTT
>NW_008344186.1:1311072-1322271 GCF_000622305.1 Nannospalax galili | reverse complement strand
TCTCTCTCTCTCTCTCTCTCTCTCTCTCTCTCTCTCTCTCTCTGTCTTCCTATATGGCCCAGGCTGACTTTAAACTCACACTCCTCCTGCCTCAGCCTCCCAAGTAGTAGAATATCAATAATTTATAATTTCTTTAAAAAGTTTAAAAAATGGGGGCTAGAGAGACGGCTCAGCGGTTAAGAACATTGGCTGTTCTTGCAGAAGACCTAGGTTCAAATCCCAGCACCCACATGGCAACTAACAATTATCCGTAACTCCAGTCCCAAGGGATCCGGCAGCCTCTTTTGTCCTCCATGGGCATTGCATGACACGGGTGCACTTACCTACATGCAAGCAATACATGCATACACACAAAATATAAAAATAATATTTTTTAAAAGATGACATTTGTGCGTGCATGCACACATGCACAGGGCCTATAGTGCATTTATGGAGGTCAGAGGACAAACTAGTGGGAGTCAGTTTCCTCCTTCCACCACATGAGCCCCAGGAATTGAACTCAGGTCATCAGGCATTGGTAGCAGTCACTTTGCTGAGTTTATCTATTGTTTATCTGTTTTTGTTTCAGGTCCTGACTTTCCTGAGTGGCTGGGCCTTCTTTCCTTCTGGGATTACAAGGTTTAGCAACTACTATTCAGTCCAGGCCAGTCTGTCTGAGGAGACCAGCACCTTTAGTCAGTCCTTGCGATAGGCATGAAGGAGAGGTTCGAGCATCAGTGCCCTGGGCAGGAGTCCACAGTCGCAATGGTGTTCTCACAACGGTGTTCTCAGCAACGGTGATGTCACAGTCCCTGCTCTGTCAGAGGGGCTGTTCATAGATCTGAATCACATGAAAACATCACAAGGCTGGGATTATGGGACCTCAAGCAAGTTTCCCCCACACCATTGGGTACGAGAATGCTGCTGGCATGATCATGTGAAACTCACATGTATCTGAACCCAGGAAACATGCAGAGGTGTCCCATGTAGAGGGAAAAGTCCCTCTACATGGCTGAAGAGAAGCCACAGAGAGGCATGGAGCTCATGTAGCCATGTCATGTAAATGGATGCTCCCTAGAAATTGGGAAGACTGCCCACAGGGGAGCTTAGAACCTGTCTTGGGTTGCTGCTCAAGGGTACTCTGCTAGGTCCTCCTGTGAGGGCCAAGACTGCAGAACAGGCCTGCCCCTCCCCTACCTCTGCAGCACTAACATCAGAGAGAACAGGACACCATAGGATCACATATCTTGTTGAGGTCCTCTGGGATCTGGTTCTTCTGACAGTTGTGTAGTACCCTAGCTTGCCCCCATGCTGTGTTCCAGCCTGATCTCTCTGTGGGCTAAGATTCTGGAGGATACTTAGCAGCATCAGCCACAGAAAAGGGCCATTTCCCTTTGAGGAGCAGCTTCCTGGCAACAAGAAAATGTTAAATTGTCCACCAAATCAAGCCCTAAACTGAACTAGCTTGTCTGAGGTCTACCAGCTTCAAAACCTAGATCAAGCGAGTAGAACCACAGCTGCTCTAGCCCTGCATTTAGAGAGTGTGTAGCGCTGTGGACAGTGGCTGGAAGGAATCTGTGAGCTGGAAGTGACTTTAAGGGAGTCTGGTTCCAGTGCTCGTGCACTCATGATGTGGGGTTTCTATGGTCCCTTCATGATGTGGGGTTTCTATGGTCCCTTTATGATGTGGGGTTTCTATGGTCCCTTCATGATGTGGGGTTTCTATGGTCCCTTCATGATGTGGGGTTTCTATGGTCCCTTCATGATGTGGGGTTTCTATGGTGGCTTGAACTGCTACAGACCTTCTTGGATTACCTGTGGGGTCAAGGACTCTCAGGGCTGCTTTTGGCCTTCCATGCTTTGCCTTCCCTTTGGAAGGCCCCATGGAAATGCCCAGTGATAGCCATGCAAATGATCTTCCCCATGAACACAGGCACCATCAAGGATAAGGCCAGCACCAAGTGACCACCTCCCTCCTTCAGTGCATTCAGTGGTGGGACAGGACATGGTGCAGACACTAAAAGCTCCTTCCTGGCTGTGCCTCTTGGTCTCTGGCATTGCCCTTGCCAGACTTTCATGTCCAGTCTCTCATGGCTGAACAGCTGCAGCATGACTGGGGACAACTTTTCTCTGGACCACAGGCCTTAGTACCTTCACAGTGGATGGGGCTCTTTGTCTTGGGACTCCCTGCTACCTGGGGCTCTGGGGAGCAGTGCCAGGGGCCCCTAGCCACAGAGATGGGATGCCTGCCAGTCCCAACACCCCCACAGCAAAGACCCCCCAAGTGAGACAGGGTTCTCCTCCTCCCACTCAGTACCCACTCTTACTCCTTGGTCTGGGTATGGGGTCTCTGCAGGCCTAGGTGAGCTTTTAGTCCAGTTCTCAGACTTCTGTGGGCAGCTAGCTCTCAAGCTGGTCCTCATAAGTGGCATCATTCAAAGAGAATGTTTCAGAGGTGGTTGGTCCAGGTTCATGAGTCACAGCACGTGTTTCAGGAAGGAACGTGGGCTTCTGGTGAGTAACTATAGTAATGGCTAAATACCAAATTTTTTCCACAGCAGATTTGTGTGTCTGAGCTCAGAGGGTATAGCTTTTGGTCCTTGGTGGAGATGAAGAAACTTGACAGATGTCTGGAGTGTCCAGCTTTATCTGATGTCATGGATTAGCACTTTTCCCAAGTTGCCTGAGGGCTCTATGGTCTCTGTTGGTTTATACCAGCCTCCACTGTCCCCTCCAGGCCAGTGTCCAGCTCTCTCCTGTGGCAAGTAAAGTCTACTTGGCCTTTGCCCTTTGTTCTCCGAAACCCCTTTACCCTCAAGTCTTACTGTAGATGCGGTTAAAGTTGCTAAGCAACTGATCTCGAGGTGGGAAGTCATAGCAGATCACATGAACCCCATAGCACCTCTAGTCAGGGTGTCAGAAATAGTAGGAGGGCCTGCTGTGGGGACTGGGGTCTTCAGCATCTTGGATGATGCCAAGGCTATGTAGATGGAGCTGAGTGGTATCCTAGGCCACAGTTAGCCAGAAGATATGGCCCTATAGCTGCAAGGGGCCTCAGCTGGCCACAGTCCAAGAAAGCTTGGGGCCTCTGAGCCCTTGACCAGCCCCTAGTGAACAGAGCCTAGGACCCTGGCCAGCGGGCTGTGGCTGAAGTGTGGAAGTGTCTGAAGCTCTCTCTGTGGCTATTTTTTCTATAGCTATAGAGCACTCCAAGGGCCTTAACCCCTATCAGGCCCCACAGCTGCCTCTCTTTCAAGGCAGCCTGATTGCCACTGCTCTGTGATTTAGTTATTATTTTATGACCTGGCGGATGTTTCCTAAGACTTTACCCACTCCTGGGCTGTCTCTGTCTGACACCACTGCTTGGGCTTCTCAGTCTAAGTGAGAAGTTCCTGTGACTAAGCTAGGAAGCTGGTGGTCATGTGGGCAGGACAACATCAGCACCAATCTCCATGAAGAGGAAGAAATGAGAACAGTATGTTGCCGGGCAAGCTGGGAGCAGGTCCTGTAGCTCAACATTGGTGGTGCACCCAGCAGTGCTTCCCATGTACACCCCAGTGAACAGCATGGAGACAGCCACAGCACGAGGTTAGGGGGGAGAGAGAAGCCCCTTCCGGACATTCTGCAGGGTCCAGTGTGGACAGTATCCTCCCAGGTTAGAACAGTAGGCACATCCCAACCTCGAGGGCTGATGATTTTAACTAGACCAGTTTCATCAGGACTGACTGATGACACTAATCCTGTTATGACCCAGGTTATTCTCATTGCCAAAGTAGGGACTGCTTTGCACAGGAGTGAGGGTGCTGCGAAATGTCTGCATCCTGCTATATTTTCCCAAAGCCCCTGGCAAGAACCCAAGATAAGATGCTGGAATTCCTGAGTGGTCATGTAGGGTGCTGGGATCCTGTGTCGTGGGTGGCCGTGAACAGCTGCAGGAAGCAGCCTGTGTGTGTGGTTATCTGTATATAAATGTATAACTATGTGTGTATATATATATGCACACACCTCTGCACATATATACATGCATGCATGCACATGCACACATGTAAGTGGAGTGCATATTGACACACATACATTTCAATGTACACATGTTGCATGCAAATGTACATCTATGCCCATGTGGGCATACACATGCACACATGCACACACATTGTGTACAACATCCATGTGTATGTAATAATTTACACACATGCATATGTCATGTGCATATATATATGTGTGTGTGCATATGTATGGGCATATAAATGTGTGTTTAAGTGTGTAGTTAAATGCTCTTGGCTTGGATGAGGCATCCCAGAATTGAGCTAGATGTGTGTGAAAACAGAGCTTTCAAGAACACACCAGCTAGATGAGATCAGCTGTGCAGCCAACATATGTCAGCCAGGCCGAGCTGGGGGCTCACAGGAAGCTAATCCCCATCTTAGAAACCCTCAAGGAGGGAACAGGACGTGCTTATGTGAGCGGGTGGAGGCAGCGCAGGCTTCCTCTGAGTCACACGCGCAGGCTGTTTCCAATTACATGTCCAGCCAGCACGGAAACAGCATGTGGAGGCTTTGGAGGCTGTGAACAGTGTGCTTAGAGTCTTATCTATGCCTCAGGCCTCCAATCCACATAGCAGCACAGAGAGTGGGGTCAGGAAGGCCATGGTTGGGCCAGTGTTCCAGAACCAAAGGCCCCCTGGTTCTGACCCTATGTATGGGACTGCCTGCCTGAATCCTGGAGATTTGTGATGAGTTGGCAGCTTGATGGCTGCCCCCTCCCACCTACTGAGCATAGGATTGTGAGTTCTGGGGGTGTCTTCCCTAGCCCCCTAGGCCTGCTCTTGTTTTCAGTGGATCCAGGACACGTCCTTCCTCATGTCCCTACAACTCAGTCAGTGGTAGTTACACATCCATCCTTGAGCCCAAGGGTAGCTTCATCTGTATCATGAGGACTCTTCAATTGTTCCCAGAACACCCAGGGGGTCCTGTTACCCAGGCCTCTTCCCAGGCAGGTCCTCAGTCCCCAGGCCCCAGAATCACCGTGCTGCCTCTTCTGGAGTCCCTTAGAGATGGGATGGTAGGGGATGAGGCCCGGGTGGGCCCTGCCCATCTTTGAGGCCCCTCTCTCATCTTCTTACTATACCACAGGTGCCATCCCAGGCTCAGGCTCAGCCTATGGCACAGAATCTTTATAGAATCTTTTGTGCCTGCTTAAGGACCTTCTGTTCGCCTCAGGCCCAAGACTTTGAATGATAAAAGCCAGCACAGGCCTGTTTCCTTGCTTTCTGTATGGGCTAAACCCAAAAGGCGGGTGATAGGGTACTGTCGAAGGGGCCAGATGTAGAAAGGCCCCCAGGGACCAAGAGCCAGGTATTTTTGCTGGCAGTCAGGGTAGGCTGTGAAACTTTTCTGGTCAGCAACTTGTACCATGGAGCCTGGACATCAGTTCCTTCTGCATAGCAGACACTACTCAATCTGTTTGTACTGCTAATTCCTACAGCAACTCACCACACTTGCTGTCAGTCCTGCCAACACTCCCTCCATGCCTTCTTCCCTTTAAGTCCCCTGGTTCATTAATCTCTCCCTGTAGGAGTCCCTGGAATTTCCTCTGCAAAGGGCATGGCTGTGGTCACACTGGGGGGCTTGTCAGTCTGCAGCGTCATTCTCCACAGAGATCCTCTGACTGGAGGGATCTAGCTTCTGGGTCTTCCTTCTGAACCCACTGAATTAGATTCTCTGGTTCCTTTGAGGAGTTCACTGTCAGGTGGGCATTCTGTGAGAGTAATCTGTCCCCTTCCCTGTGTTTGGTTTTCTGTAGGCTGACTGTGATATTGGTGGAGAGTTAATGACAGGACCACTCAAAATTTTATTTTGAATTACTGTTTTGAGATTTTTCAGACAATGAAAGAGTCATCAAATTTCTTCAAATTTCTATACTAAAAATACAGGCTTTGATCAGTATTTCAGGTTTATACTTTCTAGTCAACAATACCTTAGAGGGGCTTTTTTTCTGATCTTTTTTGAAACAGGGTCTCCCTGTAGCCCCAACTGGCCTGGAACTCACTATGTAGACCAGGCTAGCCTTGAACTCACAGAGCTCTACCTGCCTCTGCCTCCTGAGTGCTGGGATTAAAAGCGTGTGTCACTATGCCTGGCAAAAGGCTTAATTTTTTACTTATCATTTTTAATTGTGTTTAGGATCATTGAAGGAACTGAATTCTGTCTTAGCAAAATAGAAGATCCCAATAGATATTTTTAAAATACAGAATTTATTGATGTATAATTTACATTCTTGAATTTCACCAACTTTAAGTTTGATGAGTTTTGACAAACGTATACCTTTGCAACCATCACCCAGTCAAGATGCAGACACTGACCTGGGCATGTGGTGCTATCTGCCGTCTGGTAATTTCAGCTCTCCAGAGGCTGAGACACCTCTGCCTGTACCAGCTCAGCCTGTAGCTCCAGGGCATCTGGACCCTACCTACTCTGTTCAGGAAGAGGATAGGCCTCTTACCCAGAGAGGGCCAGAGCCCCTCACTGAGAGCAGCAAATCTTACCTGTCTAGGGCACCTATACCTGCAGGAGGAAGGCTCCATAATCCAGAAAGCACATGGCTCAAGAGTACCAGGGAGCCTGTGTCTACTGACGGGTACTGGGCCTCCTGGGTGCTGAGCATCCTGTCACCCTACCTGGAGCTTGCCCAATCAGTGCCTGGTGAAGCAGCTTAGGGCCACCTCTGCTGCCTTTACTCACATTACTTTCCAGTCACTCTCAAGAGAAAGACTGGCCACAGTAGCATCACTCACACAGTCAAAAGGTGAACCCATCTGGATGGAATTCTATTTAGCCCTGAAAGGGAAGATTTACTACCTGTGCTGCCACTGAGGGAACTCCGAAGCCAGATGTGGAAAACCACAGGTCATGTGACTCTGCTGTGTGACTTGTCCAGCACAGGCAGGTCTAGAGAAACAACAGACTGTAGTGACCAGAGGCTTGGGAAGAGACCCTGCTCAACAGGCTGGAGGTTCCACCGGGGAGGCAAATGCTGGTATGGGGAGGAGGAATGACGTGCAGCATCCTGAGGGAACTGAATTGAATACATTAGCTGCTAAAGGAATGGCTTCACGCTACACTTTATTTCAACTGCAATAGGGGAAGGCTGGAGCCTCAACCTTGTCATTTGAGGGTACTCATAGAGGCTGCAGGGGCGTGCATCCACCCACTTCACAGATGGGGTTATGGTGTGGGTCTTAGATGTTGCCCCTAAGGCTTGGTCCTCTATGCAGCAGTGTTCATAGAGTATGGGACCTTGGGTCCCCACCTCATCGATGAATGTCCACCAGAGGGTCCATGGCTAAATGGGCATGGGGGTGGGTTTTGTCAAAAAAGTCTCTGTCCTTCCCAGCAGCTTCACACTACCACATCTTCCTTGCCAAGATGATCAGCTTCACCGGACGATCACAGTAATGCGGCAAAGCAACCAAGGACCAAAAACGCTGATACCACGAGGCAAAAAAGCTTTTCCTCCTTTTAGTTGATTTTCTCAGTATTTTGTCCCAGCAGTGAGTGCTGACTAACACAGTAGTCAAGAGCGGAGCAACTGCCCAGGATGACCAGAGCCGGCAGCAGGACTGAGATCATCCCTGGTACTTGCCTGGCCCCCATGTGGACTGCTTTCCAGATCCTGGTGAAATTGAGACTAGCCTTGTCGACTCTGCAAGGGAGAGGGCTCCAACAGTGTCTGGCTTTGCAAAAGGACTAGTTGGAGCCCATGGGAAGGACTGGAGCCCCGCTTGGCCCTGGCATCTGGGCCCATGCCTTGTCTTTAAGTTCACAGCCTCCTCCTTTCCGGTCCCTAATTCCTGATGTTTAATATACTAGTAAGAACCCCTCCCTTCTATTTATAACACTGAGTAAGGCAGTGTCTTCTGTGGTTGGTTTTATTTAATTTACTTCTGATCTAATGCTGACAGTCTGTGTAGTGTGTCCTCTACTCAGGCTGGGTGTGACCTCAGGGGTGCCACAGCTCCTGGCCCTGAGACATGGGCAACCCATTTCCACATGGAAAAAATGCCTGGCTCTCCCACCTCCAGTGTCAAAGTGAGTGTACGTGGGTACTCTGGTGGGTGGGGTGAGTTAAGAGAACACATCATGGTGTTTCTCCTCTCCCTGTGCACACAGACGCTTTTAAAGTCAGGATTTTTGTGGAAACTTCATTTCTTATTTTTCCCTCTTGTTTCTCTGGTAACACCAAAAACAAACCCACACAGCCATGTCACCTGGCTCCCAGCTGTATCTCCCAGCAGACACCTAGAGCTGGAAACCCAGCAAGCCATGGGTGCCAGAAATTTAAGCAAGTACTCCCTTAACCCTTAACTCTCTCTCCTGAGCCCTGGCCTCAAAGCCCTGCTAGAAAGTCTTCCTGTAGACCCAGGGCAAGCTGGGGCTCTCTTCCCCCCATGCAGGGGAGATGTCTTCTCACTGTAAACTATTAGAAAATGAGTTGCGAGAAGCCACACACTAAATCAGCAAAAAGCAGGGCCCCTGCCTAGCTCTCCCCAGTGCTGCCCCAGCGGGGTGGGGGTGGGAGGGGGTGGGGGAGGGAGGCAGCTGCGTGCACTGTCTGACTGCCCTCCAGGCCTTGGAATCTGGCAGCTTCAATTCTGTTTCTGCTGACTTGTTCTATTTTTGATCTAAACAAAAAAAATTCCTATTTCTATGCAGTCTTGAATCCCCATATGTACTCCTGACAGTACAGGGACTTTTCTGATATGTCCTAGCATGTATTAGTGCACCAAATCATCAGGGCCCAACAAAGGGCAAGGTCCTGTGTGACACTGGGCAGGGTGTGCGGGTGACATGATTAGAGTTGCTGCTGGTACTGCTGCTGAACTTGGGGAAAGATTCCCCTCTGCAGCATTTGACAGGGAGTATACCTGTAACTTTGACCTCTTAGCAAATCCATACTGTCTTGTTCCTTCATTCAAAGTAGCAGAATATTAGACAATCATGAAAATCTCCAAGGTCCCTGTGCCCTGGGCTCCTGTTGTTGCCGTTCCCAGCTCTTCCATGGTGTGGCCTTTGATGAATGGTCTACCAGTCTAGCCTCCGTTGGAAAGATAAGAAGACTGGAAATAGCTTATTGTCATCTAAACAGTCTTGTCACAGTGGGTGCCATGTTACATTTAGGGAGAGTATACAAAATTAATCTCTGTAGTTTACCATCAAATCTAGGCTACAGAATTTCAGGCAAAACAGTAATTTGAAAAGCAGTTTCTAAATCTCCCATCCCAGAGCCCTTTCAAATGCATCTGGGCTAGAAATTCTCCACCCTCTTTAAAAATGTGCTCAGGCCAGAAGCCAGGGAGAACTGGGCTGTGGCCCAGAACGCTGGCCTTTGTGCAAGCCATACACCAGGCAAGGGCCAGCTAAAGGCTATCTGTCCTTTGAGAGTGACCTGGCCCAGAAGACAAGTCCAGGATCTGCATGGTGGTGATCTTTGCTTCTGTTGAGAGGTGGTGGCTCTGGGCAGATTCTAGGACTCTTGGTGGCCCTGCTCTTTCCAGGCTACTGGGTTCTGTTCCTACGGTACCTCTTACTGGACAGACATGCTAGCTCAGGGTAAATCTCTCTTCATGGGGCTGTGAAGGAATGCGGATGGGAGCGCCCTCCAGTTCAGACAGAACCTGCCTTAGTTCCAAGTTGATCATAGGCAGGGAGCCACTGAGACAGAGTCCTCCTCCAAAAACACTGGAAAAGGAAAATCACGGGACTTATTTTTAAAAAATACTATCACCCAAAAGAAAGAAGCGAGGCATTAGGTCAGACCTTGGAGAGGCAGGTGCTAAACTGGGACTAGACGTGCAGACTGTGTCTTGGAAAGTTGTTAGGGAGCCACAGTGGCACAGGGTTAGAAATGAGCCTCTTAGAAAAATAGCTAAATTTAATCTCAAATATATTTACAACCATGTTAAATAGATTAAACATTTTTTATTACTACATTTCGTGTGTGTATGTGTGTGTGCATGCACACGTGCGCATATATGCCATAGCATGCATGTGGAAGTCCGAAGATAACTTGGTTATCTTCCACCATGTAGGTCCCAAGGGTCAAACTCAAGTCTTAGCAGCAAGTGTCTTTACTCACTGAGCCATCTCGTCAGCCCTAAATTAAACATTCTTATTCAATTCAAAGGCAGAGATGTCAGAGGACATCAGAATGTGACACACAATAATATCTAAAGAAACATACTTTAGCCAGGCATGGGAGCACACACCTTTAATCCCAGCACTGAAGAAGCAGACGCAGGCAGATCTTGTGAGTTTGAGGCCAGCCTGGTCTATAGGGCAAGTCCGAGGTTAGTCAGGACTGCACAGGGAGGGAGGGAGGGAGGGAGGGAGGGAGGAAGGAAGACACTTTAAATGTAAAGATAGATGGGAAAAATAGAAAGATGAAAAATATACATATATTAATAAGAAGAAAGCTGGAGGTGCTTTATCAATATCAGACAAAGTAACTCAGGCTAAACAATATTGTAAGGAATAAAGAAAACACCAGCTGGGTGTGGTGCTCATGCCTCTTGGGAGGCTGAGGCAGGAGAATTGCTAGTCTACAGAGTGAGATTCATATAGCAAGAAAAAAACCTTAAAAATTATATAACTATAAGGGTGTCAGTTCATTAATAAGACATAATCTGAAGTGGATATTCATCTAACTAGAAAAAATTTCAAAACTAAAAGTTAAAAGCTGACAGGGGGCTTGGAGAGATGGCTCAGCAGTTAAAAGCACTGGCTGCTGTTGCAGAGGTCCTAGGTTTGGTTTCCAACACCCACATCACAGCCAACAACAGTAACTCCAGTTTCAGGGTATCTGACACCCTCTTCTGGCCTCTGTGGGCACTGTACACACATGGTGCACATACATACATGCAGGTACACACACATACACACAAAACTTTAATTCTTTAAAAAGCTGACAGAACTGAACAGAGGAATGTACAAATCTATATACAGGGGAGATCTCACAGCCCTCTTAGTAACTAACAAAACACACAGACCCTGGAACTGATCTAAAGTCAGTAGCAAACTACATCTGGAACTCCCCCTGAATATTCTGAAATTAAGCAATATTCTTCTAAATATATTTCAAAGAAGTTATAAAAATAAAAATGTTTTGTGTGTATGTGTGGATGGCATAGCTAAAGTAGTGTTTAGAAAAAAATAGCTTTCTGTGCTT
>NW_008344186.1:1157262-1311006 GCF_000622305.1 Nannospalax galili | reverse complement strand
CAAAGAAGTTATAAAAATAAAAATGTTTTATATATTAAAATAGATGGCATAGCTAAAGTAGTGTTTAGAAAAAAATAGCTTTCTGTGCTTATATTAGAAACAAAGAAAGTTCTAAAACAAGGTGTGAGTTTCAAAACTCAGAAAGTAGAAAAAGAGGAAGTAAACCAAACGTTAAGCAGGAATAAAGAAATCTTAAAAGAAGAGGCTAACAATTCAACAGGAAGCAAAGCCTGGGATGGAGAAAACCAATGAAAACAAGATTGTTTATTGAAAACAGCAATAAAATTGATAAACATCATTGATTGAGAGGGAAACCATAAATTACCAATATCAGGAGTAAAGCAAAAGTCTGGAACTACAGTATTCAGAAGATCATAAAAACAGTTTTGAGAAGTCTTTATTTTTCTAAAATGGTCAACTTCTAGAGCTGGGTACTATGGCCATGCAGGCTTGAGGATCTGAGTTTATATCTTCAGAGCCCACGAAAAGCCAGGTGTGACTGTTCATGAACTTGTAACCCCAGCATTTTAGAAGAAGGGGCAGAGATGGGAGGATTTCTGGAGCTTGTTGCTCAATCTAGCCAATCAGCAAGTTCCTGGTTCAGCAAGAGACCCTGTCTCAAAAAATAAGGCAGAGAGTGATTGAGGAAGACACCCAACATCAACCTCTGGCCTCCACATACCATGCACACATTGGGTGGCAGAGGCTGACACATCTCTGGGAGATCAAGCCCAGCCTGGTCTACATAGAGAGTTCCAGGCCATCTGGGGCTACAGAGAAACCCTGTCTCAAACAAGCAAACAAACAAACAAGAATGTTATTCTAGTGTCTGAAACAAAGGCATTCTAAGGAAAGTAGCCTGCAGGCTCACTTTCCCCATGAGCACAAAGACGAAGTCCCTAACAAAATCAAACCCAGCAATTCACTTGAAGAATTTATCATGACCAAATGGTATATGTCCTAGAAGTGCTAGATTCACTTAACATTCAAAACTTAACAGTGCAGTTCATAATATTAATAGAGTGAATTCAGAAAGCATAACCCAACCACCCCAATAAATGCCACCTGTCAAAATTCAGTAACTACAACAATCAACAACAGAATTATCAGAAGTCAGGACTAGCACAGAACCTCCTTGACCCCATAAGAACATCTGTAAGTCTTAGAGCTGACACCAGTGCAATTCGAAAGGCAGAATGATTTCCTCATAACAAACAAGGCAAGGATGAGCATTTTACCAGTTCTGTCCAACACTGTAGTTAAAGATCTTGCCTAAACTCAGCTTTTTTCTTGGTGTGTGGAGGGGGAACCTCTGTGTTATACATGTAGAGATCAGAGGTCCACCTCGGATGTTGGTCTTTGCCTTCCACCTTGCTTGAAACAGGTTATTGGCCACCGTGTACACAGGCTAGCTGGCCTGCTTCTGGGGAGTCTCCTGTCTCCACAGGAATTCTGGGATTTACAGGTGTTTGTGGATGCATGCTATCATGTCTGGTTTTTACATGGGTTCTAGAGATCCAAACATAAGTGCTTTATTCACAGTGCCATCTTCTCAGCCTGACACAGCCTTTTTCTGTAAAAGGACGAAGTAAAATTGCCTTCATGCACAGATGACTTGATTGCATTCCTAAAAAAAACCTTAAGAAATACATGAAAAACTGCTAGAACTGTCACATGAATTTAGCAAAGTCATAGAATATAAGATCAATATAACATAAGAACTGCTGGTGTGGTGGTGCATGCCTTTAATCCCAGTACCAGGGAGGCAGAGGTAGGCAGATCTCTGTGAGATCATGACCAGCCTGGTCTATATAGTGAGTTCCAGGCCAGGTGGGGCTACAGGGAGACCCTTTCTCAAAAAGACCAAACAACAAAGAAACAAAAAGAACAACTAATTACATTTCTATAATCTAACAATGACAATCAGGATTATAACTTTTAGGAACAATTTATAAATGAAGCATAAAATATGAAATACTTAGGTTGTGTGTGTATGTGGGGGGGTGTCCCATAGGCTCTTGAACACTACTGGCTGTTGCCATTGCTCTTGGTTACCCTCCAGAACTTGACGGTAAGACTTTATTGCAGGAGACACTACATACACATGTTGTAGAACAAACAAGAAAAAAATCAAGCTGTTACTGACCTTGAAGCTTTATCCTTACTAGCTAACTTTCATAGTGCTGGAAGGTGCTATGAATACTTCCAGAAGGGAAGAGTAATCATCAGTCTTACTCAGCTGTGACCCCTGTGAGCAACAGTAACAACTGGCCTGGCAAGATATGCCCCCTGGTGCAACAGTGGCACAAGTATTATGGAAGTAACCAACCACTTTCTGGTTGGATTTAAGGCTCACTTCATAAGATGGAACCCATATCTGATTCTGTTATCAGGGCCAAAAATCTGTGGCCAGACAGGTCCCAGGATGTAGGGGAGAAACTACTACTAATATTCTGCTAAATGTACATAATATAAAACAATGATTTATTGTTATACCCATAGATTAGTGCATCAGTTCTCATCGGAGAAGCTTATATTTGCAGCAGATGGTGATTAATGCAGAGACCTACAACTGGTCAACATGCAGACAATAAGAGATTGTGGAGTACTCAGCCTTAAATGGGACATCTATTGCAAACCTCTCTGGCTAAAGCCTCAGGGAGCATCTCAGAAAAAGGGGCAGGAAGACTTTAAGAGGCAGAGATGGTAGATGACTACAAGGATACAGTGTTTTTGAGACACAACAGGGCATTTGCAAATATGAATCCATCCACAGTAATTGTGACAGCATGCACAAGATCTGTGCAAACTCAAGCCAGGTAAAGTCTCAGCATGGAGGGGGGAGGTGGCATGAAGCTCCACCCCTAGCTGAGAAACTGGTGGCAACTGGCAGTTGCTGGGAAAGAGAGTCAGTTTTAAGGGTGTGACCCCAGCTAAGTTGACTAAGGTCCAGAGGATGCACATATACTTAAGAGTATTTGGGGAACACAATTTGGATTTGATTGGCTTAAAAAAATAAGGACATGAAGTAGGGGCGGGGTATGGAGGTGGGTGTAGGTCTGAGAGGAGATGGGAGAGGGGAATTGATTGAATATGATCAAAATACATTGTATGAAAGTCTCAAAGGATAAAAATATTATTTAAAAAAAGAAATGCTTAGATCTAAACTTGATAGTTTGAGATCTGTACTGCTGAGAGAAAGTAAAGACTTGAACAGTTAGAGAAAGGTATCATGTTATGAATCAGAAAACAGAGTCTGAATGAAATACTCCCCCAGAACTATCCACATTCAAAGCAATTTTGAGAGCTGGGGAGCTGGCTCTGTGGTTGAGAGTATTAGCTGCTCTTGCAGAGAACCTGGGTTCAGTTCTCAGCACCTACATGATGGCTAATAACCATCTATAACTCCAATTCCAGGGGATCTGTTGCCCTCTTCTGGACTCCATGGGCTTTGCCTGACACAGATGCATACTCACACATGCAGGCAAAACACTCATACACATAAAATAAAAATAAATATATAAAAAAACTAGAACAGCAATTTTGATGTATTTGCTGTGTGGATGCAAGACAATGTGAGCACAATGTGTCCATGGTGAGGCTATGTGTGTGAAGGGCAGGTGTGAGAAGATGCACCCATCACAGGTGTGAGGCGATAGCCTTGACCTGGGTCAGCAGTACAGCTGGACTGACCACGCCCCAGGGCTGCTGTGTGAGGGCCCAGATTTCCTAGAGCTCCAGTGCTCCCTCAAATTCTCAAATGTGGTGCTCTCTGCCATCTTTATTGTCCCCTTCTCAAGACCTGGGATGGGATCCTGCTGAGGCCTCTTTCCTATCCTGGGATACTGCACAGAGTCTAGAAACGATTCCTACAAGCTTGATAAATGTTCACTTCAAGTGGATCGAGCTGCACCAACTTCCCATGTGTCCCACCCAGGCAGCCATCCCACTCTGAGTCAGAAGCTGACTTTCCACTGGAAGTTCTCGCAGGACCCAGGCCGTCCAGTATGAGTCACTGTGGTCACCCTGTGACCCACTTTCCACTGTGATCTTTGGCACAGTGGATTCCCAGGACACTCCTGTCACCACCACCACCTCCTCCCAAGAAGCAAGGTTCAGTGAAGCAAGCCAGCATGGGCAATGCTGAGCTTGGCAACCATGCTTTTTGAGTGTGGATGGAGGGATTAGAGGCAAAGGCAGGTCCCTCAGCTCCCCAGGGCACCCTGAATTGTTCCCATCCAGGCTAAGGTTGCTTCTGCAAGTTGAGCACATGGGAAGAAAGGAACTGGGAGTGGGCGGCTCCCCCAAAGGTGGGAAGTCATGGGGTGAATCCAGAGCCAGCAACAAAGAGCCTGCTTCAGAGCTAATGGCTGGCTGCCAGGAAAGTTAGACATTTTCTTTTACAGGATCATTTGAAAACCCTTAAATGTGCAGTGCTTTTTAGTATTTTTGCATGTGATTCCTTTAACTTCCAGCAGTTTCCAGGATAGGGTGCTTTGGCCACTCAGAGCTTCTCTGTACTGTGCTAGTGAAGGCCACAGTGCTCCTTGATTTAGGGACACTGAACAAAAAAGGGAGAAACTGGTACTTGCCTGTCCACACAGACATGAGGACTGGTGCCCAGGTGAATGTGCCATCCTGTATCCTTCTCACAACCTTCCATTGTTAAACACTGAACCAATGAAGCAGAAAAGGGAGTGATGAGACCTTTCTAGATGGCTCTGGAGCAGATTGTGCTGGGCTGCGTCACTTAGGGCTCTGATTCTGCCATGTGTTCATCCTGTTTTTAGAGAAAGGCACATTTCTAACTTTCTGAAAATTTTACTTTGATACAATGTGCAGCCTTTGTGGTCACTCATGAAAATATCGAGGTCACATCTATGCCTCATATGCCAGAGGACCCCAGAACCAGCTGGTGGCAGAGCTGAGCCTGGAAAGCCTTAAATGGCATCTCCTAAGCATAGGACACCTGCCAGGTTGTGACATTGACCAAGATCTGGTACTAGATCCTGAGGTATGCTTGAAGTCTGGCTCTTCCTAGGCATGAAAGTGCACTTCTTAAAGGGAGGTGCAAATGCAGCCAATAGCCTTCAGTTAATTGTCTCTTCTAGGTATCAGCTGGTGAGCAAGTCAAGTCCCAGCTCTCTTGGAGAGGGGTGTCTAAGTCCCTTCTTTAAAGGACACAAGATTATTTTGTGAATTGGCTACACTTTAGCTGAGAGTGAAGGAGTAGCATTTTATACTGGAGATCCCCCTCCATTTGTCTAGAATTCCCTTTCCATCCTTTTTCTGTCTCCCCAGGCTGTAGAAGTTGAGTTCCTGTGCTGCTGGGCCGGGCTGAGGTGTGTGACATGGAGAAAGGCAGTGTCAGACACTAGGAGTGCTAAGCAGCCTCAGGATCCTTGAGGACAGATGAAGAAGCCAGACCTCTGGCACAGTGAGGTGAACTCGGGGTGCCTCTGATGGATGGAAGAGGTAGTGATAAGTGGTGTCCATAAGGGACTATGTTTTACCTAATCACTGGCCTCTAATTGACAGGACCATCTGGGCTCCATACAATGTACCCTTTGATCAACATGGGGTCTCCAGTCCCCACCATCTGTTACCCCTTCCAGTAGGCATGTGGGTTCTGCCCCAGAGAGACTCAGCCTCTCCAGACATCAGGCAGTCAGTAAACAGAACCAAACAGTAAATGGACCTATCATTGTAGAGGCACTGAGAGCCACAGCATGCTCTCTGTAAGGTATAAATTGTTGATCAGAGCCTGGCAGAGTGCATGGGATCCAAGTGTGGCCCCATCTGAGTATCCATGTGGGAACATGTCTGTTCCAGTCGGCTGCAGCACAGCCTATTTCCTCAGCCCCTTCCCTGGGCCCCCTCTGACTTTGGCTGCTCTTGAGAGAACTCACGATGCTCTGATCACTTAAGCATTCCCATCTGTGTGGACAAACTGGGATGAATTCTAACCATAAATGGCAAGGTTCTGAGGGGGCCACAGGCAACACCAAATGATGAACAGCTGAGTAGGAGCTTGGCTAGCGGCAGTTCTCTGGGGCTGGGGCTGTGAGGATGGGCAAGGGAGCACTGTTCAGAAACTTTATGGCAATAGCCCCAGCAGTGGACTCCCTCTTGGTGGACTGTGAAGATTTTTCAGCTGGTTAAAGGAAGTCTCAACTTTGGCCTCCTCAAAGTTAGCTAAAAGTTTATGGAAAAGGATTTTCTTTTCAAAGTTAGGCCTAACTGATGTTGGCAGGAAGCTGTTCCCACGCAGATGCAGACATGGCATGAAGCACACACCGCAGACCCATCAGCACCCACAGACTTGGTCAGCTTAATGAAAACCAGGCACAAGAGATAAGTATTTAGAGTTTTTTTTTTTTAAAGAAAAGTTTTAAATCTATTGCCAGAGAGTTCCGTTTTGGTTTTTAAAGGACTTTTTTGTTGGTTTCCTATTTTGTCCAACTGTAGAATTCTTTGTGCCACAGTGACCCACTCAGTGATCATAAACAAAGCAGCCAATAGTGTCCTAAGAAAAGATCATCAGACATATAACACTGAGAGGGACTAACTTGACTCCTGGTGGGGTGATAAAGGTTTCTTGCATCTGTAGTTAGATGCCTATCAGGTGTTTTCTAAGGCCTTTCTATCACTTGAGGTGAAGCCACTCCCACCTCTACACCCTGCAGAGAGGAGATCCCAACTTTGGGCAGTTGTGCCAAGCTGTGCAGAGGGTGAAGGCCAGCTCAAACTTGACTCCAGCTGCCACTGTCCCCCACTCTTGGGCAAGGCCACCCCTACCCAGACTCTTTCCTGCCAAGTGGAGCTACATGGCTGGATTCTGGCCAAGAAATGTGAGCTAAAATGATGACTCCACTTCTGATCTGACCATAAACTGTCCCCATGGGTTATGACTCCTCTCCGCAGCCTGGGTGCAGAGGGCACCAGTGAGGAGCCTAAGGAGCTAACTGGGGCAGAACCATTGGGTAGGAATATCCTGGGTCCCTGAACGGCCACTTGGAGCAGACAGCCTGTTCCCATCTGTGTGTCCTGAATGATGGCAGGAGTATGATGAGCCTATGTGTTGTAGTTATTGTGGTCTTAGGTCCTGGTCACAGCACTTGCTTGTCCAGACACAGCCAAGGCTTCTTCCAGGACCTCACACCACTGTGCCTGGGCTCTGGAGGTGAACAGGTCCTCAGCACTGTGTAGCCAGGCTTATAGCCTTCAACAACTTGCTAAGCATTGGTTAAATGTAAAATTTTGGCTTCAGGACCAAGATGATGAACATGGTAAACACTCATGTGAAAGTTCCCATCAGCACAGGAATTGCAGGCCCAGAGCTCAGATCCAGGCTGGTAGCTGGAGGGACCCCTTGAAGACCTGCCACTGGGTGCTCATGGGGAGGAACCAGCACCATACCTGGCATCTCAAACCACAATTTTAAGTCTATCTATAAAGCTGCAATGTTTAGGGATTGTGGCCTTGGTGTGATACCAAACAGATAGGTATATGTGTGTGGGCTTCTGCCTCTGTCTGTCCACCTTCACAGATCTATGTCTAGATCTGTATCTATCCCACAGTAGTTACCTGATCCAAGTGTAAACCGCAGGAAGATGCCATCACACACCTGCAGTGTGTGAAGTTAAAGACCAACAAAGCAAAGTGCCAATGGGGTCATGGAGCAATGGGGACACACACTGGGAGCAGGAGTTCAAGTGGTACAACTACTTGGAGAATTGGCAACTTTATAGCGTTCCTCCTACCTGGTGATCTACTGGTTCATTCTACTCCTAAGTGTTTCTCTAAAACAATGGAAATATAGTCCATGTGACAGTTGATGAAAGAATGTTCACAGCAGCCTCATCCATCAGCTAAGCAACCCTAAGAGGTATGTGAACAACAGATGTTTGACCACCCAAGGAGCCTGCTTGGCTGACACAAGCTGCCCACACTCAATGACGTGGATGTGAGGAAGCCAGCCTGGGAGCTGGAAAGTATTGTTGGGCAGGTATAGGGTGACCCTCTAGCCCAGAGTCTCGACTTAGAGGCAAGCTGTCTCTACAGCTTGAGGGGGCTGTGCTCACATGGTATACACATTTGTGTGGAGTAATCAAAGTTCACTTAATATGTGTACTCTTTCATAATGACATTTTTGTTCAGTTATATCCTGTGCTTGGTGATCTTAGCCAAGTGGCTCCCTTTTCCACTCCCATGGCATATATGTGTCATGTATGTGGACATGGCTTAAGATTAAGTTGATTCTAAAAGTTATAAAAGCCATCAGCCATGTGGGCCATCCGTGGCATTGGGGAGGTGACTGTGTTGGCCAGAAATGAAAAGCTTCAGACAGTCAAACAGACTCTGCACCCTCACAGCCATGCAGGCCAGGCCAGGCCGGCCTGAAATTCACGATCGACCTGCCTTAGCCTCCTGAATGTTGGGAGTCACAGGTATGTACCACCATACCTGGCTGTCTCCTCACAGTTCTGGAGGCCAGAGCTCAAGATCAAGGTTCTGTGGGACTGGTCTCTGTCAAGCCCTCTCTCCCTGTCTCTTAGTTGACCTGACTTACTCCTCTGCCTCTTCCTTCTCTTCCGTCTGCTCCTTTCCTCTTCCTTCTCTCCCTCTTCCCCCTCCTCCTCCCCCTTTCCCCCCTTCCTCAATTTTGTCCACCTTTGTGCGGCTGAGGATCAAACCCAGGGGCTTGCACATACCAGGCAGACACTCTGCCATTGAACGTCACCCCAGCTCTTCAATGGGCATCTCTTGCTATGTCTACATAGAGAAAGAGATGGGGAGAGCATGTTCTTAATTCTCTCCCTTTTCTCTTAGGGCTTAGTCCCATGGGATCAGGCCTACTTCTGTGACCCCTTACCTGCTAGAGCTGCCATCTGCAAACACAGCTTGGGGCCAGGGTTGCCACAGTGATTCTGGGGGACACAGTCTGTTGGCACTGGGCAGGGTGAGGTGAGTCATCAGGCCTTGCCTATTTTGCCAGATGCACATACTCTTTGTTTCCATGGGGACTGTGAGGCTGCTGAGGCGGGAAACAGTGGGGGGAAAGGTGGTGAGCACTAAGGGATGTGGGGGCAGTAGGCCAAGAACATGACTGGGTGGTCCCAGTCTTTGGGAGGGAAGGGTGGGTGTTTCTCTGGGTGTTGGGGGAAGATGCTGTGAAAGACTTAGAAGCTTTTCCCCCAGGGCTATGTCTTTGCATTTTCACTGGCAGAGACACTAGACACAGAAGCCGAAACCGCAGACTGAGGGGCTGCAAGGGTGGGGACAGTTACCAAGAGACCTGGCCTCTGCCAGCTTGGCAGCCATCTCCTCTCGGCTCATAATCATGTTCCACTGTTAGAGACTGTGGGAAGAGCTTTGCTTGTGCAACTTTTATCTATCAGTATTTATTGAATCAGAAACTAAAACAGAAACCCAAGTCCATTTATAGAGTCCAAATTAACTGGTATAGACCCATTACACTTTAACAGAATATGTTTTAATGAAAACATTAAATTATATTTTCTAAAACAAAAAGACTCGGAGAAGAACAGCCCTGTTTTCCATTTTTATGAATCTCACTGGTTGACTTAACAGGAAACGGCTGAGTTCTTGGATCTGCTCTGTTCCAGCTGTGGCAGTAGGCTGCTAGGGGAAATTGGGCCTCGGGTCATTGGAAGGAAGGGACTGGAATGGCTTTAGAGCTGGTGGATATTCTTCAGTGTGACACTGAGTCCCAGTGTGAGGTCACTGGACCAAGCAGGGACTTTTTGCACTTGGTGAATTCAAGAGAGAATTAAGATGAAGAAGACAAAATTGATTCAGCCTCCCAGACCCACAAAATGCCTTGGAGCCCCAAAAGTCCCCAGACCATACTCTGAGAACTGAGGTGTGTGTATGTGTGTGTGTGTGTGTGTGTGTGTCGCTTTTCTCACCAGATATTAGCACGTGGTAAGAAGTTGAGATCAAGTTATTAAGAAAAATAATTGTATTAAGAATAAGCAAGGGGTGTGTGTGTGTGTGTGTGTGTGTGTGTGTGTGTGTGTGTGTGTGTAGGGGGGATCCCACAACACTCATTATAATGTGTCCTGTAGTTGTGAAAACCTGGACCCAGAATGAGGTGCAGGAGGTTGAGAACAATGCAGGGGCAGAGTAGATGGGGAGAGGTACCTAAGCATTACAGAGAGACCCTGGAACCTTCACCACTCTACCCCAGCATCCCTCCAGCTATCCATCTGCTAGGTCCACAATCAGCCTTATCGTGATCCCATGCAGATCCTGCCTCCCGACTCTGTCTCCTTCAGTAATCGATGTCCTTCCTCAAGGTCATCTCGCATACCATTATGACTGCTACAGCACCTGCCCTTATGTGTGTATCCAGAGGAGCAGTGAGGAGCTATGGGAGGACCAGAGGGAACTCCTGGCAGTGGAGCCAGCTAGCTTCTTGCAAGGCTCACCACTGAACCACCCAGTGACCTTCTGCTGTGGCTCACCCTGATGTCATAGGATGCTGCCCCTCCCACCTCCAAGCCCTGCTGGGGGCTCCAGGATTCTTGCCTCCTCCGGGGTGGGAGTCTTGGCTGGTTCTCTGCTCATCCCTGTGGCTGAGCTAGGATTCCAGACTCTTCTGCTGCCATAGCCCTGTCCACTGCACCCGACTCCAGAGCCCAGCTGGACCACAGTGGTCTATCCAGAGGGTCATGACCCTGGATCCCTGTGCTGCTGCCCAGCTGGCCTTGCTACATACCAATGACCCTTGGTGAAGCAGCCCTGGCTCCATCTCCCTTCTGAAGTCTACAGTAAAACAGTGAACTTGTTGGAGGGCAGGGTGCAACAGTGAGTGCTCTGTAGCAGACCTGCATGTCAGCTGCCTGGAAGGCGCTAAGTAGCCCCAGATGTGTAACTTGGAGGTAGCCATACCAGATAGCCCCCAGGGACTTTGTACATGTGGGAAGATGGAAGTCTTGCCCATCCCCTTTGGGCACCAAATCACTGAGATCAGTAGTCTTTAACATCCTTAGATTAAAGCTAGATTGCCCACAGGAGAATGGCTAGGGTGAGGCTGCCAGGCACACTTAAAGTCTCTGGTGCTTCCTTGAGGGTCAGAGCTCCCCAGGGCCTAGAGAGTTGCTCACCATCTCAGACAAGTCTGAGCAAAGTTAGGCATCAACTTGGACCCCCCATCTGTTCATGAGTCTTTTCCATTTCTGCTACCCCCACAGCCCCTGTCAGCCTGAGCCAACAGTCTGGGTCCTCGATCCATTGCAGGCAGAGGTGGAGGAGCCTGGTAACTTCTCCCCACTTTAGCCAGAGAGCTGTATCCAGGTGAAGGACCGCTGGCTGCTCCCAAGTGTGCTTTCTGAAGACAGGACCCCATGTAAGCGTTCCACGTTTTTTCTACTTGCTTTCTAGCCTGAGTCTCACCTCCATGCACACTGTGGCCTGCCCTCCCCCTCAAGTCTACCATGGCTCCCTGTTACTACTGGGGCCAAGCTGAACCAAGGTGAGGCATTGCAGGTCCTATGTCTTGATTTCTGCACCCAACAAGTCTGGCCGCAACCCTACATGTCACTTGTCCTTGCTGTCCCTCTGCACCCTTTGCTGGGCTCCCCACCATCACATATGCCTGTGTTTTGAGATTGGGAAGGAGAATGACATTTTTATTTGTTCCATCATCTGAGTGTCCCTGACCTGGTCCATTTTATGTCCTACCCAGAGGTCTGATCTGAGTGTGGTATATTTGACCTTCAGTTGTGATTCTTCACAAGCCACCCCAGCCTCATGGTCCCTGCCAGCCGAGTCCTCCCGGGACCTCCTGTGACTGCCCAAGTTCCTAGGCATATGGAGTCCCCCGTGGGAAAGGATCTCTGTGGCTGGTCACATGGGTGACCTGGCCATGCCATTGTTAGAAGAGCTGTCCTGGCAGCTGTATTTGGAAAGTCTGCCTGATTCTCACCCCTGCCTTCCGAATGCTCCGTGTGGGCTCCTGTTGTATGCAGAGTGGGTAGATGCTTTGCCTGGGAGATGGTTGCTCAGTACATGGTTGAGACGACCAAAGCTTTTCCATTCAGTACGGGTCTGTTCACTAGCCCTGTGGTGGGGCATCCACCAAATCATCACTTCCTTCTATGGAACCTCAGGCTGAGCCACATGCTCTGCTCCAGATCCAAAACCCAGAGGACACTGCTGCACTGACCTTGAGAGGCAAGGACTTGGGGCCTGAGAGACTGGGTCATGCATGCAGAGTTTTGTGGGGAGGTCTGCGAGGTAGTAGGCTACAACAGAAATGAGTCCCACCTGGGGGAAAAGACCTTACTCCTGAAGAGTATTGTACCGTTGCCCTGTTCCTAGCCTCCTGCTTCTGGAGCTTTAAGAAGGGGCGGAGGAGGGGCTCTATCTCCAGCTGTTCTGTAAAGTCACTGCTCTCTTTTTACCCAATGAAAACCTGTGTTCCAAGCAAGCATTTCCTCCATAGGGACAGAGGATCTCCAAGGATGTAATTTGAATTAAATATTTTCCTGTCTGAGGAAAGAAAAAAAAAACCTACATCTTGGAAAACAAGTATAGAACACCTGTGTACAACAGACCCATAGGAAGAAGAAAGATAATGTCCCTTCCCTGGCTGGGAGGACATGATGGATGATTGTGCAAAGCGTGGATCTGACGAAATTTTCTTGGAAGAGACAGTTGGAGTCTGTAATAAACTGTGAATCTGGCCTTCTGCCTCCCTGTCATGCTTTCTCTGGAAGTCCCAGAGGAAGGGCTATATACTGTGTCAGGTCAGTGAGGAAGGAGGCCACTGAGCCTTGGCTCATTCGTCACCTGAGCTGCTCCCCACTGCTGCAACATTAGCTGAGGTTTCTCTGGATTTGGATTCCCCTCTCTGGTTATGCAAGACCCTTCCCAGTCTCAGTGAAGAGGTTGCTAGGAGGAAGGTGTGTGTGTGTGTGTGGGGGTATAGGTGGAGGAGGAAGGGTTGGGGATGGTCTGGAGAGGAGCTGTGTATAATATGGCTCAGGCACCCTGGCTCAGGACACAATGAGGAGGGACATGGGCAGCCTCTGTTTCTTGGGAATCTCCCTGCAAGCTAGGAAGCCCTAAGAATCACCACAGACCCCTCTTATCACAGATTCCTGGGCTGTTTTCCACATAGACACTGTCTCTGATGATGAACACAAAGGGAAAAGGCTGATAGTCTCATCCAAGTTGTTCATGTGGCAGTGGAGCGGTGGTGAAAACATGTGGTAGCAAACCTCTTAAAACTCAACAGGAGTGTTAGTGCTGTGGAGAGTCTTTAAGAACACATTTCAGGGGACTAGAGAGTTGGCTCGGTGGTTAAGAGCACTGACTGCCTTTTCAGAGGACCCATATTTGATTCCCAGCACCAACATGGCAGCTAACAACTGTTCTTAACTCCAGTTCCAGGGGCTCCGAGGCCCTATTCTGATCTCAGCATTTTGTGCAACATGGGTGTACTTACATGCAGGCAATACACTCATACACACAAAATAAAAATAAATTTTTTTTTAAAAGAATGCACTTCAGGAGGTGACACCTGCAATAAATGAGTTCCTGCTTGACAAGACTCCCAGTCACGTCTGATTGTCCTCGCGAGGAGGGCTGGCGAAACGGGCAGACAGCGCACTAACCTTTCCCTGACCCCCATGGCGGCAGGTCCCTCCAGGGTGGGACCTTGGGGAGGACCCCCATAATTATATGTTAATATCACGTATGTAGTGTAAGACAATGTGTACCCCACTGGCTTCTGGGCAATATGTCTGTGGGGCAGGCGTCCAAATTGAATTGCACCACAGTCTGTGGGTTCATCTACCTGCCAGTGGCATTTCCAGCCCAGGAACAATTCCATTTCGGGGTGCTTTGTGACTGAAGCTGCCATAAGCCCACTCAAGTCTTTGGGAGGGTGTCTTTTCCTTTCTTGTGAGTAAGTGCAGTGGAATGGCTCTTTAGAAGCAAACTCATGTTTAACTTCTGAACACTCTGCGATTGCCCAAGGTGCTCACAACGTTTCTCCTTCCTCTCAGCGTAAGAGCTCAGTCCTTCCTCATCCTCTGCAGACACTTGCTGTCTTTAGCCATCCCTGTGGGTATGTATCAGCATCAGATCATTTTAATGTCACGCCTTTGATCACTAATGACACCCAGAGCTATTTCATGAACCTTCTAGGATTTGCAGAACTTCTTTTGTGGATTATTTGTTCTAATCATTTCCCTCCTTTCTTTAACTTTGGAAATAATTTTAAATTTCACAGAGAAGTTAAAGCAGAAGGCATAGAGTTCCCATGGATTCTGCCTGTAGAGTCTCCAATGAGATTAACTTACATAGCCTCAAAGTGAAAAACATGTCACAAACAAGAGACTGCCTTGGTGACAAACTTAACTGCAGAGTGTGTTGGGGTCTCATCAGCTCTCAGGTGGTTTGACTGCATGTAGTCACAGGTTTATAGCAGCGTAGCTATGACCCAGTCAGGTTGCCATCTCCCAGCTTCACAGAAAGTCCTTTCTACTCTGTCCGCACAAACCCTGCAACCACTGAGGTCTCTACCTCTGTAATTTTATTTCAAAAACATGTAAATCGACCTTGGGGCAGACTCTCTTCTCTCAGCACTTTGGGCCATGAGCCCTTCTTCAAGCTGTGGGTGCACTGAGGCAGAGCACTGTGCCAGTGTAGGTACACAGTGTTGCAGTCTCCCTACAGGTCCAGCCTAGGGGAGACTCAGGGTCCTGGCCGGGAGGGGGTGAGCGGCATGGAGTCAACACACAGACATCGGGAGTTGGGTGGAAGCAGGCACTAGGTGAGGTGCTGCAGACTCGTTTATTACAGGAAGGACTTGGGCTTATATAGTTTATTTGTCTCCTCTCATTGGTCCCTCTGCATCTCCCGATAACGTGGCCTTTTGCAATTGGCTCTTCCAGCGGCCTCGGCTGTTGCCAGGTGTTTCAGCAAAGATCAGGTTCCAAGACCTTAATCGGTCTGACTGTGCATGTGCTAGCGCCATTTTGTTACATCCCACAGCACAGTGGTTCCTTTACTCCCATCTGTCAAGGTGCATTGGCACTCCTAGAAAATCCCCAACCTGGGCCTACCTTATTCTTTCTACTCTGGTGTAGTTGATTTGCTCCTATTTTGTTGACCAGCTTTGCACTTTGCTCATGGGGACATTGGTGTGCAGTTTTTTATACTGTTCTTGCTGGTTTAGGTGACACTTGATGCTGGCTTCACAGGGTCATGTGGGAGTGTCCCCTCTTCTACTTTTTGGAAGATAATAATTATTGCAGGTATTATTTCCTCTTTGATGTTTGGTGGAAGCTTCCAGTGAGGCTGGTGGAGCGTGGATATTTCTTTTCGGAAGGTTTTCTAAATACGAATTCCCTTTAAGAGATATGAACTTCTGGGGGCTGGCGAGATGGCTCAGCAGTTAAAAGCAGTGACAATTCTTGCAGAGGACCTGGGTTTGATTCCTAGTACCCTCATGGTGGCTAATAACTGTCCATAACTCCAGTTCCAGGGGATCCTATGCCATTCTGATCACCATGAACTTTGTACAACATCAGTGCACTCACACACATGCAGGCAATACACTCATACACATAAAAAAACAAATAATAAAATATTTTTAAAAAGAGCTATGGACATGTTCTGACCATCTGTCCCCTGATGTGCTTTGGTGGTCTACGGATTTTGAGGAATGGGCTCATTCCATTGTGAAATATCTCTGTATAGGACTCTTCAGAACCAGACTCTATTTTCCTCTTAATTAAGCCAGGCCTTTAACTTTTCTGCCCCTCTCTTGTTTCTGAGATTGGTAGCTATTTTTTCTCTTTTTGGTTAGTTTTTGCTGATATTTGTTGATTTTAATTGTTTCACAGAACTGGCTTTTGCTTCCACAGACTTCTGTCACATTTTAAGTTCATGGGCTGTCGCTATTTTTTGCCTTTTTACTTGCTTCAGATTTATTTTGCTCATTGTGAATAGCTTCTTGAGGTGGCAGCTTGTATTATTCTTTTGAGATTTCTTCTTTTGTAATATAAAGTGTTATAAATTCCCTTCTTCTGTAACTGCATACTGCAGATTTTGATATATTTTCATTTTAATACAATTAAATAATAATTTCAAGTTCCCTTGAGGCTTTGTTGTTGTGGATTATTTAGAAGTATATTACTTAATATTTATGCATTTAGAGATGTTCCTGGCATTTCTGTTGGCATAACACACTTAATGACTCAATTCTTTCAAAGTGTGTGAGATATTGTAATGACCCTGGATATTACCTGTCTCATTGTGCTGTTAGGTTGGGTAGCATAGTCTATAATTGCCATCAGATCCAGCTAGCTGAAGGTAAAACTTAGGTGCTCTATGTCCTTATCCTTGCAGGCTTTTATTTTTCTGGAAAATAAATGAAGTCTCCACCTAGAGTTCTGATGCATCTGTGTCTCTCTCCACAAACAGTAACTGGTCACATCATATCCTCTGGCCTCAGGGATTTGAGCCATGCTGTGAAACTATGTTTCAGTTGCATGCACTCTCAGGATTGGTCTGCCTTCTCAGTGAATCTATCCTTTTAACATCATGTAATTTTCCTTTTCAACTCTGATTGTTTCTCTGAATTCTGTTTTTATGTTAATATGCTCACTGGGTTTTGTTGTTCATGTTTGCATAGCATATCTCTTTCCATTCTTTTTGCACTTCCCTACTCATGTCCTTGAAGTCAGTTTCTTGCAGGTAGCATATAGGTAAGTCACTTAAAGTCATTGTCATGATCTCTCTCTTTTTAAATTTATGCCAGTTACATTTAATGTAATTATTGATATACTTGGATTCACCATATTTTACTATCTACTTTCTGCAGGTTTCCTGTTCTTGAATCCTCTGTTTCCTCATTCCTGTCTTTATTGTGTGTTGTTATCTGAACATGTTTTTTTGTTGTTACTTTTGTTTGTTTTTGAGACAGCGTCTCCCTGTAGCCCTAGTTGGCCTGGAATTCTCTATGTAGACCAGGCTGGCCTCAGTCTCACAGAGATCCACCTGCCTCTGCCTCTTGAGTGCTAGGATCAAAGGCATGTGCCACCACACCTAGCTTTAATCTGAACATATTTAAGTAGTCTGTTACTACAGCTCTTTTGTTGATTGTATAGCCCTGTACAGTGGTTTTCCTGGGGCTCAGTTATGTACTTACCTCTCACTGTCAACTCAGGATCAGCTCTTGACCTGTCAGGTATTTACACAGATCTCACCATGACAGAGCTGCCTGTAGTTGTATGGTGTTTTACTGGCATCTTATGTATCACTCTTACAGGTTGCTCAAACTCCCTTTGTATTCAAGGACGCCTTGAACTCCTGATCCTCCTACCTTTACCTTCCAGATCCTGGGATTACAGGTGTGTGCTACCACACTTGGCTTTGTCATTGAAGGTATTTGTCTTTAGTTTTCAGATATTTGGTTGATATGCCTATGTGTGGATTTGTGTGGGTTTTTCCTGTTAAGGGCTGATGCAGCTTTGTGACACTTAGGACAAAAGGTCAGTGTTTGCCTATGACATTGGCAGGACCCCAGCCCAGATATACTGATGGAGTCTCATGGGAGACAACATTTGGTTAGCAGTAAGTAGACACAGGAGTCCACTGGGATAATTTTTATTTGTGCATTTTTCAAGTTGTGGCTTGGCTATATTGAAGGAGGCAGGAGAGACCTCAGGGCCTGGGTGCTGATGTAGCTCAAGTGGGGTCTAGTCCTTGGTCCATCTCCTCTCTGGTTACTGGAACTACACATGGAGCCTTGGGGAGGAGTCAGTTTTAAACAGTCGAAGCCAGTGCATCATGTAGCGCACTTCCCCTGGGCACCTGCAAACATATGAGAGAGGTTCATGTCCTGTGACCCTCTGTGGACAAGATGGGCTGAGCAAGGGTTAGATAGGGGAAGAGCACTGTAGGATGGAGAAGAGGGACATGGGTACTTCGGGCTCCAGAAGCTGTTAGAACAGCTCACTGGTGATGGGGAAGACAGCTCAGGGCCATGTTGGTTATTGGGAACTAGTCTCCTGGATACCCTGGGAAGGAACACAGTGGTGGCCTGTGATGGGCTGATCCCTATAGGAATGTCAGTGGTGAGGGGACAGAAACACAGCTCCGTACTGTCACACTCAGAAGCCAGAGAAATTCCCCTAATATTTTAGGGATCTTGACGAAAGCCAAACTGAGTTCAAGAATTGATGCAGAAAAAAAATCAGGACTAGTCAATATGAAGCAGAATTGGAGATTGTCTTAGTTTCTGTTCCTATTGCTATAATAAAATACTCTGACAAAATGGAGAGAGGGTTTATTTCAGCTCACGGTTGAAGATACAGCTCACCATGGCAGGGACATCAAGGTGGCAGGTGCTTGAAGCAGGTGGTCACATCAGGAACAGAGAGCAAGGACTGCTGCCGCTCAGCTCCCTTTCTCCACTGATATAGTCCAGGATCTCAGCCAGGGAATGGCGTCACCCACAGTGGGTGGGTTTTCCCACTCAATTAACATAATCAAGATAATCGCCCACAATTATGCCCAGATGCCCATTTCCTAGGTGATTCTAGATTCTGTCACTATTGACCATCACAGAGATTCTATTAAAAATATTAAGAAAAGTGCCCAAGAAGAGAGTAAAAGGACAAGCAAGAAAATAAATGTGGGCTTCCCTAAGCGAGCAAACAGGGCACACCAAACATGGGGAAGGGCTCTTCAAGGGGCGCAATGAACTGTCCTAGTGTCAGCCAGATGCAGAAAAGAATTTTAGGACCAGCCAGTATGAAGCAGAGCTGGAGAATTTATTAAAGTTTGTTAAAGAACATGGATGTGGGCTTCTCTAAGACACACCCAGGTATGGGCACTGGCTCCCCAAGGGAGAATCACAATGAATTGTCTTACCGTTAGGTATATATACCATTTTGGTGGCTTTCAAGTTACATCTCAAAAGGTTACCAAGAAGCCTCTTTTCTCTGTGTTCTGATAAGTGAGATTATAAAGTAACTTTGGGGGTGCCTTGGATGCTATTATAATCTGATGAGGTAAAACGGGAGGCCACTACATACGTTTAGTATGTGTCCTTTTCCTATAAATCAGGTTTCTGGAGTGATTCCTAGAAAACTGCAGATTTATTGTGGAAAGAGAAAGGCCATAAACAGTTATTAATTGTACTGGAATTTTTGATTCTCGGTTGTCAAGAGGCTCCAACTAGACTCCTACATGAGGGGCTACTTTCCCTGTGTCTCCATAACGTTCCCTGCCTTTCTATCCTATCTCAGGAAGAGTGCAGCAAAAGTAAGGAAACCACGCGACCCTTAAAGGCCGGCCCGAGCGTTTACTTCCTACCCTTGGAATTGACATCTCCTGTATCCCAGGCTGCTTTGCCTGGGGACTGAAGCTCAGCCTGTGAGTCTGCTGGCCCTGAGGGACCATGTTCCCAGAGGGAGATGACCCACCAGGGGGAGGGTAGTCACTATGTGGCAATGGTTTCAGAAGGGGAAGGGGAGTACATTCAGAGTTACATACCCAAGTGAAGGTTCAAAGGGAAAGCCACTCTGGGAGACAGTAGATCTGAGGTGGGACCCCAAGCATGAGCAAGTATTCAGGGAAGGCTAAGGATGTTCAGGAACATCAGGAGCTCAGGATTGTGACCTATGGGGGCCACATGGGGTTATCAGAAGCTGAAGTGAGCCATTGTGTGGTCTTCCTGGATGATGACTACAGGCAGCTTAGGGGTTGGGGTCGGGGTTATACTTGGCCCTCGGGGAGAAGCGTATGGAGTAGCACTCTTCAGTGGGCACTGGCCAGAGGACCTTACAAGAGGAGGGCTATAGGGGATGGGCAGGACCAAGCTGTGTGTGTGTGAAGGGTCAAATGATTATGAGGAACGAGCTGGGCTTTCTGCAGCATGTGCTCCCAGCAGGGCAGTAGGTAGGGGGAAGCCCCTGGGAGCACAGGCCTCAGCAAAAGGCAGCAATGTGGCAGGGTGTGAGGAGCTCTTAGTGTCTGTGATACTTGTTTCTATGGAATTTACTTGAATTGTAGGTTTTCATACTTTTAAAATCATGACTGTGCTCAAAAGTCTTGAAAAAGGAAGTTCTTTTTGTGCAGCCTCTCAGGGTGCTGGGTGGGCAGGGTAGGACTGGACCTGTGCCAGCTGTGTTTGACTCATGGGTCCCTCTATCCCTCCTGACTCACAGGTTGGCAGCCATCCCACCAGATGGTTTGGCATCTAAGTGATGTGATTTAGTGCTTCCCTTCCCTGGCCCTAGATCCCCCCAGCTCTCTTACCACAAAACCACAGGTCTGTGTGGGAGCCATCTCTGAGGATGACTCTGTGGGATGGTTACTTGGGAACAGCTCTCTCTGTAGTACCCTGGGGGGTCAGCAAATAATGGGGAGGCAGAACCAGGGAGTTCCCAGCTGAGAGTCAGTAGTGGATAGAGGCAAGGAGGAGAGGGCCATGAATAAGATAAGATACAGTTCCCAAGGACGGGCTCTTAAAGACCGCTCCCTTCAGCTAGGTTCAACTTCTTCAGTCTCCAATGCCTCCCACAGCCCATCAAATTATGAACACATTAATGGATTAAGCCATGGATGAGGTCAGAGTCCTTGTTTTCTACTTCTTCAAAGCCCCATCTATGAACATTGCTGCAATGTTCAGAGTCAGTGGAAACTAAACCTTCAGCATATGAGCTCTTGAGGGATAGTTCAGATTCAAGCTTATGTCCATCCCACAATGCAAAATGCACCCAAACCATCACCCAGTGTCCCAAGATTTCAACGGATCAGGCAACACACAGAAGTTCAAGTCCAAAGTCTTCTGAGACTTCAAGGCAACTCTTGGTGGTGAGCTGCTGTAAAAGCTAAAAAGCAGGTCACATCATCCCAATGTACTGGTTCCAGACCCAGGGCCCAGTCTCAGCCCCAGAGAGCAATGTTGAGGTGAAGGAAGGCTTTATTCAGCAGCCAAAGGATGAAGACCGTTTGCTGGCATGTCAGTGTCTCCACCACAGGAGAGGGGGGAGGAGAATAGGCAGAAATCTACCAGGAACTCAAATGTACCTTTTTCCCTCTTTCCTGGTCTGAGTTTTATAGTCATTGATGTTGGAAAGTTTATTAGCCTTGAAGGGGGAGAGAGACAAAGCAAGTCTAGGTCAAGTTCACCCTGTCTTGGACAAAACATTTCTCAATGATCAGCATGTCTCAAGCAGAGCTGAACAGAGACTCACTCTAAGGACGTATAGCAAAGAGAAAGAGCGCCAGCCTTCTTACCCTGCTCTAGCCACCTGGACAGGATGCCAGCCTTCCCACCCACTCCAGTCACCCATCAGGCATTTGCAGCCAAGTGAGGAGCCAGTGTTACTGGCAATAGTGGCCGCATACAGTAACCCAGGCAACCGTCATCATAACCAATACAGAAGTGTCATCTGCAGGGGACTGATGGTGCATTTCTCAGGTGTGTGACCTCATAGTCAGTGGCCTCTAGGTCTGAGTGAATGAAGCTGGAGGGTGTACTTAGGGTCCCTGGATCATTAGGAGGGGCTGCCACTCTGCTCCCACAGAATCAGGGGCTACCCGATTCTTAGTCTAACCAAGCTCATTTCATAGGACAAGGTTTTTCCCATGTAACATGGTGTGAACAGGTCACTTCTGGTCAGGGGGTGGGGCTGGGCTTGGACTGACTTTGACGGCCTTTGCAGTGTGTAGTAGGCCCCCTCAAGCTCCTCCCTGAATGGGTAGGACCCTCTAGCTAGTCATTGGAGGAAGCCCTCAGGAGGAGCCCCATGCTCCCACACTGACAGGCTTCATGTTTAGCTCGTTGGCACCAGCTCCCTCTTGACTGCATGCTCCCAGAGGGCAGGCTGTGAGCCTGGTTCATGAGGCCTTGTGTTTCAGCTGGTCAGCATTCCACTGCCCTTCTAACTCTCCACCCAGGATTCTCGGTCTCCTGAGGTCTTTGTTTAGCTGTTTCTGTTCCTTCCCTCCTCTCGCGTCTCTCCTGAACTTCTTCCTTTTGTTCATAGTGTGTCTCCATGGTTCACCTTGTTACCCAGCAAGCCATCAGATCCTCAGAAGACCCCCAGGCCCAGATGTGAAACACACCCAACCCTTTTCGGCCTAGCATCTAGGATGTAACAGATGTCACCTGGAGCTGCATCCAGTGTGAGACCCCTAGCTTTCTGTGGTGGAGATCCTCGACTTTCCATCAAGGTCAGATGAGCTGTGGGACATGCCTGTGCTCTAGCCCGGAGCTCTCATAGTTTGGGTTAGCTCTGGAGTCTGGACTTGTCCCTTCACAGACCTTGAGGCTGCCCTAAATTGTCACCAAACAGAACCCAGGAGACTGCTGCCTGCATACCTGAGGAGGGGCCTCTGGCATTGGGCAAGGCTGTGACTTCACTTGACCAGTGTCCTTGAGGATCAGCTGCTCTTACCAGCAACCAGAGGTCCAGTTTGTGCCATGCTGTTCCCAGCGCCCATGGACAGTCATCATCGCAGGACAACCCCTCACAGACTTCATCCTGTCCTTCCCCCTCCCCAGTTTGTTCTGCCAAAGACTAAGCATGGTTTTCCTCCAGCAACACACCCTGTTCATGCTTCTGTCTCTCCTCACTGGGCCTGTATCACTGTCCTTCCACCTTTGTTCTGCAGTGGTATGTGGTAGGGTCCTAGATTTCTGATTCCATCACAGGTATGGGGCAGGACACTGTTGGCCAGACAGAGCTGTGGCTTCCTAAGAGAAGCTGTCCTAGTGCCTCAGGTACCTTCCCCTTCTGGCTCTGCATACCACATGGGGCCACCCTGTTTAGGGCCACCCTCTCAGTGCTGGTGGTCTGTAGGAATTCAGGCTGGCCCAGTGCCAACCCTAGCCATGTGGCCAGGTGTGTCCATTCAGCCTGGTCTGTTGCCATCTTGTCATTTTTAATTTTTAATCTGAGAAATTAAAAAAGGGTTTTCACATTGGTGACAGTGGTAAGTTAATTATATGAGCTTGTTTGCTTCTGTGAACTCAAGAATAAATTCCTGAATGCACTGTGTCCATAGACCTCATCAAAAGTTAAGACTACTTTAAAAGCCACGGGCATGGAGAGTCAAATCACTTGGTGCCCAAGAGACGTGTTGTGATCCCTGTTCACTTGTTCAGCTGTGCAGCCTTGAGTTTTCACTACCATTCTTGAAGGGCCAGTCCCACCACAGAACCTTCGAAGTCCTTCCTAATGTCCTTTTTGGATATTGTCCCTAACAGTTGAATGTAAGATTGAATTTAGTCTCCCAAGACAGCCCTGCATTGGACTGGAACATGCAGACTCAAACTCCCTCCTTTTCAGCAGACAAGCTCTGTACACAGCACTCTGCAGGGGAACATATGGCTGATTTTAAGTGGACTTGTTCTTAAAGTTGTTTTTAAAATTATGTTTAGATTTCCACATAGTAAATTCATTAAACTGTATGACTGTCACCACAGTCAGGCACACAGTGGCTTCCTCAATCCTAAGAGTCCCTTAGACCATCTCACTATGGTCAAGCACAGCCACCCAGCTGCAGGGAACCCAAATCCCTTGGTCCCTTCCCCATGGCTGCTCCCTACCAAGTACCACACTCTGGTTTTTGAACTTAGCATGATACCTGTGCAATGTTTTGTTGCCCATGACACCCACAGCACATGCCCCTTCACTGTTCTGTAGTTTTCCAACACGTGCTGTACAGAGCCAACAGTGTTTGAAGGGTATCTGGTGGTGGCCACGAGCAGTTGGTTTTGCTCCCATGCCTCCAGGGTGAAAACCTAGGAGAGGATGGCTGGGTCAGCTGGTAGGCATATACCCAACTTTATTGTAAACAGGCTGCTTCTAGAAGGGGAAACAATTTTCCAATTTGTGTTCCTGCCAGTCACACAGGGTCTTTCAGATGCTCTGTGTTCTTGTCTGCATTTGTCTTGTTGCTATGGAAAAACACCTTGACAAAATCAACTTAAAGAAGGAAGGACTTACGTTGGCTCACAATTTGAGGGTACAGTCTCTCATGTCAGGGAAGGCATGGCAGAGTTTGAGGTAGCTGGTCACATTGCATCCACAGTCAGGAAGCAAAGGGAGATGATTGATCCTCGGCTTGTTTTCTTTTTACGCAGTCCAGCAGCTCATCCCATGGAATAATGCTACCTAACAGTCAAGGTAGTTCTCCCCGCCTTAATGAACCTAATCCAGATAATCCCTCACAGGCATGGCCAGAGGCTTGTCTCCTTGATGATCCTAGATCCTGCCGAATTGATAATATTAACCACCACAACTCTATCCTTTGTCAATTTGACACCCAAACACATCACTTTTAAACCATAACCTTTGTCCCCATAGGCTCATAGCCATTTTATAATGCAAAGCACATTCAAACTGATTTCAAAAGTCCCTATAATCTTTAACATTTCTAACACCTTGAAGTCCTTAATGTCCAAAGTCCTAGGGGCAGACAAGTGGTAAAAGTTCTTGCCACAAAGGCTGGCAACTTGAGTCTGCTCACCAGAACCCACGTGTGGAAGGAGAGAACTGACTCCTGCAAGCTGTGGTGTTGATCCCACAAAACATGCCATGGCATACACGCCTCCCCCCTCCACAAAATAAATGAAAAAAAAAAAAACAATGTCCAACGTCTCTTCTGAGATTTAAGGCAATGGCCTTGGAGTCCCTATATCATCATAAACAAGTTATATACTTCTAAAATACAGTGGCACAGAGTAAACATTCCTATTCCAAAAGGGAAGAATGGCATAGCAACGAACGAATGGACCAAAGCAAAACCCCAACTTAACAGGAAAAACCCTGCAGCACCATGTTCAGCATCTAGGACTTGTGATGAAATCATCTGGGTTCTTGTGTAGCTCTGTCCTTCCAGGTCTGTTGGCTGCCCATATAACTTCTTTTTCATATCAGCACTTAAACTTTACCACAGATCTAATTATATGGAAGCTTTACACAGCTCGAGATGGGAAGAAGGCAGCAGGCTCTGGAGATTCTTGGCCACCACCACCTCCGCTTGTGTGTAGTGTAATCTTCAGTGCTGCCTCTACCTGGTTCTGGGATCAGATCTTGGAATACACGTGCTATCTGAGCTCTGGCTCTGACAGCCCCAGGGCCTCCAGGGCTCCCATTAGCAGCTTTTTCACAGACATTGAAAGTGAGTATGAGGGCACCAGCTTGTCTAGGTGATGGTGACAAAGGAAGCTTCTGGAATTCAGGAAGAAGGTGGACTAGGCATTGTAGGTCTAAAAAAATCTCCTTTTTATCACACTTGCAGAAGTGCAGAAAGAGCATGTAGATGGGCAGTCCTGCTAGATGAGAGTGGGCTCACAGGTTCCAGCTGTCAGGGTGGCAGGTCAGCTGAAGAATAACCAACTGAAATTACACAAAATAGCTCCATGCCAGGAAGCAGCAGAGAGGCAGTGACAGAATATACCATATTTGGTCCTTGGTACAGATATTTGGGATCTCATTGACAAACTCCACATTGGATGAATATAGAGTGCAGTCATGGGAAAAAAGAAAGAAGTTGGGAAGCTCTTGTCTCATACATGCCAGTTCCTCCATGGTCTGATCTCCTGATGGGGTGGCAAGAGAAGGGTGGGCAAGTCCAGGGGTTTAGAAAAGTATCAAAGCTCTAAGATAAGGGAGAGGGGTTCCCTCAAAAAGGCTCCTAAGCCTATGCAGACAACCCCTGTGCAACTCAGGTCCTGGTGCCTCCTTCCTCTTTCCCTGAGGAAGAACCATCCATAGTGAGTTGAGAGCTGGGATCTGAGGGAGAAGTGGTGGGAAAGCCTGGGGAAGAGGTTGGGTAGGAGAAAATGGGAGTAGGGGTGACCAGAGAAGAGGAAAAAATGAGGAAGTGGGCATAGCAGGGTATGGCCTGAGGGGTGGGGATGGTAGACTCCCTGGAGAAAGCTGGTCATGGAGTTGGGTCTGGTTGGCACAGAGGCAAGGCCCCAAGCACTGGGCTCCTCCTGCTCCTAGCTCAGGCAGTACCTGGTCTTCCAAGGGTGAGAGGAGAGCCTCCCACATCTGGCCTCCTCACAGGACAGCACTCTGAAGAGCTGGCTTTGTGAAGGGGAAAGGAGGGAGATACCCACTTTCTTGTGTTAGCTCCACTCTGTGCCTGAAGTTCTTCTTGGTGGATATCCAAGAGTCTGGCATCTCCCAAATCCTGGCTGTCATTGCAACTTCGGCTTCTCCAAACTTCACAGACTCACATAACTTTCCTTGTTAAGCTTTCCATTTTTTTTTTGTCTTTTTGTGTTACTTCACTATAGATCTGAGTAAGAGCAGTGAGTAGTAGAAATTCCACAGAATGAATGTTTTACTGTCTTGAAATTTCCTCCATCAAAGAAATTAGTTCATCAATTTTAAATTCAGCATCTTGCAAGTTCTTAGGACACAGGCAAAATGCATTGCCAAAGTATTACATGAATGCCCCCTAACCCACTTAGAGGCCTGCTCCCTCTCAACCCTCATGACTCAGGCCTCCACTGTCTGTGTCTTGCTCAGTGTTCTTATCTTCCAAGATCCCACCAGAATGGCCCCTTGAATTCTGCTTAAAGCATTCTAGGGCTTTTCTAATCCAAAGTTTTCCACCCACAAGTCAATTCCAAAAGCCTAACATGGTCAGGTTTATTACAGCAGCAACCCCACTCCTGGTACCAATATTCTGTATTACTTTCTTACTGCTGTGAAAAATACCCTGACAAAAGCAACTTAAGGAAGGATTTATTTTGGTTCCAACTTTGAGGGTATAGTTCATCATGATGAAGAAGGTATGGCCCAAGGCAGCTGGTCATGTTGCCCACACAGTCAGGAAGCAGAGAGAGGCGAATGCTGATGCTCAGTTTTCTTTTTCTTTTTCTTTTCCACCCCAGGACTCCAGTCCATGGGATGGTATCATCCATAGTGAAGATGTGTCTTCTCACCTCAATTAAACTAATCTAGTTAACCTCTCTCACCTATGTACAGAGGCTAACCTAACCTATATATTCCTCACAGGCATGCTCACAGACTTGTCTTCAGGGTGATTCTAGATCTTGTCAATTGACATTATTAACCGTTACAGCTTGATCTTGTCAGAGATTTTTTAGTATTTGATTTTAGCTATTCTAAGGTGTATGCTTTAAATAATGATTCTGATGATGAATGACATTGAGTAACTCATATTTAGTCAACATTCGTATTTTTTCTTTGATGATTTGTCTTTCTAAAAAAATACTTTGTTATTTTTATTTTATGTGTATGAGTGTATTGCCTGCATGTGTGTAAGTGTACTCATGTTATGCAATGCCCATGGAGGTCAGAAGAAGGAGTTGAATTCCCTGGAACTGGAGTTATGGACAATTGTTAGCCACAATGTGGGTGCTGGGAATCGAACATGGGCCCTCTGGAAAAGCAGTCAGTGCTCTTAACTGCTGAGCCATCTCTCCAGTCCTGGTGATCTGCATGCTTTTAAAAATTGGGTTACTTTCTTCCTGTTGCTGGAGTCTAAGAGTTGCTCTATTTTTCTTGCTGCATCATTGTATTTCCATTGTCTTAAATGATCATCAGACACTCACTGCTGGTAGGATTGAAACTCATGCAGTCACTATGGAAAGCAGTATGGAGAACTCCCAAGAAAATAAAAATGAATCTACCATATATACCACTCCTTGGCATACACCCACAGGATTCATCCTACTGTAGAGATACCTGTACATCCATGTTTGTTGATGCTCTCTTCACAATAGCTAAGAAATGCAAGCAACCTAAGTGTCCCTCAACTGACAAATGGATAAAGAAAATGTGGTACATATACTCAATGGAGTTCTACTCAGCAGTAAGAAAAGATGAAATAATGAAATTTGCAGGTAAATGGATGGAACTAGAGATCGTTATGCTAAGTGACATAACAGAAACACAGAAAAGCAAGCAATATATGTTTTCCCTCATTTTCGGATCATTGTATCAAGCCCTTGTATATGAGTATACATCCTGATGTAATGGCAGGAGACAGGAAAGTAGAAAGGAAACACAGAGGCAAAAGGAAAGACAGAGGCTAAAAGAGGGGGATAGTAGGGAACAGATGTTCTGGGGGGAATGGAAGGGTTCAGCTGGGAGGGGAAGAGGTAGGGACATGCAGGGGCCTTTGGTGGTGGGAGAGGAGGGAACTCAGGAGAGGGTGGATTGTGGGAGGTGGGTGTTATTGGGGGATAATGGAGGCATTGGGACTGGGGAGGGAGGAGGGAGATCAGATGGGAGGAAAAAGAGTAGAGATGAATGAATCTTGGGGGGCTAGGGAAGCCAGAGGGAAGTGTGATGCCCCTGAAGCCCCCTGAGAAGTGCACATACACTGTATAAACATTAGTGTATATATATATATATATATATATAAAACTGGGGGCTGTTTGGCAAATGAACACAGTGATAGATAGGAGAGACCTCCCTTTGAATGGTTGGTGACAGTGGTCCTAGAGACTCCTAAAATAACACAGATTATTGCTAAAACTCTTGGTTATCTCCCAGAACTAGAAGTTAAGACCCTACTGCTGAAGATAGCACATACTTCAGACACAGGACTTGGAGCAATAGAGCAGGGACTGACCTGGAAGACTTCTACCTGAAGTTTAGCCTGCATAATGCTAGATGATAATATGCAAACTGCTAAGGGAAAAATCAATCAATAGTCCAACCCAACCCTAAAGCCTAATAACCAAATCGACAGGCAGAGCAAACTACCTCTGTTAGTGCAGTAGTGTCACTCTTATCGGCGGGGGGGGGGGGGTAATCAAGAGCTGTCTAATTGGACTTAAAGCCCTCTCAATGGGAGTGAACTCATGAGTGGCACTGTAAATTCAGGCAAATACACACAGCTAGAGAGATCATAGATCATAGAGAAAACCCTATTTCTGTCATATCTCTAGACAAATGGAATTTCTTACCATATGCTAAATATAGATCCTTATATTTACAGACAAGCATACCATCATCAAAGAAACTTCTTTTTGCAACAGATGGAGGCTATTGCAAAATTCCACAACTGGTCAGACAGAGAAACTGTACATCTGAGAGATGCCCAGTTCTAGGTGACAGATCTACATTTGAACCTCTGTACCTAAGGCTCATGGAACATAGTGTCATGAGGGGTAGAGAGAAAACTAATGCGTCCCTCAACTCTCACCAGTGAAGCTTCCTTGTACGACAGAGTGCAGTGCACACAAAAGGCCACAACTGGCCGAGTTTTAAAGAATAAGAGACTGCAGAGTATATATCCCTGGATGGAACTCCTAAATTAGACCTCACCCACTCAGGGCTCAGGCACCATTTTGGAAGAGGGGGTGGAAAGATAGTAAGAGCCAGGGCTTGTTCACAAACACAGGGAAGCAGAGGCTTTCAGGCCACTAGAAGCTTGCACATGCGAACTCGTGGCAATGGTGATATCAAGCACAGGATCCACGCCAACTCAATTAGACAAGGGCCCAGAGTGGAGCAAGAGAAGTGGCTTGTGTGCCAGTCCTAGACTGAGAACTATTGGAGACTGATTACTGCTGGGTGAGGGAGAGAAGCCTTACTTAACAATCTCTGGATGGGCTGACTAGACTCCAGTGGATGACTTTGCACTGAGGGATATCTGGGTACACATGCTTGACTGGATAGGAATTAACATGTATGGTGGAATGTATGAGGTTCAGTGGGGGGGTTGGGAGGGCATGGATGGGGAAGGGGGTCTAAATTTGATTAAGAACTGTGAATTGTACAAAAGCTCAACAAAAAACTAAAAAAAAAGTGTTCACCAGACAGCAGAGCTTTCAGTGTGATGTTCCTGAAACATGCTGCCTAACACAAATTGTGGATTTTTTCCCCATGTTTTCTTCTAATGATCAAATAGTTCAGATTTTGCACTGGATGCCTGGCCCATCTTGAGATTACCTGTGTGGGTTGTGGGGCTGAAGTCTCTCTAGTGGAGGATGATTACTTGTTCTGGCACACTAATTGAAAGGGGCACACTAATTCCTTCATCCAGGTACATTCTCACCCTTTCAGATGTTCTCGTTATCTGAGAGGACATGGATGTGTGTCATGGCAAGCATCATGGGGCTTCTGGAAAGGGCTTACAAATCAATCCCAGGTCATAGTCCCCTCCCAAGGTCCCCAGAGGGCAGCCCACTTGCTGTTATCCCAAGGGATAAGCAGGAATGGATAAACAGGGCTTCTAACCCTCCATGATGGCTCTGCACCCATGTTCTCCAAGCATAAGCCATATGGTTGGGGGCAAGTTGGAAGGCTCTGCCTCTCAAACAAGTCCTCAACCTCATGAAGACCTTGGCTATCTGGTGTTGCAGCCCTGGACACTTCTTCATCAGGGAGTGGGGAAATAGAAGGATCTAGCCTGACTTCCAGGTCAGCCCTGGTTCTCTGCAGAACCTTCCCCTCCCACCATGCTTCAGCAAGCAGGAGGCCCTGCAACTTTGGATGTTTACATGGCTTTCAAAAACTGAATAAATATTTACATGTCAGACAACTGCTAGATATTCCTAAAAAGAGGCACTGGACTCCAGGGAATGAACTGTGTGTGGATATTTGTGCACACTTAAAATTTCTTTATTACATTTTTATTCTGTGTGTATGTGTGGGCCTGCGTGCATGCCCACAAAATGCATGTGGAAATTAGAGAACAACTCGGAGGAGCCAGTTCTCTCCTTCTACCATGTGGGTCCCAAGGATGAAATTTGGGTCATCAGGCTTGACAGAAGTATCTTTTACCCACTGAGCCATCTCATCAACCCTGTGCGTATTTTCAGATTGACCTAATATCCAGCAGGAAAAGCAACGAGCTGGAGGGGTGTTCAGCTCCTCGAATGCTCTCCACCAGCATCTCATCCCGCTTTCCAGACCAGGATTTGTCTATCCCAGAATGTCCGCAAGTGGGGTGACACAGGCCATGCTCTTCCTCACAGGCCCCTTCCATCTGTGTACTGGGGTAGCCTCCTTGTCTTTTGGTGGGTGTTGGGGTTATTCCAGTTTGGGCTGATGCTGCCAAGAGTAGTTGGTTAGAGCCTGTGTGCTGCCAACATTGTGTCTGTTGTGTAAATACATATACTGGGCAACAGTGTATGCAGTGGTGTGGTTGTTCCGCTCCAGGAGATCCCACCAGCTGTTTCCTGCATGACAACACTGTCAGTCCCACCAGCAATGCTGGCGTCTGCTTGTCTCATGTCCTCCTCCTGGTATCTGGTGCTGATGGTCAGTTTATGTTTAGTCATTCTGGTGGGTAATAATAGGTTGTGGTTTAAATGAATATTATTCTGCAAATTAAAGGTACTATACCATTTTCAGATGGCCAGGAGTCTTTTGGATAACCTCTTTGCTGTCTAAAGAAGTTAAGAAGTCGTAGGAGCTGAGAGAAGGGTTTGTTCTGTTACATTTCTGTAATTAATCTCAGTGGGTCTCCTTATCTCCTTACGCAACTTCAATGAGTACATGAGTGCTCACATGTTATCAGAGCAAATTTGAAAATGGGAGAAAAAGCCACCACCAGGACTTAGTCCCCTTCTGAGGCACAGGGAGGCTCGTCCTGTGTCCTCCCACTCTCCACCCTCCCCACATCCTTTGACTTGTGATCTCTCCTTTCATTCCACAAACAACCAAGACTGGCTGTGTCCTTTTTGATCACCTTGTCTTTCTGTCTTCTGTCTCCCTCCTATATTTTTGAGGGCCTTGAAGTTACATTGGGCTCATGTGGACGTGTCAAGGGCACTTTATCATGGGTGACTGATTCTACTCTACATCTAAGAGGGGGGGTTCCTTGGTTTTGATGTACTTAACTTCTCACAGTATCTTCAAAAGTAGACGAGGGAAGGAGAGGGCCAGAGTCAGGGAGAATCTGGAAGATGCTGCTAACTGTGAAGATGAAGGAAGCCAGCAAGGGAAGCAGGTGCCTCCAGAGGCTAGAAAAGGTTGGAATGAACTCTCCTGGGCCACCAAAGGACTGCTCTGGGTACCCTTATGCTTCCAGGCTTCCAACCTGTTTGAGATCATGATAATTTTGATAGCTTGCTGCAGATAATTGTTACACTTAGGATTGTGACATTTCTTCCTCCTCTCTTCCTCCTCCTCCTCTCCTCTTCCTCCTCCTCCTTGTCCTCATCCTCCTCTTTCTCCTCCTTCTTCTCCTTCTCCTCCCCCTCTTCTTTTCAGAAAGGTTGCCATGTGCAGCACCTCACTTGGATGTGTCTAGAGTCTCGGAAGCCTGACTTGCTTTTTCTTGAGACCTTGTTGGCGGTTCGAGCCAGGGACACAGCTACAGGGACACTCTTGACGAACAGTTCTCCTCTACTGAGGAGGGTTGTCCTCTTTGGCCAACAGTGAAGCTTCAGGAAGAACCCACATTGAGGAATAAGTAAAGAAGGGAACTTGTCTAGTCACCCAGGTCATCCAGATCACCCTGGCTATCAATGGGGTAGCAGATGTTGCAGCTAGATCACCCTCACTGCCTGTGACGTGTTCTTGCTAGACTGATCCTTTCATTCCATAACATCTTCTGTCATTGGTCATCTTTTTCTCTTTTGAAGTCTACTTTATGTGATGTCAGAAGAGTTTTTCTGAATAATGTTTACATGGTACATCTGTGATGTTAATCTTGATTGTCGGATTGATGGAAAACAGAATCAACTAAGAGACACACTTCTAGGTGAGGGCATTTTCAGGAAAGATTAACGGAAGGGAGAGGACCTTTACTTAGCGTGGTGGCACCTCCCTAGCAGGCAGTCCACATATAAAGAGGTCGGAGGGAAAAGCAGGGTCTCCTCACTGCCTCCCCTCCCTACCATCCACTCCACTGTTGCTTCAGTGCTACCGCCACTGCTGCCACCACCGCCATGTCTCACTGACATCAGAACTCAGCTGCTGCTTCCAATGTGGACTGAAGACCAGGTCAGCCTTGAACTCACAGAAATCCACCAGCCTCTTCCTCCCAAGTGCTGGAATTAAAGTTATGCACCACCATACCCAGTGTGCCCTTGGGTTTTTAGATGTGACATAAGCTACACAAGAAAAACCAGAGAAATTAGACATCACCAAAGTCCAACATCAAGAAAATTAAAACAACAAAATGAGAAAATGCTTGCAAATTAAACAGTTGAAAACAGACTGTCCAGAATATATAAAGTGCTCTTACAATTCAAAAACTCAGTGGAACAGCGACTAAAGGACTGAAGTAGACAGTGTCCAGCAGTGTCCTGGCAACAACCAATAGGCCTAGGGGAAATGTTGGACACTGTCAGTCATGAAGGAGATATAATTAAAACAACAACAAGGCACCACCACTGAGAGGGCAGAATAAATAAGGCTAGCAACACCCAAGAGAGTTGACAACGTCCCTGTAAAAGGTGTATGGAAACTCATTGCAACATTACAATGATAAAAAAGTGGAAATAACCCAACTTGCATTGACTGCCTGGTGGGTGAAATGCAGTATACTCTCAAAAGTGATATTTTTTTTGAGATAGGTCTCATGTATCCCCAGCTGGCCTCAAACTTGTGTGTAGCAAAGGATGACCTTGAACTTCTGATCCTCCTGATCCTCTACCTCCCTAGTGCCAAGACTACAGGTGTGTGCTTCCACTCCTGGTTTGCAAGATGGAATATTATTCAGCCACAAGAAGGATCGAGGTGTCCAACACTGACACACACTGCAGCTTGGAAGACCATGAAGACACTATGTCAAATAAGTGAAACCTGTCACAAAAGCTACATGTTGAGGGCTCCACATGACAAATGCCTACAGCAGGTAAGTCCACAGAGACAAACAGCTCCAGGCTGCTGGGGGCCTTTGTAGGTAGTGAATGAGGTGGTTGGGATTGGGTACCCATCATGATACTCATTTTGGTGAATGCATAAGTACTGGGCTGGACACATGGCTCTGCTGATGGGGGCCCAGCTGTACCTGCTGGTAGGTGAGGACAAGTGGGGACTAACCATACACTGTGCTGTGCTCAGGGGTGAGGAGAGAATGTTCAGTGTCTTCATTTTGGATGAGTTAAAGGAAATATAGAAAATAGAAAATTAAAAGGAAACTAGAAAACGAAAGCACAGTGTGCGAACGGTGGGGCACTGGTGCTGCCTCCACGTCCTTGTTTCTGGGGTAAGGGCTATAGAAGGAGGCTAAGAATCCAGCAGCAGCAGCCTCAGTCCTTTAGGGACCCCAGGGGCACTCACACCGTCTGTGGGCTCTTCTCCTCTGCTTAGTGGGGCCTGGGTAGCATGTCCAGTGTGGGATGAGCACGGAGGACCCCTGGGCTCACTGTTCACCTATTTGCATCCAGGCACATGGGGTGGAGAGAGCCACCGAGGCAGATGGAGAACACACTGATGGTGCACCTGCAGACAGGATCTGTCTGCTTGTGGGTGTCCTTGGTCCCTGAGAAGGGGCTCCCAGTATGAGAGATCTGTGTGGGGCCACCTGGTCCCCAGGGTTCATAGAATCCTACCCAATCACACAGTTGTGTTGATTTCCTGGTCTTCAGACATCTGTTGGTAATCAGGGAGAACTAGGAAGTGCTGAGGTCTCAGGTAGCTAAGAAGGGATTAGACCAGCCAGGTATAGGCTTCAGTGTCAAATCCCGCACTCTGTGGTGGCTGGCTGAAAGGCCTGGCCCAAGTCACCATCCAGGGCCCCTGCCTACCCCCAAAGAGCATCCCTGGGTGTCGTTGTGACTGCCACTCTGTGCCTCAGTTTCTCCATCTCTAAGGAGGGGATAGTGAAAGCCCCTGACCCTAATGGGCTGTTATAAAGGTCAAACAAAGGAATGGCTGCAGAGGGCCTGGAACCTACTCATATGTGGAGGCCTGCATGTCTTCCTGAAGGCTGAGAACACCAGTCCTGACCTCCCTGAAAGCCAAAACTGTCCCTGGCTTGCTCCAGAGCTCCTGACTTGACTACATTTGGGCCCAGAATCCCAGCAGCTGTGTGATTTTGGGAACCCACCATGAGGGGGCAAGCTAAGGAGATAGTACATGAGAGGACAGTTGTCTCTGCTCCTTGTAGCAGGTACCCCAGGTGGTATTACCCCAGGAAACAGGAAAAGAATGCTGGCTATCTAGGAAAGAGACACTCCCTACGAGCAGAGCTGGAGTCAACAAACCTGGGTCTGCAGGGCTTCAAGAGGCATAGGGGAGAGGAGAGGCTGCATCAGAAGAGGTACTGTCTCCACCCCACCCCCAGCCAATGACGGCCCAGGAAAAGAGGCCAAAAATCACAGCCTCGTGGGAGAGCCAGAGGCTAGTAGGTCTCCAACCACCCACATAGAACCTTGAGCTCTGGATGGTGACTATACTAGAGAGAAGGAGGGGTGGGGCCATGACTCAGCTGTTCTCCCACCAGTGCTTGCAGAAGCCCCTGAGCCCATACCCCTCAGCACACCCAGGGCTTGGCCAGCCACCCCAGACTGTTTGCCTCGCCCCCTTCCCGTCTAGTTCTGAGGAAGTTCCCTGCAGACATGTTCTCCTCCGTGGCTTTGTTTGGATCAGGTTGACACGTTCCAGGGAAGGGATGACTCCTAGGTCCCAGCCTGGGCCCAGCAGGCAGGAGGGTCAACTTCCTGTCCGGGAGGGACCAGGCCCCATCCTCGGGGAGGGAAGGCTGGAGGTTCAGTTTACCTAGTCATCCTGTGTCCTTGGGACGGCCAGGAGGTGCCTAAGTTCCATTGACCCTCTTGCTCTCTTGCTCCCAGAGGATGGGGACGTGGACTGGGCCTCACTATGTCAGTAGCTCCAGGTATGTCCTATGCTGCCAGGCCAGGGTAGTTCCTAGCCCCTGTGACAGCAGAAGCTGGTGGCTCTTCCTCTTGCTGGGCTCCTGTATGTTATCACTGTGTTGTCTGAGACCCAGGCTGGACAACCATGTGACATGAACCATGGCACAAGTCATGGCTCTGTACCCCTTTGCAGGGCAACTAGGGAAGTGTGAGACACCCCAACCCTGCAGGGCTCCCAGGAAGCTGGGTGTATAGTGAGTGACAGGGCCAGGAAGCAGCTCACAGGACTGGCTCTGAAGCTGTAAGAGTTCTGGAATGCCTGTTACCAGGCATCTCCTCACCTCCAGACCCACCTGACTATGATAGACTCAAACACCCACCACTTCAAGGAAATCCCAGGCCTCCATGATCAAGGCTGCAGAGAGTCCAGGGTGGGGAGATGAGTGTCCTGGGGACTGGACTCTAACAGTCCACAAGGCCCTGTCTTGTGTCTTAGTCAGATGTACATGCTGTGGCACAGGCTAGGCTGGTGGGCTGCCTTCTCTCTCTGCAGTCCCTTCCTACTCAGGCTGTTCTGAAGTACCACCTGCTGGCCTCCCCCTCGTTGCCTGACAGTGGTGAACCCTGGGGCCTGGTTGTAGCACCTATCCTTCAGACTGAGCACTTCAGCACCCCTGTTTTCTCCTCTCGAGGACAAAGATTTACCTAGTGGCCACCTCCTTGGTCCACTGTGTTTCAGGATGGAGGAGTGCTCATTGAGGCCAGTGCCATAGGTCACAACCTCTGTGACCACTCAGAGCTTATGACTACCTAGAGTCAGCTATACCCTGTTCACTGAGCAATGCCCAGCACACGGCATGGTGGACATCCAGCACACACACACACACACACACACACACACACACACTGATATCCAGATGGAAGAGGACACAGCAGCCCATTCCTCCCTGGGCCTTGACTTTCTAGAAGCGGAATCCTTTGTGTCTTTTGTCAGGACATTTTCAAGACCCCCATCTCAGCACGTGGCCTTGTAGTCTGGTGGCTCTTGTGGCTGTGTAATTGCACTGTGAGTGTGTTACCACCGCACATCCATCGAAACAGACATCTGGGCATCTCCAGTTTGGACTTCTTACCTATGTAGCTGGCCAGTGGTGGCACATGTACTTACTGGCTCTGTTTTCCCATGTGCCAGATCCAGTCCTTCCTCCTATCCCAGCATGCTTCCTCCTGCCAGGGTACCAGCACCATCACAGCAAAGAGGCCTGTCCTGCCACAGGACACCCAACTGGCCTCATCTCAGGCCTTTCCACCATGTAGACAGCTCCTGGCCAGACAAGACTTATCACAGAACCCTGAGGAGGTAGTGTACTGAGAACAGAGGCAGCTCACTATGTGATGTTTCTGTCAACCACATCAGCTCCAAGTTTCCCCTGGAGGGAGCAGAGGTCAGGCTTGAGGCTTGAGGAGGGTAGCTGGGAGAATGTCCCCACCCATCTACCTGCTCAGGTGATGCAGCTGTAGATGCTGATTTCCTGGACCCCAGATTTCTACCTTGTACTGACCCCTTCCCAGGCGCAGGCAATATGCAAGACTCAGACACTGAATCTTTCACTTAAAGGAAGTGAGGACCCCACACCCTCTGGGGAGATAGCTCCTGGTCCTGTGGAACAACTAGCTTCTGCCATTAGGGGCAAGGACCACAGTGTCCTCATTTGTTCCTTAAGGGCAACTTTTCATCTTTGGAGCACAAGAGTGGCAGTTACTAGTGCTGGCGTTGCTCTGAGCCCCAAATCTGGGGCAATAGGCCTAGGGTCCATTTGCCGATCATTTGCCTTCCCCAAATGCATCACTTCTAAAGGCCCTGCTATCCCCTCCATCCTGCCCACAGAAGGACCTGGAACCCTCATGCTGAACATCCCTGGTATGCTTTAGATGATGGCTGAGTGAATGCATGTCTTCCTGACCTGGCTCCTTTGGGTGTTTCCCTCACTCTGAAGATGATAAGCACACGTGGGAACTGCTCACCACAGCCCAGGCTACCCTGCCCTGGGTCAGAGATGTGATAATTCAGGCAGGGTTGCACAGGGCACAGTGCAGCAGCTGTGTAAAGGGCCTGGACCACATCTTCCCTCCAGCTGGAGCTGCTTTGGGATCAGATCAATCTTCAGCTGTCTTCTTGGGAGCTTGAAGCCTGGGATAGGAGCTTTGACCTGGGATGGTGCCTCCTCTGTCCTAGCCACAGGGGTACAGCAGACCTGCCTTCTGCAAAACTGCCTGCTTGGTCTGTGTGTTATGCAAACTGGATGTTTCTCTGTTTAAATATGCACCTCTACTTGGGGTCACTGCCTTCCCCAGCCTATCACATAGTACAGATCCAAAACACTGGTGCTGAGTTCACAGGTATCAGTCACCAGAGGGAAACACAGAAAGGATAGAGCTGGCCTCAGACACGCCAGCAGATCTAACCATTAGAACCAAGGGCAGCAGTGGTGGCGTGAATAAGTAAATCCCCAGAGCGGTGGACAGGACACTGAGAAGCAGGAGCTGGTCCCAGACCTGTGTCCTAGGACACTGAGAAGAGCTAGCTTCAGACCGTGTGCAAGGACACAGGAGCTAGTCTCAGACGTGTGCAGTAACCAGGTAACTAGTGGTTCAGGAGGCTGTGTCTCAGGCTTCTGGCATCTTTCTGTTGCACTTCTGGTCCTGGAGGCTCCATCAGCTGGAACTGGCCTTGTTGTGGTCTTCTCTTGTCTACCTGAGTGGTGCATCTAGGACATCTAGAACTTCCCAGGCGGGAGCCAGGCAAGGCTGTTGCTGGCAGCTGTACTTGGTGTCTTTCCTGGGAACAAACCCTGAGTTCAGCACTCTGGCAACCCAGGGGAGGGATGGTGGGAGCAGCAGAGCCCCTGGGCTGCTGCCCTTCTCTCCTGGGATTTTCTTTTGTCTTAATGCTATTTTTGTTCTGTCTGTGTTTGCCTGACCTGCAGTTCTCTTTACATTTGGCTGCTCTTTGCAGCTGGTTTTAGACTGTTTCATGTAAGTAACATGAACTGACGATTTAAAGTGTGAGTTTCATCTACTTAGTTACAATAATTATTCACATATTTAAACTTTTTTACCCACTTTCTGCTTTGGGGTTTTTAACACCCCCTCCAGGTTTTTCTTTCATTCTCAACTGTGGACGGATGTTTTTGTGTCTACTCTTCTCTAGGGCAGAGACCCAGCAGTTTCTTGTTGTCACTGTCTATTTTAGCTAGCCTTTCCAAGACGCTAAATGTCCCACAGATTTGGGTTATAGGCTCTGCAGTTTGACCATTTTCTTTGTAACTCATTTCTCCAAATTTCTTTTCTTGAATGCGCACCCCCTTGTTAGTGCAGGCCTACAAGGACCAGGGCTCAGGCTCTGCTCTGATTTTCTGTCTGGTTAACAAGTCACCACAGGGCATTGGTGTGAACAAGGACCACCTGGTATTCTGTTTCAGGCTAGGGACTCGGCAGATACTGCAGGGATGGCGGGTCTCTCAAGATATCTGGGGTCTGTGCCAGCTCTCGAGACAAAAGCTGCTGTACTCTTTCCTCAAGCCAAAGCCTCTCCCCTCAAGACTTCCCCAGTCATCCCATTCCAACTTCGGAGTCCTGCTCAAAGCTGAGGCTCTGGTCCCCGATCAAGTCCAGGTGTGACTAGTCCTTGGCTAAGAAGTAACTGTTCCTGGAGATGATAACTTCCCTAGTTCTGAGGCTTGTAAGAAAAGAGACACATTATCTTCCATCCACACGCTTCGCACACAGTAGTGTGACAGGGAATCCTCAGTGGGCACCCTCAGGAAACTCTGGTACCCTACTTCCTTGGTTGGGTCCCTCCACCTTTCTCCTGGTCTCTCTGCTTCCTGAGAGGCCCTGAGCTCTCTGGATATGTCGAGTCACCCTTTATCTTTCATAGGAAGTGACCAGTGTCTATGCCTTTCTGCAAAGGTCAGGGCCCCCGGCCTCCTGTGATTTTGTACATCTCTTCCTTCGGTTACTATATGTGTATCTGAGGAAAGCCACGCCCAACACCCCTGGCCTCTTGTAGGGCCCTTTGAGCTGCTGTGGGACTTTGACTTCAGCGTGCTTAGAGTCCTGTTGCCTACATGGAAATTCTGGGAGGCAGAACCATGAGATCCTGAGAGAGATGTGAATTGTGTGGCCTTGGGACTGTCTAGTCTGTTCTTGCTGCTATAACAATGACAACAAAAACCACAAACTGGGTAATTTGTAAAGTATAGACATTTACCTCTCAAAGTGCTAGAGGCTGGAAGTTCAAAATCAAGGTATGGCATCTGGTGAGGGCCAGTTTGGTGAGGGTGAGTCCTCACCTGGTGGAAGGTGGATGTGGTGGATAGTTTTTGTCAACTTGACACAAACCTAGAGTCACCTGGGAAAAGGGAATCTCAACTGAAGGATTTCCTTCATCAAATTGGTCTGTGAGCATTTTCTTGATTTCTAATTGTTCCTCCATGGTTTCTGCTTCAGCTCCTGCCTCTAGGTTCCTGCCCTGAGGTCCTGCCCTGAAGCCCCTCAGTAATGGATTGCAACCTGTAAGCCAAATTAACCTTTTCTTCCCCAAACTGCTTTTGGTCAGTATTTTATCACAGCAATGGAAAGTAAACCAGGACCGCTGGCTTGTGTCTTTACAAGGAGGAAGGCAGAGGGGCTAGGGGACAAATGCTGTGTCCTTGCAGGGCAGAAGGCTGGGGAAGAGAGCCAAGGTCCCCTTGCAGCCTTTACAAGGATGCTGATTCCTCCCCAGGCCTGAGCCCTGTGATTCAAACACATCCCAAAGCACCCAACACCCACAACGTCAGGGTCATTGTTCCCCAACCCCCGCCGTGATGGGGGCATTGGAAGATGTACAGAATCCTTAACGGGATCCCACAGCCTCTTCCTCAGCTCCATCTTTACTCTGAGGTCATACTGTCCATGCAATGACTGGAATTTTCATCACACTCCACACTGCAGAGTAAGGGCAGGGACCAAGTCAGAAGAGGGGACCAGCCTTCCCATTCCCAGTAGCCTCTACCCCACCCCCACCACATCCCTGACTGGCAGAATATTCAGCTCTGCTGACTCAGGGGTAGACTGGGTTGCTGATCTTGGAGTCCTCCAGTGATTTTCCAAACATGGAGGAGGTTTACAGGAGGAAGAACGCCAGATTGCAACTCCTGGCTTGTTTTGTGATTTTACTCCAGAATCTGTCCTGAATATTCCCCAGAACTGTCTGGGCAGGCGCCACTCCGGGGAAATTCCAGGCCTGCTGTGGGAGGTCAGGGAGCTTCCTTCAGAGCCAGGGTGAACAGGGTAAGCAGTGGTGTCCAAAGGCCTGTGTGCCACACTATTGTTACAAACAGTGATATGTGCAAGGATTGGAAAGATGTTACAAATTTAGACCCTTCAGGATAAGCATGCATATTGAAAGGCTCCGAGAAGGCGATTGATTCACGTGAACGGCAGCGAAGTAGCACTCTGCGGTTGACTCTCTTGGGTGCTAACTGGCTGTGTTGTCCTCTGGTTGCATGATATTGGTGACCAGTTGAGGTTAAAGCTGGCAGAAGTGAGGAAGGCATGTCGCTTTAAGCAGAGGAAGGGACCAAATCTCTTCTGATAAAGAGCCTATCACACCGCCAGCCTCTCCTCCAGCAGATTCCCCTGAAATGAAAGCTGTTTGTATGCAGTGCCAGATGTTGGATCATACTTTGAAAATGATCTCTGAGATAACCTCACAGGGCTGGGCCATGGCCTAGAGGCCACAAATCCAACAACACAGACATCTGTCAAATGTAGGGACCCAGAGCATGCTGATTATAAGCAGGCACTGCACAGTGTCATGAATGATATGTACCTGCCCCCCATCCTGGCCAGCACAGGGTGTCACTAGCTCTTTAGATCTTAGCCTCGTGCTTGAGTTTAAGTCTCCCTGTCCCTGATGTGACCATGTCAGTCACTGTAGTTGATCACCACACGTCTTCAGATTTGTGAATATGGGAAATGATGCTTTGAGTCTTTGCCTCATTTCATTGCTATCCTTTTATTGCCGTTGAGTCGCAGGGCTTCTTTATGCATTGTGAATATGTTATTTTCCAGATGTGTTTTATAAATATTTTATCTCAGAACTCACATGGTAGAAGAAGGGAACAGACTCCCAAAAGTTGTCCTTTGCCCTCCACATGCACTGTGGTATGTGTACACACACACACACACACACACACACACACACACACAAAGCAAAAAAAGTTTTAAAAATTTAGAAAACAGTCTCCCCCAGAAAGAGCCATTGTTCTGATTTCAAGTGCCATAGATGGGTTTTCGTATTCTCAGACTCAGTGTAGCTAGGAACGTGGAATGTGCTCTCTGTTGTGACTGGCGTCTTCTGCTCAAGTTAAGAAAGCCTTAGAAAGTCATCCTCATTGTCTTGTGTCTCTGTTATTTTTTATTGTTGCATACTATTCAGTCTTTGAATTATGCTACTGTTTATTTAATCATTCTCCAGTTGGACAACTGAATTGCTTCCTGTGTTTGGCTTGTTACAGTGAAGCTGGGCCTGGAGGCACATGCCTTTAATCCCAGCAGAGGCAGGCAAATCTCTGTGAGTTGGAGGTTAGCCTGGTCTACTTAGCTCCAGACCAGTCAGGGCTGCATGAGATCCTGTCTCAAACAAAAACAACAACAACAAAAACAAAAACTACTATGAATGCTGTGTACAAGTTTTTTGTTGGTCATTTGGCCCATTACGATTGTGTTGTGAGGGTTGTGTCTGTAGCCCTGCCAGAAGCCTCCATTTTCCCCAGTAGAACCTCTCTGACTTCAGGAGTATGAGAGTCTAACCTCTTCACATTTCCACTGTTTGTTGTTGTCTGTCTGTTTAGGTTTCTGCTGCCTAGAATTCACTCTGCCACTTCCAGGTTCATGGACATCAACCTTTTAAAACATTGCCATATCTCAGGCTCTGGCCCCTCCAGGGAGCCCATATATAGATATTTCTGGTGCAATCTGGGGCATTTGCTCGGCAGATCAAAGCTCAAGAAGGTTTTCAGGTGGAACCAGCATAGCCTGTCCAGCTTTGTGCTGCCTGGTCTCAGGACAGGCACCCTGAGATGCAATGGAGATGCAGGGCCCCTTCCCACACTACCTGGTTATCCTGCAGAGCTCAGGGCTCCATCCCACACTGCCTGGTCACCCTGCTGCCCTTCCCCTGTCCCATGTGGTATGAGTGGTGTGAACAGTGTCCTTGTGTGGAGTTCTTAGGCAGTGATGCCATCAGTACCTTGGGCAACAGACCTGGAAGAGGGACCAGGCCATGGGGACACTGGAGTTGGCCTCAGGCCACATTTCATCCTGGGCTCTGGTTTCTCTGATTTGATGTTGAAGCCTCCCCTGTCCCCCTGCCCTAGGGTGAATGATGATGACTTCACTTTCTGGGAAACCAGTGTGTGATATTGCTACTGCTGTAGCTGCCAGCCAGAAGGCTTACATTCTCTGTATAGCAGAGTGGCTCTCATTTCCCAGCACCTTGTGCCTAGACACAGAGCCTTGTCTGGCTTCTGAGCTTCTGAGCATATGAGGAGTATAGCAACCTAGACCTGAGGCCATGGGCTTCTTTTCCTCCAACATGCTTGTTGTTACAGAGCTGACTGGGCCTGAGACCCTAAGGGTCAAGTGACCTGGGCTGGACAACATCTGACATCAGAATCTTCATGAGCCGCCCCAATACTGTCCACAGGCAACGATGCAAAGAACCTCTGCTCCAAGGCCTGATTGGGCCAACTGAGCCCTCCTGGAGGAGATGACTCTGGCCCTGTCTCCTGTGTGCAGTCCGTGTGGCCATCTCTGCAGTGGTGGGCCCCAGACACGTGGATGGCCCATGTGTCTGGAGCTTCCCGTTGAATCACCCCTTTGTCACATGGGGCAGCTAACCCCAGCTGCCCTCAGCCTGGCCATTCCTACCGCAGTGCTAGCTCAGCCTCTGCCACATTTTGGGGGGCACTTGAAAGAAGAGATCAAAGGTAAACTTGTGGGCAGACTTCATTAGCCCCACTGGGAAAGAAAAGATCAGCAGAGCAGGAGGCAGAGCCCATGGAAAAGCACAAAGCAACAGGGCACAGCCCTCTCCAGCATCTCTGTGGGCATGCTGGCTCCGGATCTGGGTTAAAGAGGTAGGCTCTCATCATGCTGTTCACCTCAGTGCCACTCTGCCTCCCATGGTGACTGCACTGAGCCAGGAAGCAACAGCTGGAGCCCCAGGGCCACTCTTCCTTCAATGATTTAGACACAGTGGGCTGTGACACAGCTCTGGGATGTCTGTTGATTCCCAGAACTTGGCCAATCCTGCCCTGTGTCAGTGCAGAGCTCTATATGCCTTAAGACCCCTCAGAAGTGTTTTAGGGAACCACTGAGTGGAGGAAACATGAGCAGCCAGGCTTCTCCTCAGACTCATCCTACTGCCTGCTCTAGATTTCCTCCTGTGGCCTCTTTTCCCTGAAGAACTGTGGCCCTGTGGCCCTGAAGGGAGCAAGTGAGTCTTTGAATGCAGTCTGTCTGAGCACCTGGGAAGAGCAGTTTGTTGAACTCCAGCCCCCAAGACTCTCCATTCTAAGGTGGAAAAGTTCCCCTGGGCCTCAGTTAGGTCCCTGCCCTACAGGGAAAGTATAACGACAGGACTTGTTGGGGGAATATTTCATATCACAGGAGCCCCACTATTCACTGCCTAAGGAATGGAGGGACCCAGGCACCTCTTCAGCAAGGCTGGGCCCCCCACCCCCACCCACTCTCTCAGAGCAAGTGACCCCATTCTACTTCATGACTGTGTAGGCTGCAGTTGACTTGGATGCCCTGGGAACTTTCTTTTCCAGTTAAACCTGTAAAAATCCACCCAAGGCTCCAAAATGCACACATTATTTCTGCGTTGGAACTACAGTCAGTAAATTTATGAAATGATATTTTAAAAATGAAGTTTGTTTTTGTTTCTCAAATTCTAGATATGAGTTAGTTAACTTTGGTTTCTAAACACAGATTCTTCAGCAAATATTTGGCAAAAACAAACAAACAAAAAAACCTTTTGCGAATCATCTTAGCCAGTTTCCAACTCCCAAAGGCCAGCAGGCTTGATATCCTACCCCAACTGTGATCTCCCAGTAGTAACATGGTAATTGACATGTGTTTTGTGGGGTCTAAGATCATCAGCTGTGGGTGCTCTTAGATTATGTTCTATGAAGACAAAGGAAGGTACCAGGTAAATGTGGACATGAGTGGCTGTTTGGAGACTTTCTGGTCTGTGTCTGTGTCCTGGAGGTGCAGCATGGGTTTAGTTAAGGTAGCCTGTCCTGAGTTTCAGGTCACTGCTGCCCCTGGGCCCAGTGCTAAGGCCACAATGGTGGCTTGTCCTGCCCACCTCCAGTGACCTCACAGCTCTACTCAGGATCCTAACGCCCTTGCCCCTGGTGTAGCCCACGAGAGCTGGAAGGCAGTAGCACTCCTCTGGTTCTGGGAGGAGCAAACAGCCTCTTGTCCTGAGCAGAGAGTCGCAGCTGTGTTGTCTCAAGGGCCCATCACAGTTTCCAGAGAACCTGCTGGCTGCAGACAAGGACATCTGCTTTATGTAAGAGGCACAGCTCAAACTTGGCTGAAAAATCTGGTTTCTTTGGAGGATGGCTTCTTGATAGTTTATTAGTTTTCTGAAGGTGTGCTTCTTCAGGGTAAGGAAAGATACATAAAAGGAGCCTGGGGTACAGTGTTCACTTCCCTGCACCTGATCTCTGAGCAGTTACCCACGTCATTAGCCTCACAGGACAGAGCCATCAAGGGCCCTTGTCTAAATTAAGCCTCCTCCTCCTCCTCCTCCTCCTTCTTGTTTTTTTTTTTTTTGTTGTTGTTTTTTTTTTTTTTAAATCTTTTTCAGACGAGGGTTTCCCTGTAGCCCCAGTTGGCCTGGAACTCACTATGTAGATCAGGTTGGCCTCACAGGGATCCATCTGTCTCAGCCTCCCAAGTGCTGGGATTAAAGGCGAGCGCCAACGCACCCACTTTCTCTTCATCCTTGTAACCATCACTGCATTTTATTCATGAATCTTTGAACCCACAGAGAATAGGGAGAATGGCCTCGGGACCACCCGGCACTCTTCTGTGGGGCCGTATTTCCATTCCTCTATGACTTTGTGGTAATATATTAGGGTAAATTACAGAGGTCCTAGCATTTCACAATAAGTACCTGTGCTCGTCTCCACAGTAATAATAAGGGTCACACTTGAAGCACCCAACCGACCTTACACTAGCTCCAGAACCTTCTCTAGCACTCAGTCCACATCTCAATCTTCCTGTTCTTTACTACTATCTTTTTTGTTTGTTTGTCTGTGAGACAGGGTCCCCTGTAGCCCCAGCCAGCCTGGAATTCCCTATGTAGACCAGGCTATCCTCGATTTCACAGCGATCTGCCTGCTTCTGCCTCCCGAGTGCTGGGATTAAAGCTGTGTGCCACCTACTCCTGGTCTGTCTTCTGTAGTAACTGTTATTCCTACCGAGCTGTATGAAGTCCTGAGTCCCTCCTGGGCCTTTCTGTTTGCTTTGCACTTGGGTGGCTCAGCCTTCTGTGATTTACACAATCCACAGTTACAAGGTTAGATTTACCGATTTCAACTTATCCTTATACCAGGATATTTCTTAAGTTTTATTTAAATATTCAAATACATAAAATTTGACCTGACTTAGCAGGTCAAGGTTAAAGTGTCACCTGCCCCCTCCTTGCCCCAGAATGTATCTGTTAGTTTCTAGGAAGTTCTTTTATTTATTATTATTTATTTCTTATTATTATTTTATGGGTATGAGTGTTTTACCTACATGCATGTAAGTGCACCCATATCAAGCAATGCCTGAAGAGGTCAGAAGAAAGCATCAGATTCCCCGGAACGGGAGTTATAGATGGTTATTAGTTGTCATGTGGGTGCTGGGAACCAAACCTGGGTCCTCTGCAAGAGCAGCCAGTGCTCTTAACCGCTGAGCCGTCTCTCCAGCCCCTGGGACTCTTCTATTTCAACATAGTATTTTTATTGCTTCTTTGAGAATTTCAAACATGCATGCAGTGTATTTTGATCAGATTTAACCCCCAAACACTCCTCTGCCTAACCCCTCCTGGATCTACCTAACATGGTATCTATCTATCTATCATCTATCTATCTATTATCTATCTATCTATCTATCTATCTATCTATCTATCGTCTATCTATCTATCCACCCATCCATTCTACTGAATCTAATTTGTACTGCCCATACAATTGTGGGTATGGGGTCATCCACTGAAGCATGGCTGACCTACCAGGGGCCATATCCTTAAAGAAAACTGACTCTACCCCAGAAGCCATCGACTATCGATAGCTCCTGAGTTAAGGTGGGGACTCTTGAGACTTTCTCTCTGGGGTCTTTTTGTGACATCTTTTCACACAAAAGATGGGGTCCAGTATCCACATAGGGTTCTGCATCTGGCTCATTGATTCTCACAGAACTGGGTTTGGGGTCTTCTGAGGTTCTGGTCTACCCGGGATCCAAGCTGAACCTAATACAAAGTTGTTCTCAGTCTTGGGGCTTCAGCAAAAGCCCATGTGTGGGTTGCTCCCTGCTCTTGCCCAGGAGCCCCATGGGGTGAGTCAGGGTATGAAAAATGGATCTGTGTTATCAAGAAAATGACCATGCAAGCCAAAGATTTTGGCAGCACAAAAAGTTTTGCTTCTGGGGCTGGGTATGTGGTGCACACTTTTGAACCCCAGTACTTGGGAGGCAGAAGGATATCTGTGAGATGGAGGCCAATCTGGTCTACATAGTAAGTTCCAGGCCAGCTGGGATTACAGGGAGAATCTGTCTCAAAGAACTTTTTAAAAAATTTCTTCTGAAGAGTTTGTAGCTGAGGTTAATCAAGCAAGTATGCTCAGCGTGAATTCTACTGGGATTTTTTTTATTCCTAACACAAAGGGGTCCTGTGCCTCATCCTGAGTGGTTAGAGTTTGGCCTTGTATTCTCACATGATTAGCTGACTTAAGGTGATGTAGTTGATAAGCAGAATGTGATTTTGAGCATCAAGTGCAACTTTGAACACATATATTGATTTCAAGAGGTGCTGACCCTGAAGGAATTTGAATTTCTGCTAAGTAGCTTCTTTACAATTTTTAGAAAATATTTTATTTATTATTTTTATTTTATGTGTATGGGTGTTATGCCTGCATGTAGGTAAGTACACCCATGTCGTGCAGTGCCCACGGAGGACGGAAGAGGCTGTTGGATCCCCTGGAACTGGAGTTACGAACAGTTGTTAACTGTCCTGTGGGTGCTGGGATTCAAACCTGGGTCTTCTGTAAGAACAACCAGTGTTCTTAACCACTTAGCCATCTCTCCAGCCCCTTCTTTACAGTTTTTTAAACTGATATTTTTTGGTCTTATTTACCCCACAGATAGAAAAGACCATGTATTTGTTTACATTTCCCACAAGGGAACAGTCTGACTTTGTTGGGGCAGGTGGTGCCCCCTCACCAGACCCTGCCACTTTGTCAGTGGCCAGCATAGCCCATCTGTCCTCCAGTTCTCACAGCAGTGTGAACTGTTGGGGCTTCTGTCAGCCTAACCCAGCAACAGCACAGGCGTTCACTTGGGAACCAAGGGCTTTGGCATCCATTTTCCTGAGAGGCCTGTTCGTGGCTCACCCTGTTCTGTCTTTGTTTTTCCTTCTCTGCTTCTGGAAACTCTTCATATGAAATGGATTAGTCTGTGTGACAACTTGTGTTACTTTCCAACTTCCCACCTTGACAGTGCCTCTCTTCATATGGAACCTTGGGCAGAACTGGGAAAAGTCTCCCATGCCCAGGTTATGAGGAAAGTCCCTACTTGCATGAGTTCATGTTTTATTTCTCGTCTCTGATCCCTGTAGTGCTCTGTGTAACACACGAGGCCCACAGAGAAGCCGGAAGCATTGCCTGTTCCTACACAAGCCCCTCCGTGGTGTGGGTGTGTGGTTGATCTCGCCCCATCCTCTGGCTTCCTTACCTACCAGTGCCACATTGTTAGCTGTGGATAGCAGAGTATTTTTAAAATCTGCTGGAGACAACTCCACACCCCCTCTATTGCTAATTGTTTCCAGGGTTCTCCTGACTCTTCCTGTTTATATTCTCATATGGATTTTAGAGTAAACTTGCTGAAGCCCTGGAGGAGAGTCGGGTTCTGTCACTGCTGTTTGACTGTTGTCTTTCTGGGGACTATGGATGTCCTGTTGGTTTTATGCTTTGCACCTTTGTCAGTTCTTGAGCCTCCATTGTCTTGTGTTTACCGGAGCTGTGGTCTGCAGTGGAGACAGTCTGCTTGTTCCTCTCTGCTCCCTGCACCACGTTGGTACGTCTGCAGGATGTTGACTGAGAGGGGATGTGTAGGCACCTGGCCTCTTTCCTAGCTTTGGTGGGACTGCCCAGCTGTGCTCCACTAAGACACTGGCCTTGTTATCCGTCCATGAACAAATCACATCTGGGTGGGATGGTCACAGCATCGTTTCCTTTGGCGCTTGGGACATGTGGTGATGTGGAGTTTGGGTTTCAGGAGCAGTTACAATACTACTGAGTCTGTAGAGGCTTCCTGTGCTTACTTCCTTAATTTTTTAAAGTTGTGGACACCTGTCTTTTTATCTAGGTTTTTGCTCACTTTGGCCTGAATGACAGCTGTCACTTACCATCTGCCTCTCCTCTGCCTAGCTCACCCTCTCCTTTTAGGATTTGTGTTAATGTTGCGTGTTAAGGTTGTATTTTTCCTGGATTAAGATAGCTGGTGATATTTTGTTGTGGCTTGTCTTATGGCTAGATCTCATGTCCACTGTACTTGTCTGAAAGAGAAAAGCTTTTATCTGTCCCCAAGGCTGGGCTTGGGGAGCTCCACTCTTGCCCAAGCTCATCTGCGGGCTGCTGTGGGCTGGTCAGTGTATACTAAGTCTCCTGACTTCAGGTGTGTCTGCTCAGCAGTTGCTGCCATGTCCCTCGGAGCACCACCTGCATCGCTACGGTTCTATTTCTATGAGGACTGGCTGCAGTCTGTCATTCTTCCCTCACTTAGTGATTCTTGGTTCAACGTCTGCCCCGTGCAATAGAAGATCATGATCCTTGTTATCATATTTAAACCGATTCTATGAAGAAAAAACTTATAGACAATAAAACAAGCTCATTTAAGGTGTATAGTCAGACACATTCAGACAAATCTAGACCCAGTGTGGCAACCACAACAACCATGAACTTTTGCGTCACCCTGAAAAGACCTGTCCCTTTTCCAGGTGGCCGGGACTTCTGATACTCCGGGTGAGACCAGCCTGCTCTGGGAATTGCGTCTTAGAGGAGGTATGCTGTGTATACTCTTCTTCTGCCACTTGACAGAGCAGAGTTACCAGGTCAATCCAATGCCAGGTCCTATTCCTCTCCTTGCTTGGTGGTAGTTTTCCCTGGGGTCCTCACCACACAGAAAACACTTGCACTTGCCTCCAGGTCTTAGACAGAGCTTCTGTAAGCATTTCAAAGCATGCCTTGGTTTAGAACAATAGTTCCATTTTTTTGGGAAAATACCTGAGAAAGAACTGCTAGATTGTAGCAGTGCAGCAAATTTATGCTGAACACTTTAAGCCATTTTCAAAACATGTGTCCATGGAGTCAGAAGCCAGCTCACCGTAGGTAGTGAAGGAGGAGGCCCATGACAGAAACTAAAGATTGCTGAGAAATGTTATAATGAGAACAGATGCTGGGGTTAAAGGAAAATTGGGGTTCAAACAGTGAGACCAGACCAGGAACGCTTGGGATGAAAAGCAAGAGCTTGCAGCTGGGTACAACACAGCTGACCTGATAGGAGCGGCAGCTCTAAGAGGCAAGCCGGCCACTGACTTCCACGAGGAACCTCTGGGGAACGTGTGTGTGAGGCACATTCTCTTGCTTCTAATACAACTAGTTGCATCAGACCATATTCTAAGTAAGGATGGCTTCTAAAATTCCTCTACCTATTTCAGGAAAGAGAACCCCAGATTGCCCCATGGAGAAGAAATTAAATATGAGGGTGATGAGCATCCATAGGCTGATCACAAAGAGTACTGTACGTTTAATGGCCAGCAAGACACCCACAAGACTGACGGTGGGCTGGGCTGATAGCCAGCAATAAGCTAAGGTCAACAGCTAATGAAGCAAATCAGAGGTAGACAGGTTTTCAAACCACTCCCCTAATGGGGTGGGTAGTGTGTGAACAGCATGTGATCATCTCCCTGGTTGGGCTAGAAACACACACAAAAAATACAGAGTCCTCTGTCCTAGTTTGCTTTCTGTTACTGTAATAAACACCATGACTAAAAGCAACTTGGGGAGGAAAGGGTTTATTTGACTTTCAGTCCATCATTGAGGGAAGCCAAGGCAGGAACCCGGAGGCAGGAACTGAAGTAGAGACCACTGAGGAATGCTGCTTACTGGCTTGCTTCCCCTGGTTTATTAGTTACTTTTCTGTTGTTATGATAAAAAAAATCATGACCATGGTGCTGGAGAGGTGGCTCAGTGGTTAAGAGCACTGTCTCCTCTTGCAGAGGACCCAAGTTTAATTTCCAGCACTCACATAGTGGCTAATAACTGTCTATAACTCCAGTTCCAGGGGAATCTGACACTCTCTTCTGACCTCTGTGGGCATTGTGCAACATGGGTGCACTTACACACTTGCAGGCAATACACTCATACACATAAAATAAAGTAAAATTTTAATAAGCAAAATACTTAAAAAAAAAAAAACCGAAACATGACCAAGGCCACTTGTAGAAGAAAGAGTTTATTTGGTTTACAGTTCTAGATGGAGAGTCCATATGGTAGGGGACACATGGCAGCAGGTGGCTGGAGCAGAAAGCTAAGCATTCACATCTTCAAACAGGCACAGGATACAGTGAAGCTGGAAATCTAGCAAGGCTTGAGGACTCTCAAAGCCCGCCCCCCAGTGATGTGTTTCCTCAAGCATGGCTGCTCCTTCTAAATGTTCCCTAACCCTCCCCAAACAGTCTCATGAACTGGGGACAAAGTGTCCAAATACTTGGAGCCTATGGGTACACTCATTCAAGCCACCACCCCTGGATACCTTTGTTATACAGCCCAAGCCCACCTGCCTAGGGATGGCACTGCCAACCGTGACCTGGGTCCTCCTATGTCAATTAGCAATCCAGGAAATGCCCCACAGACATGCACACAGGCCAATCTGATAGAGAAATTCCTCAACTGAGGGTTTCTTTTCCCAGGTATCTCTAGTTTTGTGTCAAGCTGACAAAACCAACCAGCCCACCCTCTAATCAGCCAGCTAATGAAATTACCTCAGCCGTTGTCCAGTTTCTGCTACAAATCCTATAAAAAACACCTAGACAGAGAAATCTAACAGCCTTTCCCCTCCCAGTCTTGGGAATTTCTCTCTTACCAAAGCTTGTTCCTATTTTTGTTATGACCGCAAGTGCCCACCTCTTTAATCTTCACTGGTGTGACAATGACTTTTGATGGACGTGGAGTTTCTGGTGTTTTCAAGCCTCTAGGTCAAGCACAGCTAGGCAACGAAAGGTCCCCTTGCACACTCAAAACTGCATCACCGTTTGACGTCACCCCCAGGAACACATGGCAGTTGCAGCTGCTGCTCCCTATGGCCTTTCTATACCAGGCTTGCTCATCACACTCCACAGGTGGGCTTATGCATTGGTTCTCCTTCCCCTGATGACTAGTGGAATGGGCATTTGCTATTCTCATGCTGTGCCCACTTGATGAGGCCGTTCAACTCTCTGGATCTTTGTTGCTCTGCAAAGCTCTCCCAGGCATTAAGTTGGAGATTGGTCTTCTTCATCTGCAGACTCCAGAACCACCTCAGGGACTGGGCAGCCCTCAAAACATCAGTTACCACTTGAGAAGGAGAAGCAGGTTTCTGACTCTTGTTGGATATGGAGGGTCAGATGATGGGGTCAGATAACAGAGGTGGGCTGCACATACTCCATGTTCCCATCAGACATAGCTGCTCCCAGTGATGTTGAGCCCAGAGATAAGCTGGGGACCATGGTAGTCTGCTAGGCCCCACAATCCCTCAGACAACCTTATGGACCCCATTCCCTTTGAGGCTACCCTCCCAGGATGAAGAGGGCATTGTAACTACAGGCTCCTATGGGGAGGACTAGGGCCAGGTGTTGCCCCTCTCCAACTCTGGCCAACGTAAAGGACAACAGAGCATCCTGATAAACAAGGTGTCAGCATTCCCACAAACCCTGGCTTTATAAGACCAGTGGTTCTGGTTCCATGTGAGCCAGAGAATGGAGGGAATGAAGGCATGAGCCCTGATGGGAGCCCTGTGCCTTCAACCCCCTGGGGCTACCTGCCGGCCAGGACAGAAGGGAGGTCTGTTGTCTTCTTAGGGAAACCTGCCTCTGGCTCTCACTGTCTAGGAGAACACTGGGCTGGTTTAGATGACCCTGGACATAGTGACAGAGGTTGTTGCTCTTCACACTGTAGGTTGTGGGAGGCAGGAGGTGGGGAAATGAGGATGTGGGGGCAGCGGGAGCCTGTGGCTATTGGAACTGCTAGGAGAAGGTAGTTGATGCAATCTCAGCAAACAGCAGGAATGGGTGGCTGGGTTCAGTCACCTACCAACCTATAGCCTCTACTGTGGGCACCTTAGGCTGACCAGGGTGTTACGAGGGGCTGGCCAGAGATTCACTGTGTGGGAGGCAGGGCACATTGGGCCCTGAAGAGCTGCTTATTGGTGTCTGGTCACCTGTGGTTATTCATGGCAAGGAAGCCTCCAGGAAGAGGTAAAAAGTTCGTGGGGATAAAGGATGGGGCATGAGAGGTTTACAGGGACTCAGGTTTAGGCAGGAATGGCTGAAGGTCTTGGCTTGGTGACAGTCAGTGGCTGGTGTGGCAGCCGCCACTGACTTGCTGTGGTTTTAGAAAATTCCTCACTGTGCTTCAGTTTCTCAACCTGGAGTCAACCCTAATTCTATGAGATCAGAGGCTTCCCCTGGACTCCAACAAGGATCTGTGACAGCCAGGCCTTAATAGACCCATAATCCTTCTTGGCCAGGGTCTGTGGTGACCACTCTGGGCATCTGGGACAGGAGACCTTGGGATGAGGAGACCTTCAGTGAAAGGACCACAATGTTACATTGAGGACCGGGACAATCAAGGCCCATCTGAATCTGGGATGCAGACCTTGGGTGACCAGGATGGGCCTGGGCAACAGGGAAGGTAGTCTCACAGGGAATACCTTCCCTGCCTCCTCCAGGCTTGGGCTCCCTGCCCTGCCCCATCCCAGCCTCTGGCGTCCCTCTCAGCTCCTGAACATGTGGAGGAAGGATGCTATAGGCTACTTCAGGTGACCAGTGTGTCTGCCTGGCAAGGCGCCTCAAGCCACCCACCTGTTAATAAACTAGTTTATGATGAGAAAGCTGAGGAAAGAGTTGGGTGTCTGAGTGGGGACAGGGTGGCCAAGACCAACAGTCCTTCATGTTCACTGGTGTGCGCCTCTTCCCTACTCTCTCCCCATTTTTCCTTTCCTTTTCTACCGAGATGCCTGCCCTCCATTAGCAGAAAGGGTCTTGGCATGTTCCTGTGGTAGAATCTCATGGCTGTGTGGGAAGTACTCCAGTGTGGGTCTACCCACACCCTAACTACATTCTGCTGTCTCCCAGGTCAACCCCCACGAAAGGATAACAAGGCAGTGGAGACTCTAATGGCTGCGAACTTCCTTTGGCACTTGGCCAGATCTGCATTTGCAAAGCTCTACCCTCCAGTGAAGCTTTTCAGAGACCATAGGCCCTCTCCTGACCATGGCCCTAACCAGCTGCATGGCAGACTCCCACCTTACTCTGAGTAGCTAACTCATCCAGGCACCTTCTTCAGCCCTACAGATCCTGCTGCCCTTCCAGATTCCTGGGGAATGGTTTCAGTGCCATATCCAGTAGATACTGATCCATGGGGGTCTTTATCTGATTAGATCTGATTTCATCTGGGCAGATATGGTTGGGTCTGTTGTAATCTGGTTAGGTCTGGTTTAATCTAGTTGGACATGGATTAGATCTGGTATAATCTTCTTGGATTTGATTTGGTCTGGTATAACTTGGTTGAATCTGGTCTATTCTGGTTGACTCTGGCTTAATCCTACTGAATCTGGTTTGATCTGGTTGTTCTGGTCCACCTTTGGTTGGGTCTGGTTTGGATTTATTTAATCTGATTGGTCTGGTATAGTCTGGTTTAGTCTAGTTTAATGTGGTTGGATCTGGTTTGGTCTGTTTAATCAGGTTTAACCTGGTTACATATAGTTTAGTCTGATTTAACCTGGTTAGAAGTGGTTTAATCTGATGTATCTGGGTGAATCTGGTTTGTTTCTGCTTTAATCTGTTTGGATTTATTTGGGTCTAGTGTATTGTAGTTTAATCTCATTGAGTATGGTGTAATCTGGTTGGGTCTTGTCTAATCAGGTCAGATTTGGTTGGTATACGGAATAGTTCAGTTGTCAGCTTGACATATCTGGGAAGAGAGAACCTCAATTGGGGAATTTTCTCTATCAGATTGGTCTGCAGGCTTGTCTGTGAGGCATTTTCTTGATGGTTGAGTGATGTGGGAGGGCCCAGTCATTGTAGGTCACTCTACCCCCTAGCCAGGTGGTCCTGGGTTGTATAAGGAATCAGGCCAGAGGAGCAAACCAGTAAGCAGTGTTCCTCCATGGCCTATGCTTCAGCTCCCGTCTCCAGGTTCCTACCTTGCTTGAGTTCTCTCAGTAACGAACTGTGACTTAGGAGCATAAGCCAAATAAATTCTCTCCTCCCCAGCAATAGAAAATAACTAGGACAGTTGGGTCTACTATAATTTTCTTGGACCTCATTTGGTTTAATCTGGTTGAATCTAGTTGGCATGATTTAATCTGGTTGAATTTGGTTGGTTGAAACTGGTCGGGTCTGGAGTAATCTGGCTGGACAACCCTATCAAGCCCTAGTGTCTCCTGATTTGGCAGTGCAAGGTGCTGTGCTTCCCAGCACCACAGCTCCCTGGTATGGTAAAGCTTTCATGCCCTGTGTCTTCCTCCCAAACATGGATGGGTAGTGTCAATGGGCCAGGGCAGCTTTTCCTCTGCCCTGGGGTCCCTGGCATCGTTTCTCTTTCCAAGTGTGTTAGGTAGTGTGGGCAGGTACAGGGAAGAACCACAGAGGTAAATATAAACTTTTATTAGCAGAGTTGCCTCCAGACTGAGGAGAATGAGGGAACAGGAAAAAAAATTATCTAAAGAGGGTCTTCAATAAGATGAAGGATGAGCCGCAATTTTGAGGAAAAAGAGCTCTGGATTCTGACAGAACACTTAACACGTGTACTGTCCAGGTCAGACCTCTGTATAAATGTGGGGCCCTTGTGGGCAGCACTTTGGCTCTTGGAGTACAAGGACGAGAGGCTGGAGCCAGCATCCTGCTCCTCATGCTGAGCCACAACGGGCCAGGACCAAGGTCTACATTGGTCACTGACAAGCACCTGATGAAGAAGAGTGGGCTCCTTAAGGTTTGTGTTTGAAAATCCTCTTGATCTCAGTTTCCCAAAAGCCATAATCCAACAAACTGAACTGATGGGCAGGGCTTGCTTTGACTTTGAGTAAGATGTGACTCACAGGGAAACCGCAGGAGTGCTGTGAAGATACCAGAAACAGAGAAGGAGTAGCGAGAAAGGAATTGAGATGGCTGGACACAACCCAGGTACAGAAGGAGGTCGGCAGGGTAGCTGCAATGCTGCATGAATCAAGGGAGGGTTACAAACAGGAGCTGGGGTGAACCACGGAGGACATGATACAAAGTAGTGTGCATCTCGGCTTTCCAAGCGTTCCCTTTAAAACAGTCAAGCTGACCAGTTGGTCAGGAAAATTCAGGTCACATTTTCTTTTCCTGTTTGGTCAGTGGCGGGAGGGGCAGGGAGGCCTGTCAAAGTGTGCCCCCACGTGTATAGTCATATGGGTGACCCTCTAGCCCAGTGCCACCTTCCTGGAGACTGTCTGGTAGAAGACACCGCGAAGCAAGGCCTGGTAACTCGGCACGCGGAATAGGTGGCGCTCACCAAAGGCCACGTCATACTCTGCGGTCTTGCCAGTGACCAGCACTCGGATATGAGGCTCATTCACCTGGGGTCCCACCACCACCACAAAGATCTCAATGCCTGCACGCTGGGCCTCCTGCACAGCCTTCTCAATGGCCTCTGCTGTGGCCCCCTGTGAATTACCATCTGAGAACAACAGCACCCTCTTCTTGGTGCCTCCTGAAGAGGCTTCCCGGTAGAAGCGCGTTACGTAGCTCAGGGCGTCATTGATGTCAGTGGCATCGTTGAAGAAATCCATGTTGTCCACAGAGTTGGCCAGCACAGTGTAGTTCTGTAAGAATTGAAGAGCTGGTCGTCCCGGCTGTTGCTGGCCCGGGCCGCTGTACTGTACCACGGCCACCCGCACATCCTGGGAGGGATCCGTCCGGCCTGCAGACAGGAAGCGCTCAGCCAGGCGCTTGGCGAAGAGCTTGGTAGTGTCGAAATTGTGGCTGCCTACACTGGCAGAGCCGTCCAGCAGGATGGTGATGTCAGCAGGGGAGGAGAACGTGACTATGGGGCAGAGATGGAGTCTTAAGCACTCAGACTAGGCTGCAGAGAGCCCGCCAGAGGGTACCCAGCTTTGCAGAGCTGCCAAGCACCAGAGGAGAGATCCCAGAGCCCTGCCCCACCCCAACCCAGAACTTACTTGGACAGGTATAATCCGGACACTTCTTGTCTGTAAAGAGAAGTCACACAACATGAATGCCACCTCCCCATGACCCTGTACACCACACCTACTCTGAGCTCTGCCCTGGCCAGCTGCCTGCTCTACCCACGCAGTCCCTAACTCACGAGAGACAGCCCAAGCACCATTTCCTGGTCCTGGTTCCAAAACACAGAGGGGCAGGGTAGGGCTTTGGCCCTTCTTAAAAGGGGAAACTGGGGCTGGAGAGATGGCTGAGCGGTTAAGAACACTGACTGTTCTTGCAAAAGACCCAGGTTCGAATCTCAGCACCCACATGGCAGCTAACAACTGTCTGTAACTCTACTTCCAGGGGATCTGACAGCTTCTCCTGTCCTCTGCGGGCATTGCACGGCACGGGTGCACTTACCTACATGCAGGCAATACACGCATACACAATAAAATAAAAATAATAAATAAAAATTTTTTAAAAAGGGAAAACTGAGGGGCTGGAGAGATGGCTCAGCGGTTAAGAACACTGGTTGTTCTTGCAGAAGACCTGGATTCAAATCCCAGCACCCACATGGCAGCCAACAACTGTCTGTAACTCCAGTCCCAGGGGATTCAACAGCCTCTTCTGACCTCTGCACAACACAGGTCCACTTACCTACATGCAGGCAATACACGGATACACATAGAATAAAAAGAAAAAAAAGATTAAAAAAGGGGGGAAACTGAGTCTCAGAGAAGGAGAGGTGGTCTGCAGGTCGGGTGCTGTACCATGCTGCTGACCAGATGCCCACTATGACTGTAGCCCTTGACCTGCTGACCAGTGTCTGTATCATGTCAGGAGGACTGCTGGGCTGAGCTCCATGGACATATAGTGCAAGCCCATGGTTTCAGAGTGGGGGGTCTGGGTGGCCCATGCATGTGGCATGAGAACATTCTGCCCTGCTTGGACCAAAGGTCACCCTGGACAGTGCCACGCAGCCTGACTCTCCTGAGGCGACAGTGCCAGGCAGCTTCCTGGGAATGTTTCTAGGCTAAACAGCTCCAGAGAGCTGAGGGGCTATGTCTAAGACAGGTCAGTGCACTGCCCACCCATCCTGTTGGTCCCTGGTGCTGACCTATGCAGATCTGGGCTGTGATGTTCTTTAGGAAGGTGTCGTCCAGAAGCTCTGCATAGCTCTCCTTCACCAGGGAGATGCCTGGCCGGCCTTGGGATAACAGGCCTTGGCAGGAAATGACATTGAGCTGGTCAGAGCCCGCAACAAAGCCAAAAACATCCTTGATGCCCACGGAGACCACCTGCACAAGACAGATTGTGTGAATCAGCTTCATCCTGTGCATTCTTCTCCCCTGGGGAATAATGCCCACGTTTTCAGGAGGCCCTGTGTGGCCACCGTTGGAGTTGTGCAGCACTGCCAACCTGAATATCTGGGCCACAGAGCACACTGAGGGGTGTGGTGTCCCTTTGAGTATCAGAGCGCCCATCTGTGATGACCAGAGCAATGCGGTTGTTCTGGGTAGGTGGTAGCAGCCGGTCCCGGGTGTACTGCAGTGCCTCTCCTGTGAACGTGCCACCCGCCATCCACTGCAGCTTCTTGACAGCCCTGCACAGTAAGAGGAAAGTCAGGTCAGGCCAGAGTCTAGCTAGGGCTTGGGTCCCAGTCAAGGTCAAGCCCACTCTGGAGCACTCTGGGAGAAGGCAGCGAGCTGGGGGAGCTTCTCACTCTTTGAAGTCCTGAGCGTTGCGGATGTTGGGGCTCCGCATGTCCACATGCTCCTGCATCTGGTTGTGGCTGTACTGCACCACGCCTGCATGCGACTGCCCTGGCTCAAACTGTAGGAATGATGCCATCAGATCTAGAGCCCAACATCCCACGGTCCTAGCGTCCCAGCTGCCAGGGGCCTCTCCACTAAGGCTTAGGACCCTGGCCTGCTCATTCACACAGGGCTCTCCAGAACTGCTCTTGCTGGGTCTGCAAGGCTCTGTAGACAGCCCTCTCAGGTTCTGTCCTGGGAGGATGAGGCCTGGGCCCACCAGCAGGATTCAAACCGCACTCTGGAGACCAGCAGGGTGCTGCTCTGTCTCTGTGCCACCTGGGAAGGGTCAGAGACCTCACCAGGTGGAAATGGCAGCCATGTATGCAGTGATGAGCAGGGAAGCTGAGGTCGGGGGCTCAGCCCCCTACTGACTCCATCTGTGTCCACAGGCTGGCTGTGCTCACCTTGACCAGCTCATCCTTGCTCAGTCTGTCAATGACCTTAACAATGAAGTCCTTGGCAATCTCGAAATTCTGCAGGCCGATACTCTCAGAGCTGTCCAGCACGAAGAGAATGTCGATGGGGCCACATGTACATTCTAGGGGGTGGGATGGGCCAGCTCTCAGTGCCTCTTCACAGGCTTCCCTCAGTGCTCCATTGTCCCACCCCACACTGTGGCCCCTGAAGCCTCTCCCATGTCTCCTTAGGAGGTGGGCTTATCAGGATGGCCTCCTTTGGCCAGGTCTAGCAGGGTCGAGCCCTGCCCCTTCAGCCTAACTCTGATACTGTGAAAGAGTGAGCAGGACAGGCCTGGGGGGTCTAGCTCCTGCTCCAGCCCGCTGATGGTTGCATGAAATGCTGGGGAGAGGATGGGATAGCCATGTCTCTTTTCTGACTAACCCCTGAGAACACACTGGACAGGCAAATGAGTGAGAAAGAGTAAGGGGTGAGGGTTGTGAGCACATGGCTGCTGCTTTGTCAATGCAGATGAGGGCACTGCTGGTCCACTGTGGAGCCAGGGCGCATATACTTAATGCCACGCGGGAACTCCCAGGAGTGAAGTGGTAGAACTCACCGCAGCAGGCTGTGGAGAGAAGAGACGGCACTAAACAGAACAGCTCCAGATTACAAGGTGTCCCAGGTCCCAGTCACCCCACAGGTGACCCTCAGCCCAGCTGCATTCAGTTCCACCCAGCTCTGGCCTTGCCCTCAGCATGTCAGAGTCCCTACAGTCTCAGGGGATGTGAAGCTGAGTCCTGATTCTCCCCTGTAGTAGGCCACATCTGCTGGTCTTAGTAGAAGCTCAGGCCCTGCCTGCTTGCAGCTCTGAGTTTACAGAGACTGGAGCAGAATGGCAGGCCTTGGAGCTGGCAGGAGCTTGCTGTCTTGTAAGAGAGACTGGAGAGATGGCTCAATAGTTAAGAGCATTGACTGCTCTTGCAGAGGACCCGGGTTCGATTCTGAGCACCCACATGGAGGCTAACAACTGTTTGTAACTTCAGTTCCAGGGGAATCTGACATCCACTTCCAAGGGCATTGCATGACACGGGTGCACTTGCACACATGAGGGCAATATACTCATATACACAAAATAAAAATAATAAATATTTTTTTAAAAAGAAAGTTACTAAGATTGAGATACTCACAGCACATTTTCATGATGATATCCAAGATCTCGCATTCCTGAGAAGGGAAAGATAAGAATATTAATGTGGGCTGGGCTGAGGCCCTTCCTGGTCATCTCTGGGAACCCCTGGGGGTTAGGCTGGTGCAGAGGCTTCTCATAGCCCAGGGTGTTTCTGGTTCTGCCCCCAGGAAACAAGACACAGTGTATTCGCTAACAAATGGCTATCCCGTGTTCCCCATGGCCATGTGTCCCCTGTGGTCATCCCATGCCCCAGTGTAAGACTCCAGGCCTCCTCCCTCTGCTGCTCCTATCTGTGAACAGAGCTTCCAGCTCCAGCTTCCACTGATCAAGATCCATGGTCATAGTGGTCAGCTCCAAGATCATATTTACAGACACCCCACTTACATCTGGCCCAGGTGGTCCCACGTGTCCTGGAGGTCCCTGTCAGAGCAAGAACAGACACAGGTTCTAAGTGGACAGCTCTTGCCCAAGTATTCCTGAGTTGTGTGTCCTCTGGGGACTCTAGTGTCCTAACCTCCTTTAGGGCAAACCTCATCCTTTTGAGTCCTCCTGGCTCCAGTCTCAGACTCTTGTGTGTGGCCCCATCTTGCCTCCACCCCAACCCCTGCAGCCACTTTACCCACCTGGGGTCCTTCCAAGCCACGGTACCCCTTTGCCCCTTTGACCCCGCGGGGTGAAATGTCATTGTTCTGGAAGGAAACAGCATGGGGTCAACAGGCACAGTCACATGTGCCCAGCTGTCCTCACTCCAGCCCAGCTGCTCCACTCCTCGGAGCGCATCTCCTCCAGCGTGTCCTGCTCCAGTGTTCCAGGGAGCAAAGCCAGCAGGGATCACACTCCCGAGAAGCTCTGACCCCTATCCCACCCCACTTACATCCTCTCCAGGGTCCCCGGCTTCACCCTCATCCCCCTTGAGGCCAGGGTAGCCTTTTGTGCCCTGCAGGTAACAAAACACAAGTATTAGTGGGATCTTGGGGATGGAGGAGGCAGAGAAGGTGGGTGTAGTTTGACTGGACTGTCCCTGAAACCAATGACGTGATCCCCAGGGTCACATATGAGAGAGAGAGAGAGTGTGTGTGTGTGTGTGTGTGTGTGTGCGTGCACGCATATGTGTGCATGCACGTGTGCGCATGTGTGTGCATGTTCGTGCACGTGTGAGTGCATGTGTGTGTGCGTGTGCACGTGTGTGCCTTGTGTGCACGCGTGCGCATGTATGTGTGCATGTGTGTGCGTGTGCCTTGTGCGTGTGTGTGCATGTGTGTGTCCATGTGTGTGTGTGTGTGTGTGTGTGTGTGTGTACTGCCTGATCTCACATGGAAACATGGGTACACTGTGTTCACAGTGTGGGGATGACAGTGCAGGCCTGTTTGGGGGTGCAGGTGCCAGTGTGTAGAGTGAACACACACTGTGGCCAAGGAGAGGCAGGGTAGGAGTACTTACATTCAGCCCAGGGGGGCCCCTGCTGCCTGGATACCCCTATGAAAGAAGACAGGATAAAGTGATACTGGGTTCTAATGGGGAATCAGAGGAGGATGGGCCTGGGCCTTGCAAAAGCCCAGGTACCAAGTTTCTGGACTAACTGATGGCACTGGCCTATCCCACCCATTCAGGTACCCAAACGTACCCAGAGGGTACCAAGGGGGGCTTGGTGGACATGTAAGGAGGCCTGTGGTACTCACAGGAAAGCCTGGGAAACCTTCGGTGCCATTTCCTGGGGGACCATCTTCACCCTGAGAGAGCAAAGAATGTTGTTATCACCATGTGTGATGCTGGCAAGATGGCTAGGGATAGTGCAGGCATAGGCAGGCTATGCCCCTGGAGTCCCCTCCTGTCAGCCAAGGAGGAGCTCCCTCTCTAAGTCTTCCCTGGGACTCCCTTTCCCTGGATTGGATCTTGAAGCAAGAGGGTCCTGGCTGAGGCATCCTCACCCTTGGGAGCCAACTGTGGGCACACCCCCACCAGTTCCCCCAGAGGCCAGCTCATACCAGGCCCAGCTACCAGAGTCTCTGGCCACCCAGCAGTATCCCAGCAGGGCTATTTTCCCAGATACTCACCCTTTCACCCATCAACCCTGGATCTCCAGGGGGGCCGGCAGGTCCTGGGGCCCCTCTGAGACCCTAAAGGAGAAGGAAGGATGGCAGCTAGGTCAGGCAGTGTAGGTTTGGGGCACAATGTCCTCCCAGGAACCCAGGTCTTCCCAGGACAAGAGAGGACAGAACAGGTGCAGGGATATAGAACTGGCATCCTTGGTGAGCAGCACAGAGTGGGCAGGTACTCACCTCAGGGCCTGGGGGGCCCTCATCACCTCGGTATCCTTTAGGTCCAATGGGGCCAGCCTCACCCTGAGAGATGGAGACACAGTGAGACTTCAGTTTATCATACCCAGGCCAACCCCACTCTGAGGGTCCCAGACCATGGGATGCCATCTCAGATGGAGAGACTGGGCTCCACCACAGTTTTCTTAGAGCCCTGAGCACAAGGGTGGAGGATCCTCAGGGTCCTGTGACAGGTAGGGCCAGGGGCCAGCATAGGGTATGGTCAGCCTGGGCTCTCCCCAGGTCTCTCCAGTATCCATGCCAAGCCCTCACTTGGGGTTCCACCATTGGCTAGGGTGTGTGGGTAAGCCTTCTGCTCATGAGACTTCAATAGCTGCATTACCCTGGGAAGGGCCTCCACTAAGGGCCTTTGGGCTACACTGGACCCCACACAGAATGAACTACCCTCACCGTGTCTCCATACCCTTTCTCATCAGGCCTCCAACCACATGGCCACAAAGACAACCCCAGATTCAGGCTAGGCCTGCTTCTGAGATTCAAGACCCACCTGCCAGGTTCGCTCCTCAGGGCTCTGGGGAGCCACACCTGAGGCCCTCAGTGCTGCCTTGGGACTGAGCCTGGCTATACTAGCCCTGGCACTCCAGGCCCCTCTGGTTTCCTGGGCTGTGTGCTGGGCTCCCTTGGGCCTCACCATGTCTTATAAGGCTCTTATACTCCATGCGGGGGGGGGGGGGCTGTGTTTCCAAGCTAACCCTTGGGCCCTCATCTCCACAGTGCCATCCCCCTGACCCTCAGTCTTGCCTCACAGCCTGACTCACTCACACTCTCAGGGGTGCATCACTGCCCTCTGGGCTAGTTTGGTCCTGAGAACCTCAGCACCTGAGCCAGAGCACAGGAGGATGCAAGCACTAGTTGTCATGGAGCTGTGAGTGCCCCCCTAGCCTGTCCCCACCAGTTGGGACCCTGTGTCGTAGGCTTATCCACTGGCTCTGGCATTAGGTTATGTCCTTATAGGGCAGCCAGTAGGGACTATGGCATCCACCACACACTCCCCGTAGCTTCCAGTGGTTCTGTGCTGGTGGCATAAGTGCTACCAACAGCCTGCCTCCACCTGGACTGAGCAGATCTGTGCTTTGGCTGTATGCCACACTGGGCTTGTCACCACTGCTTCCTCTGTGGCACTCTAACATGGCACATGCTCTTCCTCCTTCCTTCTCACCCACGTTGAGAGCTGGGGACAGAGCCCTGTAGGTGAAATCCTGTGGAGGACACTGTGGTGGCCCCTTCCCCTCTCTGTCTGCACCCCTCCCTCTAGAGTCTGGGACCTTCCTCTTTGTCAGTCCCACACTCTCCCCTCCCCAAGCATGAGATGGTTTCACCCACACCCTGAGATGCTGTAACCTCTGTATGTCAATATTCCCAAACTTACTTCCAGTCTCATATCCATCTCCCAGGGATTCAAAGAGTTTGTCCCCATCTACCTCACAGCCTAGTAACTCACCTCTGCCCTCATTCCCAGAGTCTTGCTCCCCATTGTGGCCAGGTCTCTATTATCCCCATCCACAGCACTGTTAGGTCCTGTGAACGTGACAGCTCAAAGCCAGAGCTCTGGGGTGGTGTGGGTCTGCACATGTGTCTCTGTGTCCCACAACCTCTATCTCTTGGCCTCACACTGAGCACTGGGCCCTGGGAGCAGGGCCTACCCTCGTCCATCCATACCCAGCCCAGCCCAGGCTGGCTCTGATCACCTGTAGGAGGCACCCCCCATGCTGAATTACTAGGAGCATTCCTGTCCCAAGATCTGAATGGAATCCTTGGCTGAGTCTTAAGTGGTATGTGAACCAAGTTGTGAGACATCCCCATCCTCTGCAAATGTGGTAGGATTCCTACCGGGTCTCCAGGGATGCCGACAGGGCCTTCTCTTCCCTGGTCACCTTGGGGTCCAGCTTCGCCCTGGGAAGAAATGAGCCTATGAGTGTGGAGTTTGGCTTGGTGACCATGTGAGGCACTCTGGTGAGTGTTGCAAGGAACTTCTGGGTTCAGTACTGGGGGCTAAGGCTGGTGCTGCCTGCAGTTTCTCCTTCTCCAGTAGGCCCACTAATGAGCAAGTCTCTGACAAGATGTGGACTGATATCCAACCTTGATGTCCAGAGCCTTGAGCAGTTCCCATCCTCCATGAGAAAGAGGAGGATGAAGCTTAGATACTTACTGGGCTTCATGGCCAGCCCCGGGGTTCTATGCTTGACTCTGACTTCAGTGTGCCATCCCCTTAGCCTCAGGACACTACTCACCGGGTCTCCCCTTGGGCCCCGCACACCGGGAGTTCCCCGAGGTCCTCCTTCTCCAGGGCCACCCTGTAGAGAGAAGTGGGCATGAGGTTGCCTGCAATTCACTGCTAGAAAGGGTTAGGGCTTGAGGCCAAGGCTCGACCTTCCCCAGCTGTCTCTGCTGTCATGCCAGACCATTCCAGAGACAGACCTCCCTGTTCCTCAGGACCACCTGCCTCCACATGCCCCCAAGGAACCCAGGGCCCAGCACATAATCACAAGGTAAACCCAGGTTGGCTGGGGTCGAGCTTCCTGCCTGGCCAAGGAACCCAGACAGAAGTACCAAGGCCCTGTGGTGGCCAGGCCTAGGCCTTGCCATGTGGCAAGGACAGCAGCAGGACATCAGCCAATAGACTCACCCTCTCTCCAGGGGCACCATCTGGACCAACGTTCCCCTGGGACAAGGAGGAACACAAGCATTAGTTTGTGCACTAGCCTGTGTTCAAATCTCAGGTGGAGACAGAGGCTGGGGAGGGATGGGGGTGTTCACCTCATCACCGGCCTCTCCTTTCTCTCCAGGGGGACCAGGCTCTCCAGGCTCACCCTGGGGGATGACAAACATAGAATGACCATGAGCCCCAGCATCTAGGAGACTGATCCTATCTCATTTCATGCCACCTCATCTCACCTCATCTCCAGGTGGCCCTGAGCTCCCTGGTCTCCCCGCCTCACCATCTGCTCCAGCTTCACCCTGGGGAAGATCAAAGAGGTCATGGGTGCTCAGTCCAGAGGTACAGCCAGGCCTGTTGTGGAGCCCAGTGACTGTATGCTCACCCTCCTACCCAAACCTCAGGCCACCCTGACCAAACCTGTGTGTGCTCCAGTCTCCCAGGATCCTCCCAACCCATCCATGGCTGTACAGCACAGCCCTGACCATCTCAGCCTCTAGCCCTCTCAGGTTCAGACTTGAGCTTCTGAAGGGCCAACTCTGTCTGCCCACTGAGGCTGCAGAGCTGTGCTGCTCAGAGTCACGTTTGTCCCTCACACTGTGGGTCAGGAGTAAAATCTGACCCAAGACTTACTGGACGTCAAAGTCTCCATTCTTGAGGGGCAGCCTGTCACCTACCTTTTCTCCTTTCAGTCCAAAGGCACCAGCATCACCCTTGGGGCCCGCGGGTCCTTGAATTCCCTGGTGAGAAGATGCAAGTGCAGGTCACAGCTAGGCAGAGTTCCCATGGACCCCAAACAAGCAGCCATTCTCAAACTTTTAAAACAAATCAAATGAGTCCACACAGCCCAGCCATCGAGGGGCGACAGTACGGTAAAGTTTGGACCAAGTTCTCAAGAACTCCATGGTTCCAAAATATGGAGGGAGGGAGTGACTTACATCGAATCCTGGCGAGCCCTTGCAACCTGGCAGCCCTGGGTATCCCATTTCCCCCTGGGAGGAGGAAAAGAGGTCAAGATTGAGATGGTCGAGAGGGCACCTCAGCTCTGCCCCTCCAAGCCCCTCCCAGAAATGTAGCAGCCTGCTAAACCTAATTGGGAAGTTTGGGTGGGGGGCACGGGGACCTGGGAAATACCTCCTGAGCTCACACCTCTGAGTCTCCTGAGAGGGCCCACCATGGAACCTTACCCACCCACCTGGGGCAGCCCTTCACTTAGTCCGCCTTTCATCCCAGACAGCGTGCACCACCCACCCTGCCTCATGACTACCTTCATGCCATCCACTCCATCGATGCCACGCTTGCCCTTCTCACCCTGGGAAGCGCCGAGACAAAAGAAGGTCAGATGAATCTCAGGTAAGCACCAGCCCTGGGCCCATGGGGGCCACTCATGTCCATAACCCACCCACACTCACCTTGTAGCCTTTAGGTCCTCTGGAGCCCTGTGGAGACAGGAAGGGAAGGTGAAGGGTGGCCCCTACCTGAGCCAGAGGACAGCTCCCACCACACTCTGGTTCTCCCAGCAGGTGTGGGAGAGGCAAGTGGGTCCACTGTGAGTGCAGCACTCTCCCTCTCCCTAACCCAAAAGAGCAGGAATCTCACAGACCAAGGGCACAAGAACAGAAAGGGTGGGAGGAGGTCAGGGCCCTCCAGCAACGGCAAATGCAGGTGGGAGAGGTGGCTACCATCCCCAGACCCTCTGACCTAGGAGCCCTGAGATGGCAGCAGAACTCAGGGACCCATCCTGGGGACCAGATGCATTCTCCCAGAGGCACAGAGTGGACCAGGAGGGTCTGTTGACCATGCTCCTCCCCACAGAGACACTAGCCGTTCCCCTGAAATACTCATCAGGAGAGAAGACTCTGTACCTAGGACATAACCTAAAGCCGGCCCTCACTCACCTTCTCCCCACGGCTCCCTTTTTCTCCCTGTGAACCAAAGAAAAAGAGGAATGCGTTATTGTTGTATAGGGCAGTTCGTACCATGCAGCCAAACCCCAATCCATCCCACCCTACCCAAGAGAAGTTTCTGGGACCAAGGGACATGTACCTTCATACCCTGGTACCCGACTGGTCCAAGGTCCCCGGGTTTTCCCTGGAAAAGAGAGGAGACAGTCAGACATCGCTGGACAGCAGGGGCAGGTCCCAGCCAGCCCACCTCACCTCTCACTGCATCCCAGGCCCAGCCAGCTAGAGAGACCCAGACAGCATCTGAGAGTGACCTGCTGCAAGGACCTTCAAGGTCTCCAGGATCTCCATGATGAGCTCGAGGAGGGAGCCCAGGATACCCAGGAGAAAGGAAAAGGGGAGTCAGGGCACCTTTGAGGGGGAGAGGAGCCAGGGTACCCTCAGAGGATCAGGAGGGGGACAGAGATTGTGGGGAGATAAGCCACGATCTGAAGCAGAGGCCCTTGGCCTTTGTTGGCCCGGAACAGCCCCAACAAGGGACAGGCTGTGTGAACTCTATGTTCAGACACTATCATTCTGTAAGTTTCTTCAGCCTAGATCCCCAGCCTCAGGCTTCTCAGCATCCACCTCATCCCTGTGCAAGCAGGCACTCAGCACTCACGGGGTCTCCAGCTTCTCCCTTCTCTCCTGGAAGACCTGGCTTTCCTCGCTCTCCCTGGAAGACAGAGGAGACCATGTCAGGGGCTATGCCCATTTGTTCTGAAAAGCTAGGCCAGATTTCTTATGCATGAAAAAGCTCTTTAGAGATAGTCCATCTTGGCTCCAGAGCCCTGACCATGGCTCTGGGAGTCCCACTGAGGATCTTCACTCTGCCCCCTGGCTGGGCTTGTGCTTAGAGCTGTGACTCTGCCCACAGGTTCTCAGGGATGGGCTGGTCTTCTGCCTCCAGGCTCAGGTGAGCAGGGATACCCAGCACGAATGTCCCCTGGAGAGCCATAGCTCAGTTCTGTGGATGATGGCCATATGGCTGGAAAGCCACCATGAACCTGAACATCCTTAGGGATTGACATTCCTGAGCGGTCCCCAGGATGTTGAGAATTGTCTTGTGTGAGTCACAGTAGGGCTTGGACCCCCAGTTTCATGTCCACCTCTACCAAAGGCCCTTCCCAGAGCCAAGTAGATACCAAACTGACACTTGGGCCTGCAGGCAGCCTCCTGGATTACAATGAAGAGTCCCTGCACCTCTAACTCCCATGCCCAAAACCCACATTAGCTCATGCCTAGACTTTCTCTTTGGACAAAAGCACATTTCCAGTCTGTGCTGAGAGTGTGAGGTGCCTGGTGGCTGTGGTTCCTGGTGGCTTCACCCCAACATGAACAAGAGCAATTTCAGTCACTTACCTCATACCCAGGGTCACCCCGGGGCCCCGGTGGTCCTCTGGCAGGCTAAAAGAAACGAGACACTGTGTTCAGCCACAGACCCCAGACAGGGGGCCCGGGGTCAGGGAGTAGGGAGGGCCACACTTACCTGGCACTCGAAAGAGCAGCACTGTGGGGGGGGGAAGGCACAGGAGACCAGTCAGAGAGCCCAGAAGCAGGGGCAGATGCCCCAAGATGCACAGGCAAACACACTGGTAACATGCACACTGGTATACACACTCTACACAGGTGGTACATGCCCAGAGCTCAGACCAACATAGAACATGCACCCTCACACGGCTGGGGGTAGGCCCTTACCACTTGCTCCACATTGTTTTTCTGAAATGGAAATTGAAGAGTGAGTTACTCCCTCTTCAGAGTGCATTGCCCCACCCTCCCACGGAAAGCAGTTCTCACAATCATGTCCACGATGGTGTCGATGGTCTGGCTGATGGCCTCCTCTGCATCGCGGCTGTGCCCCCAGTCAGCTGCTGTGAAGTTGCGCCGGTACGTGTGGTCTGTGGCGATGATGCTTAGACGTGGCTCCTGGGAGCATGGAGGAGAGGATGAGCTTGGCCACCCCACAAGGCCATGGGAAACCATGAGCAGAGTGGGGGTTACAGGGCCAGCACAAGGAGACCCAGATCCTTAGTGGGGTGGGGTCAACCCTGTGAAGTGCTAGGACTATTTACTGAGGTGTCCCCACTCCAGGGGCCGTAACAGGGGCACAGAGGTTGGGAGTCCTTGAAGCAGACATTCTGCATCTACCCAAGCGACAGCAGGAATGAGCACAACAATGATTCTAGGGACTGGGGACAGCAGGGGCCTGAAGGCTCCCCACCTTGTGTGTTGGGGACTTAGGAGGAGGTAGAGCCTTACTAGGTGGTCAGGTGTGATGGCCACAGAGAAGACTTTGATGCCCAGGTGCTTGGCCTCATTCACTGCATCCTCCAGGCCCCCACAGGGCTCCTTGTAACCCTCCAGCGGGTGTCCGTCAGTCACTACAATCAAGTACTTGTTCTCCTTTAAGTGGGAGCCCCTGGAAGGAGGAGTAGCATGAGACCCCTCTCCAGGGTTCCCCAGTTCAGAGCCTTGGAGCCAGAGCTGGGGACCTGAGGCCACTCTGGACACAATTGCCCCTCTGCCACCCAGGAATCAACATTCCCCATTGATCCTGATTACAAAGTGTCAGGTAGAAAATAATGTCTTGTGGGGCCACATTTCTCTATAAAACCACTTAGAAATGCACACTGTGAGGAGAGGCACAGGCTTGCACCTTGCACCCCAAGAAGGCCTCAGGTAGAGATGTTTTGGACCTGAAGCCCCTGAGAATGAGGGAAGCAGGAGTGATACTGGACTGATGGAGGCTCCTGTGGAACGCAGCTGGTGTCAGAGGCAGGGCGGCCCATAGACATACTCAAATCATTGCACCCTGAGAGGTGCAATAGGCCTCCCCCGAGAAGGGGTCGGAGTGGAGTAGGTGACCACAAAGACATTGGGGCTTTTCTACATGTTGGGAACCATACCACATGTGCTTTCAAAGACATGTTTCAAGTTTACTCTGTAGCCTGCACAGTGCAGCTCTAAATTCCCAGGCCATGCCCTCAATCCAGCTACCACCTCACACAGTTGTCCCATCCCCTTCACAGATAGGAGACAGGGCCTGGCCCACCCTGTGCAACTTCAGTCACACATTACTTCCAGTGTTGATGTGCATAGGCTAAAGAGGTCAGAATGGGCCCAACCTTGCAGCCTTACACTGCTGCAGTGTCTCCAAGACCAGTCACAGAAGGGCAAAGTGGCAAAGAGACAGGTGTCCTCCCCTGAACTGGCTATACTAGGCAGCTGCCACCATGGGAGGCTGAGTAGAGGATGTGCAACCTGTGGCTACCCCCCTGGTCATGGGGCACTCTGTAAAGGGTAGGGTCACAGCTACCCCTTACCCATCAGTCCAACACCTGGGCCATTGTTGGAAGGCATATATCTCCCTGAGGGTGGATCCTCAGACCAACACATGATATAAAGTGAAATGGGAGCTGCCATGCAGTAGGACCTCAGCTTGGGGTTCCAGCCCCTCTTTGCTGTGACTGTGCCACAATAATGGGCTTCTCTGTGTGTGTCTCTCTGTCAGTATCTCTGTTTCTTCTCTATGTCTGTTTCTGCCTCATTCTGTCTCTATCAGCTCTGTGTGGCCTAGGTGGGATAGTGATGGGCCATTTAGCTCACTGATTGAGGCGACTGTGGCTGGGACATGGGTGGGTGGAGGGTAGGGCATGACCCTGAGGTCCCTGAGCAAGGGAGATGGCTTGTGGCCACAGCACGGTGCTTCCTAGGAAGGGTTTCTCAGCCCAGTGCTTGATTGGCAGTGAGCGGCCTGATGGAAGCTTGCCTGGCCATGAAGTTGGTCAGGGAGGCCTGTAGCCCATGGTTGAGAAGGCCTATGGGCATAGCGACCTGAGGCTCGCCTGGCTGACATGGCTAGACACAACTGGTACCAATTTGGTCACTGCAGAAGGTCCCGTGTCACTTACCCTATGAGAAGCTCCTCCAGCCCCTTCTTGATTGCACAGTCAGTGTAAGTGCCCTTGCCGAAGTACTTGACTGCATCCACACTAGCCTTGAGCTCATCTCGCCCGCTGGGCATGCGTGTGAGCCCACGGATAATCTCTACTTCATCACTATAGTGCAGTGCACCCGCGTTCCAAACCAGGTTTCTGTCACACCGGTAGTATCTGTGAGTCACAGGTGGGGTGGGGTGGGGTGAGGGAGGGTCAGCAAGACCCCCAAGGACATATCAAGTCTGGCCTTCATGGAAGGACCTGCTATCCCACCCAACAGTGCTGTGTCCCTGTCTCACAGATAGGAAGGTGGCCTGGGCCCTCTAGTAGAGAAAGGTGTTCCCTATACCTGGGCTGCACAGTGGAAGTGGCTAGGAGAGCTCAGACAAACCAACTTGAGTCTCAGTTGAGGGTTTGTGAGCAAGACCCCAGCTGGGGCCACAGACCCCTGTGCACAGCAGAGGGACTAGGTGAGGGTGGAGGTGGAGGCATGCCAGCTCTATAACGTGGGAATTTCTGGAGTGAGTCCAAGTGATCTCTACTCTGTTCCATAGCACCTGGCCCGTGGCTCTCCAGGGTTTGCCACAGTACCCACCTGGCCTTTCAGGAGACAGAGTGACTAAGGCCCCTGCAGTAAAGCTAATGGAGGTATAAGTCTACCCCATCTCAAAGGTGGGAAACTGAGGCACAGGTAGCTGAGTAAAGGGACTGCCTTCTGCATCTGGGCCTCCCTTCTCCTCCCCATGGCCCTGGGCATTTTCACTAAGTTAAGGTTTCTAATCCCCGAAGTCCCTGAGTTGATCAATTCTGGGGGTGAATGGTCCTCTCCAATCTGAGGAGCCCGCTGTCTCTACATGCAGGCCGTGGGCTCTGGGCAAGTAGTCGGCAGGGTTGAGATCTACACTAGTTAAGTCATCATCCCCACACCAATTGACCACTGTGCTGTGCCTTTCTAGGGGAGGGGGATCGTTATCCTCCTTGGGTCCTGCCCTAAGTCACACCCTCTGTTCATAGTGCCCTTGAAGGAGGGAGTGAATGAAGGGCTCGCTGCTTCCCCAACTCCCAGTCCCTGTGTTGGAGACATTGGGGATGTCTGGCCTAGGACCTAAGCAAACTTTCATGCCCATGCGGGCCCAGGTAGGGTCCAGCCGCATGCAGAGCCACAGGCACCGGTCATAGCTGCACATCTGGCTGGCGCCTCCTGTTTGCTTAGGGCTGAGATTCCTTGACAGCATTTGGGGTCAGGGGACACTATATCTCCATACTCAGCACTGTTCCCTCAGCTCTCCTTGGGCACGGTGCCTCCTTCCAGCTGTGCCACCTGGCACTTAGCCTCCCTCCTGCCCTCCTGAACTGGGTAGACACAGGGAGGAGCTCTAGGCAGTTTTTCAAGTAGGAAGTTGAGGCTCAGCTCTGAAGGTCCAATCTCCTGGGCCCATAGAGATGTATGACAGGCCAAAGCAAGCCCACTCTACCTGTCTCTCAGGTTGTCGATGAAGCGTTTGGTGAAGGCCTTCACCTTGTCCACCAGGGCCCCATAGGGCTTCAGCCTCAAGGCCACACTCTCTGAGGTGTCCAGTACGAAGAATAGATCCACAGGGCAGTCTGGGCAAGGAAATGTCTTATGAGCCATGCCCTGAGCGTCTCTGGATGTATCAGGCCCCTTCAGTCATGCCCACACAGGCCCTGGGCTCCCTGAGGCCCCATCCATTCTCACCAACAGAGCTATGGGCAGGGGATCTGCAACCCAGCCCCTCGCCTGCCTAGAAAGCAACAACCAGCAGGGGTCAAGCAAGAGCCAAGCCCAGGGGTGTCCTATCCCTAGAAGAGAGACTTGCTCAGTTAGAGTGGCCTTGGCCAGCTTATGGAGGTGAGGCGCTCTCCTGACCCTGGAGGGATGGAACTGGACAGAGAAAATTGTTTCTCAATATGTTTTTAGGTTCGACTCAAAGCCACCAGGACCATGGCCATGCCAAAGTATGAGGGGACAGGTCACCAACTAGATTGGCTGCCGGGCAAAGAACGAATGTCAGCACTGGCACTTGACAGTCACTCACTCAGAACAGGAAACCGACCTGAAGTTGTGACCACAACTCCCCTCACCAGGTAGGTCCCTCTGGAATTTTGCAGCCTGATATTTCCTTATCGTGGAGAGACCTGAGGTGACAGGACCCCAGGACCTTGAGGGAGGAGGCAAATGTTCCAGCCGCCTCAGAACAGGAACCGAATGGAATGCAGGCTTAGATCAGGGGCAAAGCCCCTTCCCTGGGGCTTGTCACAGGGTGAGGACAAGGGGACAAGGGACAGTGATGGGGGGCCACGGGGCCTTGAGCCCATCCACATTTAGGTAGCTAAACGCAGGAGTCCAGCAGCACATCCTGTTCACTCACCTTGGAAGGCGATGGCCTTGGGGGGCCCCAGGACGTCCTGTGCAGCCACCCAGCAGGCCTGTAGCAGCAGTGGCAGCAGAACACAAGCCAGCCTCATGTTGCTGGCTGGCCTGCCGGTCACCATCAAGCGCAGGCTGGGGTCAGGGTGGGCGTCTGAGATGGCAGAGTGAGAGGTTGTCGGCTTGCTGCAGTTACAGCCCAGGGCTGGCTGGAGCCAGGGAGGATGGAGGGAGGGAGGAAAGGAGGGGCAGGGAGGGAGGGGCCAGGAGAGGAGGGGGAGAGGAAGGGGAGGGCCACAGAGCTGGGTGAGTCACAGCAGCGGGTCTCTGGAATCTTGTGAAGGAAAAGCCCTTCTCCTCTGGAGCACTGCGAGCTGGGACACTCCTAGGCTGTGGGATTACACTTCCCACAGCGTGCAGGACTTTCAGCTGCTCACAGTTGACTGTCCTGTGTGTGTGTAACATAAAATAAAATGCAATGTGGAAGAAATATGTGATCCAAAGAGAAGTCCACAAAATATTTCTAGTTTCGTTCTAAACGCTGCCTTGTAGAACTGACTGGCTGAATCCACTGTTATGAGTGCCAGCTCGACTCCCACACCCACTGCTTTCACAGGCTCTGGAGGGGTTTCATGTAGATATTTCTTCAGTTTAGTCAAATATTTATTTGCTAAAGATATTTTGATCTTTACTATGGAAAAACCAGGTTGTCAACAACCATATAGATGGGTTCGTGTGTGTGTGTGTGTGTGTGTGTGTGTGTGTGAGTGTGCATTTGTGTGTGTTTGAGTGTGTATGTGTATGTATGTGTAGGTGTGTGCATGTGTGTTTGTGTATGTCTGTGTCTTTATGTGTGTGTGAGTGTATTTGTATGTGTGCGTGTCTATGTTTGTGAGTGTATTTGTGTGTGAGTGTGTGTGTGTGTGTGTGTGTGTGTTTGTGTGTGTGTAGACTGATAGTGTCCCAGCAGTGAAAGGTCCAAATGAAGCCAGAGCCATCTTCCCCAGAAGAGTGCTGTAGTTAATATTTTCTTGATATCGGGCTGAATGTTTTTATAATATAAAAACAGACGATTTGATTAAAAATCTTAATATGGTTAATAGAAAAGAGACTTTTTAAAATAACTGTCATTTTAACTTAATCGTTTCCTTAATTTCTTAATTTTTAAAAAAATTTTATTTATTGTTTCTATTTTTTATGTGTATGAGTGTATTGCCTGCACGTATGTGAGCGTACCCTTGTCGTGCAATGCCGCAGAGGTCAGAAGAGGGCTTTGGAATCTCCTGGAACTGGAGTGAAGGACGGTTCGTAGCTGCCATGTAGGTGCTGGGAATTGAACGTGGGTCCTCTGCAAGAGCAGTCTGTGCTAACCACTGAGCCATCTCTCTAGCCCCCAGAAAAGAGACTTTGAAGACAGCCAATGGCCACACTTACCCAGTACTCCATGCGATTGCTCCCCATATTCTCTCCACACCTGCCCTACAGAATGTGTCACCACAGCTGGTGATGTGCTGCCTTCCTGCCACTAATCTCATGCCCTCCATGGCTTTGGGCTGTGGCTCCATACCACACGCATGGCCTTCTTGAGGATTTGGAGCCTCTGAACTGTGTCCTCTGCAGGGTGGCGGCTCTCATGTGAGGAGGTTTGGTGAAAAGGACAGGAAAACTGAACAATAAAGACAGCTCCAATCCTGTAGCCCAGGGCCTGCTGTGGTTGCACTGATGGACACCCTGAAGGATGCACTGATGGATGCACTGGCAGATGCACTGGCAACCATGTTGACTCCTACATGCTGGACTGAGGGGTTAGGGGACTACTAAACCTGGGAGGTGGCGGGGGCCCGTAATACAGCAATGATAGCTGATGAATGGGGTCACACAGGCACAGTCACAGGGCCCTCCTGATCTGGCTGCTCTGCAAGCTCTGCAAGGCGTTTGTATGTTGGGTTTGTATGCATGGCAGGTCATGGGGCAGTAGATGAAGGGTGACCACCAGTGCATCAGTCTCCTGACCCCTCATTGTACCATGTGGCAGACATTGATCACCATCCCTGCCTCACCTCAGTCTGTGCTTCCCAGAATGGGTAGATGCTATGGAAAAGACAGTCTCACGTGGAGGTGCAGTCCAGTGTTGAAGTCTGGTGTGGGCCGAGGGAGTTCTGCCCAAGGAGCTCAGAGCAGAGCCTTCACATGGCTTTGTTACTTTCCTTTTACAAAGCAGGAACCAGCGAGTCTGGTACAGGAACATGGGCCTCACACAGAGGGAGTCAGTACTTGTGTGCTGTGTACCTCAGCCCAGGCACCCCACCTATATACCCAGTGACCCTGTACCACCTGCTCTTCCTCTCCTCAGGCTGGTTCTGTGGACAGCAGGAGAGCAGAATGCAGAGAGCAGAGGAGGGTCCAACTGCCTGGTTGCTGCCACTCTTATATGTAGCTCTCCCCCACTGCTCCTCAGCTTTTCCCTGGTCTGTCTTTTTTCTGTCTTCTATGTCTCTGTTCTCCTCCCCTCCCCTCCCCTCCCCTCCCATCCCATCCCCTCTCTCCCAGCATCACTTTAGGGCCCTCCTGGCACTGCTCAGGTCATCTCTGGCCGAGCTCCCTGCTATTCACCTGTCTCAAATCTTTGCTAGGCTGTGAGTTACTATCATGAGCTATACCCCTTCTGAGTGGTGTGCTTCTGGGCCAACTTGGACCTTAGTGCTGGGAGTGTTCTAAGGATTGATCACTAGAGAACTAGGGCTGGAAGAGGGTGTGACAGGGCCTTGAGCCTCTACCCTGTGTAAGTGTACATGTGTGTTCACCTACACGTGTTCAAAGTGTTGCAGGAAAGGGCAGGGGGTGGCAAGCTCACAGCTCTCTCCCTGTGACCTGTGGTTCCAGACCAGGCTCAGTGGAACCTGCCAAGCCTCAAGCACCCAGGCAAAGTGGTTGGGGTCAGTGTGTCAGGTGGGCAGCAGGAAGACCCACAAACACAAGATGACTAGACAGGAGGGGCAGACAGGAAGGGGAAGAACATGAGTGAGTGCATGAAGGCTCTTTCCTCTTCCCAGCTCCCTTGAAGTATGAGAGTCATGTTTTTTTCACACCCAAAAAAGTGAGTGAAAACTAGAAAGAATGAAAACCCGTGGAAACTGCCTGTGTCTGCCCCAGGGGCTCTGGAAGCCCTGGAGTCTCAGGCTTGGTCAGGAGGGAGGGAAGAGTCACCTCTTTCCATGGAGCAACAGCGCCTCCTCTGCCAGCAGAGGGCCAGTCCCAGCAGCTCAGAGCCTTCCAGCTTTTTGAGAAGGAAAGTTTTAATTTTTTTAGGGAAGAAGACTGCATTTAGGAAGGTAAGGGTGTTTAAACCCACTCAACTATTTCTTAGTGTACACAGCCCCAAACATCACACCACACCATCTTGGGTACAGTTTTTGTCTATCAGTTAGAAACATTTTAGAAAACCAAAAGGTAAATAATACACCCCTGCTTTTGCTTTAAGAATCACAGTGGCTCTAGGTGAGTTCTGAGGGATGGCAGGTCCCTGCCTCTGTGGGGCCAGGTGGGGCCAGGTAGTCAAGGACAGGTGGGGAACCCTAGTGCCTGCTGGAGTGGAGTGGGTCCCATACATGGTGTCCCCTGCCAGGAAAAGGCAGAGCTGGGACTCAAGGGCTTTATGAAGGGGGCAGTGAGTCAAAAGGGAGGAAGACCACAGACAGGAGAGGCCCAGGCCCTACTCTGGTCTCTAGCCAGGGCTCTTCCCTGATGGTAACACACTGGTTACCACTGGTTACCACTGCCCTACAAGTCTCAGAGCAGGTCTGCCTGTAAAGAGAGAGATCCCCAGAATCTGTGAGTCTTGGGTGGTGACCACCATGCCAGCCCCTGGATTTCCTGTGTATCCTGAGGCCTCCCAGTGCCTGCCCACAGACGTGGAGTGGATGGCAGGGACCTTCCATCCACCTGTGCCAGGTGCTTGCGGGTTGGACTATAACCCAGACTGCCCAGAAGCCAGCAGTGCTCAAGATGTATTGCTGCAGAAGCCAGAACATTCGGCCCACGGTCCTGGGTCTTGGGTGGCTGGAGACTCCTAAGCCATGCTCTTCATCCTCTGATGGCTCACTTGGCCAACTATGTAGGACCAAGGATGAGAGGCTTCTGCTGTGAGACCTGCAGGTTATAGCACGAGTCCCCAGTGCCCTGTGATTGAGGGGGACTGCAGCCTGGGAACAGTATCTCCTTGTGTAGAATTCAAGGCTCAGGTTCCCATATGGAGTTTCTGGTTTTAACTACTCGTTGACCACTTGTTGCAGAGGTTCTGCTCTGTGTCTTGAGCGGCCCACTCTAACAGGTTGACGGAGAGCTGAGAGGTATGAGTCTGTCTAGCTGAGGAAACAGGCACAAGGCTGATGCATGGCCCAGGGAGACAGGTCCAGGCTTTGGAATTCCCCTGAGCCCTGGCGCTCTGAGCAACATCCCAGTCGTCTTCCTGCCCTGCCGGGGCAGCTCAGACATGGACTAGTGTCCTCCATGGGCTCCACCTGCCAGGACTGGCTAGAAAAGAGACCACAGAGTCTCCAAGCAGTGGAGCAGAAGACAGATAACAGGAGAGTGCTCCTTGATCTGAGGGTCTATGTCACAGCTGAGAGGTACTGGCTGCCTGCTGCACACAGACCCCTATATCTATCTACTCACTCCTTGAGCTACTGGGCCCCACTCACTGTGCCTCCTGCCACACAAAGGGTGTTAATGTCCGGTGTCCTTGCAGACGGCTTGGCTACCTCCACTTTCACTGGACAGGGGGTCTGTCCATCCTCGACCTTCAGGGAAGGTCAGAAGGAAAGATATCAGGGATTTTCCACCCACAAAAAAAGACCACTTATCTTCAGGGAGGGTGCAGTCACAGTGAGCCCAGGAGGACAGACTTCGAGCTCAGAGGATGGGGTGGCCCAGTGTCTAGGAGCCCACCCTGGGGGCTGTGGGGTTTCCGGAATGTCTGAACCCCTTCCCAAGGTGTGGGCTTTGGAGAGCTGCATTTACTACAGACACCAAAGATCCAAACTCTCTCTGCATCTGCTGAACAAAGACAGCTTTGTTTCTTTTACTGCCTCAACTGTCCAGTGCACTTTCCTCCTAACTTAGAATATGATTCATCAAAGAAAATAATGTTTTCCATGGGCTGCCCTCGGTTTCCATGGTGCCTCACTGTGGACGCTGGAGCTGGCAGGGACGCCTGGCAGGCACGAGGCCCTACCCACAGGCCTTGTGCAGGGGCGATGCCCTGCACCTCAGCATGGACGGCATTTCTTCTCCATTCTAGAGAGCCTGGCTCCTGGCATCTCTGGCACACAAGACTCTATGGTTTAGCTGGGACCAGGCTGGACCACACCACTGTCGACAGTAGCTCCTGTGCCTTAGTTCCAGTTTATCAAATGCCAGTTGAGTCATCTGGGCATGGGGCACCCACAGTGAGACTTACTCCTGGGGTAGGGCAGTGCTGACGATTTGGGTTTCCAGGGCCACTGGTCGGAGAGGTTCAGCCCTTCCTAGGGCCACATGCCAGGGCTGACTGTCATTTGAGCTGTGGGTCCTGTAGGGCGTCCTTCAAGTGACCACTTGGTACTAGTTGACAAAGAGCCTCTCATTGGTGGCCAGATGGGAAGGGCAGTGCTCCCAGGAGGAGCCTCACACCCCATGCTGGGGAGATGTTACCTGGTCACGACAAGAATGAAGCTCAGTGCTCTACACGCAGTCTGGTGACATGATGAAAAGCTGTCAGCACCCATCACTGGCACCAGTGTAAGGACAGTCTTGTTCCTCTAAGGGTGTGCTAGGTGGGCAGGACAGCTTGGCAGTATCTACCCAAGTGATATGCACGTTCATAGTCAGGACTATGGAAATGGGGTGCAGAATTATGCCAGCATATGTGTTTTTCCACAGCATCATATATAAAAAAATCAGTAATATCCCGAAGTTTCGGCAACAGGGGGACATTGGATAAGCCACAGGCCATGAAAAGTCTTGAGGCCACAGGCTGCTGTGGAGACTGAGCTGGGTATACACTGAGGTATAGAGTGGCACCAAGGCCCTAAAGGGGACGTGGTGTGGAGAGGTGCGGGGGGCCTGCAGAGCAAGCTGGGTGGGGCCTGGTTTGCTCTGGGGGTATCTCTGATTATGGGGAAGGTTAGACAGGGAATCTTCACAGGCTGTGCCTGTTGGCCTCAACTAATTGCTTCATGAGGGTAGACCACTCTAGTGGTCTCTCACCACACACTGTGTTCAGTGACTAAGCTGGCCTGGCTCCCAGGCAGTGCATTGGCCTAATCTATTTTTGTTTTGTTGTCTGAAAGCTGAGAATTTTATTTTCCAGTGAGAAGTGGACATGGGGACTCTGGCTGTGTGCTGTCATTTGAAAGAATTACTATAAAACTAAAGTCAGTTGCGTGTGTGACGCCCAGAGTCCCACAGAGGCCAGGTGGGGCAGGGCAGCCAAGGACAGGTGGGAAACCTTAGGACTCGTGATCCTGCAAGACTTGGTTGAGAGCCGAGGAACACATGGTGGAGGCCCTGCTGCTGGCAACTAGCCCTGAGGGACTCCAAGGCTGTTGGGCTGGCCTGATGCCCACATGTCTGAGGGTGGGTATTCTGGGAACCCTGACTAGTACTAAAACCAGAGCAAACCCACACATTGCTCTCCTCTTTCCCTGAGAAGTGAGACTTCCCCCAGAAAAGTGCCTCACCCGCTGCACATGCTGTGGCACTTTGGTATCCCCCATGAATTCCCGTGGAAATCTCTCAGGACTTAGAGTCCCATTACCACAGTCCTGTTCTGGGAACATGACTCTGACTCTTGAGGCAGTAAACAAACACTTCACTTAGATCTTCTAGGCCAGCCAGAGGCCCTGCTCCTGTGCACAGAGAAGCACCCAGGGAGCAGATACCTTGGGAGCCACAGGCAGGGGCTTGCTCTCCCCGCCCCCCACCTGGCAGCCTCACCACCCAACCTGCTCCCTGGTCCTCTCTGGGGAGGCGGAGGAGCTCAGGGGACACAGGGTGGCCAGGGCAGCAGCATAGGCAATGGGAGGTGGCCATAGCTACTCTGTGCTGGCTGATGGTGAATGTTTGGATTACAAGCCAGTGGGCAGGATTGGCCACACCTCATTCTTCACCCCAAGGCCCCTCATTAACTTTTAGTTTCATCAAAGTCTCTGGCAAACCCTCCCCAGGGGACAATGACTCCCTCCTCTGCCCTGAGTGCGCATTGGGTGTTGGATGACAGGTCTGGGTTGTGTCTGGTCAGGAAAGGGAGCCTAACTCAGGGGAAGCAAGAGCTCTGGAAAGTGGCACCTGTCCAGAAAGGCCCATGTGCAGGGAAGGAGCTGGGTGCCATGGGTACCAGATGCCTGCTGAGCACTGTGACTGTGAACTTAGGATTCACCCCAGGGACACTTGTCGATGTCAATACACAAGGGCACCTTCACCCCACATATCTCCTTAAAGGACTCTCCTTGCCTACCCTCCAGCTAGTGGTGCTGCTATGGACCTGGCGACTGGGGACTGGATCTGGATGGGTTAATCTTTCCTGTTACCTCATGCTGGCATCCTGCCTGTAAGAGCAACATCTGGCAGAGATATTTTTCCAGCAGTGCCCGGGCCTCTTGGGAAGTAGCCTGGCTCCATCCAAAAGCCAGCTGTAGACTTAGGCAGGACTCCAAGAAGGGGGCTTCCCGGGAGATGACAGCCACCATGGTGCCTCACCATATGGGCCCCCAGGGTCCACACTGAGGGTCCCAAGGATCTGGGGAAGACAGCCAAGCATTCCTGTGAATAACTGTCATTTCCTGTCCTGTTGACTCTGGGAAGCTGATGGGACTATAGGGCAGGGGCTGAGCTGGGCAGTCCCCAGGATACTCCAAGGGGCCAGGAGGGAGAGAACCTCAACATGCGATCCACTGAAGGCCCAAGACCAAGTTCAGGACCACCAGGTCTGGGATCTACCCAAGCAGTTGCTAACCCTTCTCTGTATTCCCAGGCTCCGCAGGCCACAAGTGGGTGCCTGTCCTGAGCCTGTAAGTGACACCCTGGAGAGTAGAGCTCCTACCACCCTCCTGGAGTGTACAGGCTGTTGACCCACATTCAAGATTGCTATCTTTGGCTATTGCACACTTTTAATCCCAACACTCTGGAGGCAGAGGCAGGCAGATCTTTGTAAGACAAACCCAGCCTGGTTTACATAGAATTCTGGGCCAGCCAGGGCTACAGGGAGACCCTGTCTCAAAACAACAACAACAACAAAAATACTGCTGTCTTCCTCAGCCAGGGGGGTGATGGACTGAGGAGCAACACATAGTGTGTGCTTACCTGAGTTTGTACCTCTGCAAGGGCCCTATGATTGGACTGCGGCCTTTGCTGTATAAACCTCACACTGTCCTCACCGGGGAAGATGCCCTCCTAGCTGCCAACATGGCATTCTCCTGGAAGGCTGCCATGGTCTGTCCACCTTGGCCACCTCAGTTCTACTGAGGCCAAGCCCGTTTAGAGGAGAAACCTTCCTCACCCCACGTTGGGTGCAAGAGAGAACAGGGGACACCCTCCCCTCTGCAGAAACCCAAGCACAGGGGACACCAGCCCCAGTTCATGGTTTCCACACCTCAGGCAGCTAGAGGATTTCCACATAAGCCCACAGTATCCACAGGAGACCACTCAGACCCTTGGTCTCTGCTCAACCACACTAGAGCTTGAAGAAGTTGCAACCTGGTGCTTCAGGGTGGCCTGGCTGGCAACCTGGTCCTCTCAGTACCTGGTCTCACCAACCAGTCCACCTGTAGGCCCTGCTCCCAGGTCCTCTCTGTGGAGCTAGAGGAGGTCGGGGAACACAGGGCTGGCCAGGGCAGCAGCACAGGCTACAGGAAGTAGACATGATCATGTCTATCTGCTGTGTCCCAGGCTGGGGACACAGGAAGCAGAGGCACTCAGATCTGGATTGGGTCCAGCTCTGTCATCCACTAGCTGTGTGACCCAAGTACAGGGACACGAGTAGAAACCGTTTTCTCAAATGGGCAGGAGAAGCCCCTCTTGGATAATAAACACTTGTGATGGTGTCACAATGGCAGACTCAGGGCAAGGCAGCCTCAGGTCTTCACCAGGAGGCCATGATCAACAGGCCCCTGTGCAGACACCATTCAAAGAGACACTGGGGAGGAGTTCTGAGGGCCCACCCTAGGACATGCTTCCTGGCACCTGGTTTCCATACCCCCAGCTTCCCTCAGGAGGCCTCTTGCCAGGCAACTATGCACCCTGGACTACCACATCTAGGGTTCCTAGGACCACTGCTGGACCTGCATGGATTTTTCTTGACCTATCAAACCTCAGAGCACATGATGAGCCTCACTGTTCTGTGAAAAAGGAAACTTGTTCTGGTTTTAAGCTCTCCAGGGAGTGAGAGGCCATTCAAGACCTTCAGAGTACAATTTTTATTTTTATTTTTATCTTTTTTAATGTGTGTGAGTGCATCCATGCTGTGCAGTGCCTGTGGAGGACAGAAGAGGCTGTCGGATCCCCTGGAACTGGAGTTATGGATGGTTGTTAGCTGCCATGTGGGTGCTGGGATTCGAACCCATGTCTCCTGCAAGAACAGTCAGTGCTCTTAACCACTGAGCAGCCTCTCCAGCCTCAATTCTTTTTATTTAAAACAATTTTTACAATTTTATTTTTGCGATTTTCATACAATATAGTTTTCATACAATATTCTGTCCAATCTGCACAGAATAGAATTTTTAAAAAATATTTTATTTTTATTTTATGTGTATGAGTGTATTGCCTGCATGTATATGAGTGCACCCGTGTCGTGCAATGCCACGGAGGTCAGAAGAGGGCTTCAGATTCCCCTGGAACTGGAGTTAAGGACAGTTCATAGCTGCCATGTGGGTGCTGGGAATCGAACCTGGATCCTCTGCAAGAGCAGTCAGTGCTCTTAACAGCTGAGCCATCTCTCCAGCCCCAGAAGAGAATTTTTTAAAGTATTGCTGATGCTCACGTGCCAACAGGATTGAGAGTCACAGGAAGCAAGATCTTCAGGGCCTATCTGAGGCCCCTGGCATGCTGGACCCAGGTGCCAGGCTCAGATATCCCCTGCCCAAGGAGGCAGAGGACCTCAAGTTCAGCATAAGGACTTGGGGAGCTCATTTGTCCTGGGCTATGTCAGTTTTCTCCCCAGAAAAGACTAGAAAGATCATGTTCTGGTGGTTAATGAGAAGAGAGGAGAAAGGTGGTTGTGTGACCCCCTCTGAGGGCAGGCCAGGATGAGAACTGTTTGAAATGAGATACTGTGGGGCTGAGGCCCCTAAACTGGTCAGGATCTGAGGCCGGAACCTCTCTGAGGAGGGCTTTGAGACTGTAGGTCCCTGACATAGCTACCATCAGGTCGCAGGCCTTGCCCCTAGGACTGGTAGCCCTCTGGAAGCCCAGACCAGCAAACCCACCACAGCCCAGCACAGACAGTGCCCAAGGAATGAGGCTTGGAGAGCACTGGGGGCTGTACAGCAACTGTTTCCGTGTCTGCCTTGAAGACGAGGCTCTGTTCCCAGCTCCTTCTTACCAGCAGCCGAGCTTCAGAGCAGGGGACCCCCTGGAGGCGCAGAGGCTGGTGGAATGAGTTCCTCAGGGGCCAGCATGCTGGGCTTGGGCGCCCTCTGCTGTTAGGCACTCGTGTGGATGGTCAAGGCGGAAGCAGGCTGGGCAGCCCCAGAATGGTCACTGTTGCCTTCCCCAGGCCTCTTGCTTGCCCCGCTTGCCCCAGATACCGGAATCAACAAGTCTAGGCAACACCAGGACTGATGAAGCCTCTGGAGAGAGATTCATAATGGTCTTCAGTCCAGTTGAGTCCCACGTGGCTGATCTGGGCTGCCCTGCCTTGAAAAGGAAGGAGGAAACTTTCCTACCAGAGGCTGGTTTCCATCACATGGAAGGCCACCAGGCTAATAGCCAGCAGGTCCAGCCCCAGCCAGACACAGAGCAGGTGGCCTGCCTCAGCTCTGTGACTAGCCTAGCTGCTCCCAACCTCCATTTTAGCTGTTCTAGAAGTTTCCAACCTACTGTCTGAGAGCAAGAACCCTGTTCAGAGAGGAAAGCCAACCCTCATGCCTTACCTGAGTCTGGGGTGTCCCAGAGCCTGGCCCCAATGGCACTGAGCTCTGAGCCCTGAGGATGCTTTCTAGGAACAACATGGGTACCCAAACATTAGAGGAACTTCTCATGGGAACCCCCAGCTCCAGAACCAGGTGACAACCAAGGAGAGGGAGCAGGATGAGGGTTGGGGTTAGATTAGGGTTAGCTCTTCCCATCAGAGATCTCACGTCACAGCTGAGTGTCAGAGCCCACCAGCAAGTATACTCCCTGGGTCAGGGCTGGTGGCCAAGGCAGTGAGAGGGCACCCCATTAGTCCTTGGAGCTTTCCCTGTGAGGAAAGGGGACATATTATATTCATCTTCCTCCTTGCAAATGAAGAACAAGGGCCCCAGAAGGGCTGGAAGTTCCTCAAGGCCACAAGTTGGGGCCCCTCCTGGCCCCCTTCTCCCTACCTGGTTTTGAGCTTCTGGAATGTGCAGGCTGGCAGGCAGAAACTATACAGGTTAGGGCCTGGGCAGCATGGCCATGGATTCCCTGAGGAAGGGAGCTATGGTGGGGGGTTAAGGCTGCATGACAGGGTAGGGCAAAGCTTGGCTTCTGGTTCCATGCTGATTCCTGGAGGATAAGAGCGAGCAGTGGTGGCTATTCACTGCCGTTCTTCCCAAGTGGACAGTCGATATCATGATAGCCAGGATACCTGTCCTCAAGCTTTTAATTCCCAAAAGCTGATTTTATAAACTGGTGCTTCACAAATTGCTTTAATTTCTACAGTTTTTCATTAATTCTTTTGTGTTTGCAGTGATACAGTTGAGTGACGTTACATCTTCTTTTCCAATTCTTATGGCTCTAGCTTCATTTTCCTACATAATTATGTTGGCTAGAGTCTCCAGCACAATGCTAGGAAAAATCCAGGGGGCCCATGCTCTGCTGTTGATGGCTTGCATTTGTACTTTGGAGAGTTCTAGTTTTTCGTGGGATGTCCAGGAGGTATTGTCAAGCTGTGGCAGCCTGCAGCAGTGACTGATGGGAACAGGATTGGAGGAGCATATGCCTGGACTCAGAATATGGGGTCCCTGGTGCCATTCGTACCCAGCGCTCCCTGGGATTGAGACGAGAAGAGATATCATTGTGCTCTTCCCAAATCAAGGCTATGCTCCCACACACCATACTAGGATTATTAGAATTAAAAAATTACACCGATTCAATTCATTATCTAATGTGTAAAACATACTCAGAGGCTATCAGGTGTCCTACTAGAGGTCTTTATAGCAAAAGAAGAACTGTCTATGTTCACACATATGAGCCCTGTGCGCACTGAGAACACAAGTTCCTTGTTAGAGTTTGTATCCTAAATGTCACCCAAAGGCCCATATATTGGTGTCTTGGCTACCAGCCTGTGGTGCTGTTGGGAAATTATGGAAGATTTTGGAATCAGGGTCCATTGGAAGAAAGTCCTGGTCCCTTCTTTCCTGTTTTCCAGCCACCATAAGGTGAGCTGCCTCACCACAGGCCCAAAACAATTGGTCCAGGTGATCATGAATCAAAACCTCCAAAACTGTGAGCCAAAATAAACCTTTGTCCTTATAAAACTGTCTCAGGTGTTCGTCACAGCCATGGAAAGTTAACAGCTCAGTCTAATCTCCTATTTTGCAAATATGTTTTCCCAGTCTATGCATATTCTTTGCATCTTTTTAATTTTTATTTAAAGCTCAGGAGGCAACCCTTTAAGATTTTTTTTTTTTGGTCTTTTTGAGACAGGGTCTCCCTGTAGCCCCAGCTGTCCTGGAACTCACTACGTAGACCAGACTGGCCTCGAACTCACAGAGATCCACCTGCCTCTGCCTCCTGAGTGCTGGGATTAAAGGTGTGCACCTTTAATAGATTTCTATGAAATCTAATTGAGTTTTTAAAAAAGATTCTAGTGCTTTTGGCATCACATCTGAGAACTCATTGCTTAGTCAGAGGTTATGCAAGTTTTCTTCTATATATTCTTTTAAGGGTGTTGTGATTCTTACCCTCGAGCCAGTCATTTAGAGTTGTTTTTTTGTTCATAATGTAAGGAAGGGCTCACAGTCCATTTTTCCATGTGGATATCTACTTACCAACACTGTGGCTGACAAGATTGTCCTTTCTCTTATCAACTGCCGTGGTGCCTTTGCTAAGGGTTACTTGACCATGTGAAGGGCTGTTTCTATCTCCGTGTTTGATGACTGGAAAACAGTATAATTAACGCAGAACTTGCAAAGGCAGTGGTGTTCTGCAGACTCAGCTAACTACCCACCCAAACCCACCAGGCCTTTTGTTTTGTTTTGGCTAAAACTGATGAGGCAAGTCTAGATCTGAAATCTGCTTCTTCACAGCCTGCAGTCAAGCTGTCCAAGAACAAGGTGCTGGTAAGCATTGGCACCATGAGGGAAGAGTGTGCTCCTGCTTTCCCTTCGGCTTGTAGCGCGCCATCTCCTCCCTATGTCCTCACAGGGTCCTTCCTCTGGACATAGTGTCTGGTGTCTCCTTCCGTAGACCCAGATTTCCTCCTCTAAGGACTCCAATCTTGTTAGAGCATACCCTAAAGACCTCATTTTCTTTCCATCTTCTTGTTAAACACCCTGACTCCAGATGCACCTGTGTTCAGAAGTACTGGGCGTTAGGATTTCAGCACGTGTGTGAAGGAAAACAAAGTTCAGCTCACAACAACCAGGTTGAGGATGCGAACATTCTTTTATCCGTTGGCTTGATATTTTTATTATGAAACAGTGTTAGATTTTGTCAAGTGTTTTCCCTCTGCATCCACTAAAATGATAATATTTTTATCCTTTATTCTATTAGCATGTTATACTACTTTATTCTCAGATATAAAACCAAATAAATAGTTCTTATATGAATCCACAGTCATAGTATATTAGTGGGTTTTGCTCATTGTTAATTTTTACTTGTGTATTATATAAGATTTTGCATCCACATCTACAAGGGATACTGGTCTAGAGGGTTTTTTTCTTTTATTTATTCTCCTCTCCTGTCCATTTAATTTTTCATCTTTTGAGACAAGGCCTCTAGGCTAGTCTGCCCCAAACGATAGCCTTGAACTTTAGCTCCTCCTTGTCTCTGGCTCCAGAGCACTGGGATTATAGGCATGCACCACCATGCCCAGTTTTTCTTCTACTGATGGTACTGGTGTCAAAGTAGTACTGGTCCTACAGAATACACTGAGGAATAATTCCATCCCCCTCAGTCCTTTGGAAACATTTGTGAGTGGTTGATATTAAAGCTTCCTTAAATGTCTGGTAACGTTAATGAGCAGGTGTCTTTAACTTGACTTTCTGTTACAGATGTATTCATATTTTATATTTCTTCTATTATCACTCTTGGTAATTTCTGTTTGCCCAGAAATCCATCTACATTATCCAAGCAGTTGGGTGTGCTGGAGTAGTGGTATGTCCTTGATTCTATAAATGATGGTAATTTGGATTCTCTCTCTCTCTCTCGCTCGCTCTCGCTCTCTCTCTTGCTCTCGCTCTGTCACTCTCTCTCGCTCTCTATCAATTCTTAATCAGCCTAGCTAAAGGCTTGTCAAAGGTTTGATTTTTTCAATGACTGCTTGGGTTTTTATTTATTTCATTTTTCTTTTTCTTTTTTTCTGCTCCAAACTTTGTAGTGCACTAGGAAATAGTCACCTAATACAAAGGAAAGAAGTAAGGAGGGACAGGCATGTGATGCAGGAGAGGAAATGGTGGCTCAATCGAGGGCATCAGTAACAACACTGCATGTGATTGCAGTAAGGAATCCAAAGGCAGAGATCACCAGATTGGGGTGGGGGAAGGGTCCAGTTTCTTCTTTGGTTTATTTTGCTCTTCCTTTCCTGGATAATGTACTGTGACCATCACCCTTAATTGTCAACTTGGTAGGATTTAGACTCAAACTAGGATTCATGCCTTTGGGTGTCTGTGAGGTGTTTACAGAGAGGACTAACTGAGGGTGAAAGACCTGTCCTCAAAATGGGAAAACAGTTTCTCCTCACTGCCTGCTGTTCTCCTGAAAGCATGGACTGTACCTGCTGCACCAGCCTCCCTGACACTTGACTCCTGCTTCTCCAGCCTTCCCATAGGGAGCTCCAGGCCTCCAGCACCAGGTGGGTCCAGCACCAGGTGGGGACTGCTGAGGCATCCGGCGTCATGGGCTGAGCAGTACTGGGCTCTCCGCCCCTCTGGCATGAAGATGGCCATTGCTGGAATATCTAGATGTCCAGGTCCTATGTGTAAGCCAACCTAATAAGTCACATTTTATCATATTATAAATATGATCAAAATATAGATCTATGTTCTTGTGCTGGATAGCTTTAGCTGTCAACTTGATACACCTGGGTAGAGGGAGCCTCAATTGTGGAATTTCCTCCATTGGACCAGCCTGTTGGCCATGTCTGTGGGACATTTTCTTGATTGTTGAGTAATGTGGGAGGGGCTGGGCGGTGCCACCCCTGGGCAGGTGTATTGTATAAAAAAGGTTGCATACGGGCCAGGGGAGCAAGCCAGTAAGCAGCGTTCCTCCATGGCTTCTGCTCCAGCTCCTGCTTCCAGGTTCCTGCCCTGAGTTCATACCTTGGGCTCCTACAGTGATGAACTGTGACCTGGGAGATGTGAGCCAAATAAACCCTTTCCTCCTCAAGTTGGTATTGGTCAGAGTGTTTTGTCACAGCAATTGAAAGCAAACTAGAACAGTTTTATTGGGTTCTGTTCCTCTGGAGAACCCTGCCTAATCACCTTTCTACGCATCACTGTCGCTGTGTTCTGTCAGTTCTAGTGTTCACACATTGCGTGTTACTCTTTTTAGGCGATTTCTTCTTTGCGTGGTTATTTGGAAGTGTGTTGTTTCTATATATTGTGTACTTATCAAACGTTCTTCTGTTTTTGACTTCTAATTTTATTCCATGTGGTCAGAAAACATATTTGTGATTTCCATCTGCTTAAATTTACTAGGGTTTTTTATGGCCTGGTACAAGATCTAGCCTGGAGAGGGTTCCATGTGTCTCTGAGAAGGGCCTGTGTTCATCCCACCCTGCCTGCTAGGCAAATCTAGATCACAAACTTGTTCAAGTTGTTTAAAAAGTCCCTTTTGTTTTTGTATTTTTTTAGACAAGGTCTCACTATATAGCATTGGCTGACCTGGAATTCACTATGTGAATCAGGTTGGCCTCAACTGCCTGCCTCTGACTCCCATGTCCTAGGATTAAAGGTATGTGCCACTAAAAAGTCCTGTTCCAAAATGTCCTTTTGACTTCCTACCCAGTTTTTCTATTCTTCATTGAAAGTGTGGTATTGAGGCTGGAGAAATGGCTTAGTGGTTAAGAGCACTGACTGCTCTTGCAGAGGACCCAGGTTTGATTTCTAGTGCCCAAATGGCAGCTAACAGTCATCCATAACTCCAGTTCCAGGGGACCCAGTGCCCTCTTCTGACCTCCATGAGCGTTGCATGACATGGGTATACTTACCTACATGCAGGCAATACACTCATGTACATAAAATAAAAATAAGAAATAAAATATTTAAAAATAAAAAATAAAGTGTGGTACGACATCTCCGACTGTTATTTCAGGGCGTGCTGTGTATATTTGGGGCACTGATATTAACTACACGTGTTTTTCAATTGTTATATATTCATGATAGAATGACCTTTTTAAAAAATATTTTGTTTATTCTTTTTATTTTTTGTGTATGTGTGTATTGCCTGCATGTAGGTAACTGCACCCATGTCATGCAATGCCTGCAGAGGTCAGAAGAGGCTGTTGGATCCCCTGGAACTGGAGTTACACACACACACCAAACACACACAGATGATAATTATGGGTGATTAAATTAAACACTGTAATTTGACTGTTATAAATTATTTTATTTTTTAAATTATATGCATATTATATATATATATATATATATATATATATATATCTATCTGTGTGGGGGTATGTGTATGTGTCTGCAGTACCCTCAGAGGGCAGTAGAGGGCATTGGAGTCTCCTGGAGCTGAAGTCACAGGCAGTTGTGAGCCAGCTGACGTAGGTGCAACAGAACTCAGATCCTTTGGAAGAGCCACACGTGCTTTTAACTACTGAGCCATCTTTCTAGCCCCAGATTGACCTTTTATCTGTATCACCATTATTTAAAAATCTGTGCTGCCATTTCATTAACATATAATGACTGCACATAAGGCCCAGTGTGAAGGGTCAACACACACACATAGCATACACTGATAAATAAGAATTGGCATTTTCCAGTCTTTATCATTTCTTGATGTCTGGAGCCTTTGGACTCCTCTTTCCTTGTGCCCGTAAGATATATAACAGGTTGCTGTGAGCGCGGCCACCGGAATCACTCCTTCTCACTCTGCTTTGGTATCTCCTTGCCCAACTTTCTGTCCTTCTCCAGACTTTTCCCACACTTAGCAATCACTAATCTACATTCTTATCAACTTTTCAAAAACTTCTGCATATGAAAAACAAAAGGTATTTTTTGTCTTTCTGGGTCTAGCTTATATCATTGCAACATAATGTCCTCTAGTTACATTCATTTTGCTGCAGATTACAGGATTTGATTCTGTGCGTATATGCACGGGTGGTGTGTGCTTGTGCACATAGGCCAGAGGACAACCTGTGTGTCATTCCTCACGTGCCACTCACTTCTATTTTTTATTTTTATTTTATTTTATCTATTACTTTATTTTTTAAATTTTATTTATTATTTTATTTTCATTTTATTTTATATTTTATTTTATTATTTTTGAGGCCTGGAACTTACTAGGCTAGATGATTAGCAAGCCATAGGGATCGGCCTGTCTGTACCTCCCCAGTGCTTGGATTTCAAGCCTGTGCATAATGCCTGGGTTCTAGGGCTCTCACTCAGGTTCTTGTGTTTGCAGGGCAAGAACTTCACTGGCTGGGCTATCTCCAGTCTCTCATTCTTTATTAATGCCAAATAATATTCCATTGTGTATACATGCTATAATTTTTTTTATCCCTTCATCCACTGATGGAAACTGAGGCGGATTGTATAGACTGCTATTGTGAATAGTGCCGCGATAAATAAAGTGTGAAGGATTCTTTGCTATGAGGATAGAGTTTCCTTCCGATCTAGCTCCAGAAGTGGGATAGTTGCATCATAGGGTGTATCTCTTTTTAGCTTGTGGAGGAGCTTCCACACTGTTCTCCACAGCAGCTGCACAAATTCACTCTCCCACCAACACCGTGTAAGAATGTTCAGAATCTTCTCTGCACACCCTCACCATGCTTATGATCATCTAACTAGAGTGAGTTGACATCTCATTGTGGCTTGAGTGTGCAGTTCCCTGACAGCCAATGATACTGAGCATTTTTCATGCTTCTGAGCCATTTATATTTCTTCTTTTGAGAAATGTCTCTTCAGGGGCTGGAGAGATGGCTCAGTGGTTAAGAGCACTGGCTGCTCTTGCAGAGGACCTGGGTTTAGTTCCCAGCACCCACATGGCAGCTAACAACCATCCATAATGTCAGTTCCAGGGGACCCGGCGCCCTCTTCTGACCTCTGTGGGCATTGCATGACACAGGTGCACTTACACACATGCAGACAAAATACTCATATACATAAAATTAAAAAATAAAATGTTAAAAAAGAAATGTCTATTCAAATCATTTGCTTATTTTGTAATTAGGATTTTTTAAGCATTCTTTATATGTTAAGGTTAGGATTCCTTTGTCAGATAAGCAGTTTTCAAATATTCGCTCTGGTTCTGTGGATAGTGTTTTTAATCTATTGATGGGTGCTCTTTGCTGTGCTTCCTTTTAGTCTAATGGAGCCCCGCTTGTCTGTTTTTATTTTGGATATCTAGACTTTGAGGCTGATACTGGTGTCTTAAAGTATTCCTTATGTTTTCTTCTAGGTTTCTTTCTGATTCAGGTTTTGCACTGAAGTCTTTGCACCATTTTAAGAGTGGGAGTTGCAGGTCGTGTTTCAGTGTTCTGCTTGTGAATGTCCAGTCGCCCCAGCATCTTCTGTTGATGAGGTTGTCCTTTCTCTAGTCAGCACTTTTGACATCTGCTGAAGGTAAGTTGGCTGCAGATGCATGGTTTTAGTTCTGGACTCTCCGTTCATTGGTCTGTGTGTCTGCCTTATGCCAGCACCAAATGAGGCATTTTTGCTCAATAGTGCTTTGGCTATTTGGAGTTGTGGACTAAAGTTCCCTGAAAAAGCCATATCTGTGTTGAAGATTCTGCAGACTGGCTGACTAGCACTCCATGGTTGTAGAGAGAAGGAATGCTGCAGATTTAGATCAGAATTATCTTGGGCTCTTCAGTTCCTTAATGGCCAGTAGCAACATCTGTGTCACTTACCATCTCTGAGGCTATTAGGTATAACATTTGGAATGTGTTAACTTAGAAGATCATGAGCTTCCACCAACTTCAAAGCTAAGAATGTCATCAAACAGTATCTGAGACTGTTGCAGAGACTCCCTCACTCTGCTGTAACCCATCTACCTGAGGCTTCCACAATATATTTGGTAAATATATTGACTTATGACTTTCTTTTGTCTTATGACTATAAAGGCTCATGTAACTGATTCCATAGTGGAACATGCTGTTCAGGACAATACAAATCTGAATTCCCAGGCCATAGTTAGTCATATTTGGCTCAGAATAAACTCTATCTTATTTCCTTTGGAGCAAGAGCTATGTTTTGTGTTGACAGTTTTGGTGCCCAATGTGGGGCCCCCAAAATGATCCACTTTGATCAGAGGAGTCACCTTCATCAGTGCCAAGTGCCAGCGTGGGCCCTCTGTGCTTGCCACCCCTTTGCCTCCTTAGTTGATGTTGGTGCTGTCTAAGGCCAGGCCTCCTCTCCTTCTGGTTGATGGTCTGTTGGTTTATTCTGAGGTGGATATTGATTTGGATAAAGATTCTTTGATTATTTCAGAGCTTTCTTCTTTCTTTCTTTCTTTCTTTTTTTTTTTTGGTCTTTTTGAGACAGGGTCTCTCTGGAGCCCCAGCTGTCCTGGAACTCACTATGGAGACCAGGATAGACTTGAACTCACAGAAATCTGCCTGCCTCTGCCTCCCGAGTGCTGAGATTAAAGGCATGCACCACCATGGCCGGCTACTCAGAGCATTGTTTATAACAGCATTTGCCAGAACCTTTTTTCATTAACATTCTTTCTCTTCTACCACTCCTATTTAACCCTACATTATTTCTTTAGTGTCCTCTCTCTTGCTTATTGCAACTTACCCTTTTCAGTTTAGAAATTCCATGGTCACTTGGTCACACAGGTGTAAAAGATAAGAGGCATTCCTCTAACCCAATAGGTTGGAGGTATCAGAGGAATTCCCAGGACCCCTCAAGCAACATGCTTCATTCTAGGGTTGGAAGGAGCCTTATCTGTTCAGCCAGGAAGACTCACGAAAAAAGTGATTTCCAGTGTCTTGAGTCCTCTTGATTTGCTATAAATATGCAGGATAAGACACAGTAGGAGGACCTGACCTTGGTGTGAGACCCAAGAGAGCTCCCCTCATAAGCAGCTCATAAATCAGACCTAGAGCAGACTCATACCATCTGGGATAGACAGCTGTGATCTTCAGGAGGTCTACCACTACCAAGACTGGAGGCAGAAATTCAAAACAGGGACTATTTGGAGAAAAGCCATCATTGGTTACTCTAGCTAGACTTTTATGTTGGATAGTTTTGGTAAATCAATTTGCAGGTATCTGGGAAATGGGGAACTCTAACCAGAGCTGGCTTGGCTTTGCGTCTCGGTCAATGGGAGCAACCCCTAAATTGGCGGAGTCTTTGATTTGTTTGGTTTTGACACTACACTAAACCAGGCAAATAAAGCAGTGATGAACGGCAGCCTCTTTTAACTGGAACTTAGACACATCTAATAGAAGAAATGATAAAATTGCTAATTTAAAATAAATTAGCAAGAGTTTGGGAACTGATGAGAACCAGGAAAAAAGATATCAAAGGACAGGAAGGAGGTAAGAAAATTTTAGAGCCTGTGTCAAAACTAAAGATGAGTTTGAAGAGCTCAACTTCTCCCAACTTCTTCTCCTATCAGTCCTTCGCCAACTCTATTGGCAAAGCTTCAGTTCCTCCTTCATGCCCTCCACTGCCTTCTATGGTAGTCCCTACCCAGAGCACAATTCCGTGTCAAAGGAAAGATTGCTGTGGCTTCTTTTAAGACAAAGCCTGGAGGGAGAAAGGACCCTGGCACTGTCTATACTCTCTGGAAAAAAGCAGTTGACAACTTTGACCCTGAGTTTTCCCGAGTCATAGCATGACTCTTTGGGATTTGCTAAAGAATGTCAGATTGCTCTATTAATCTGCAAATCAGAGTTTTCTGACGTAAACATTTCTATTCCTAAGGGTATCTCCCTCTCTGAGGATTAGTTCTTAAAATACGAATCTAAATCCACATAACAAGCTTCATCTGTTGATCTTTTTGCTTTTAATTAAGAGATGTAAATTACCAGGCTGGCGAGTACCAGGCTCAGTGGGTAAAGGCACTTGCCCCCAAGCCTGACGACCCAAATTCAATCCCTAGGACCCACATAGTACAGGGAGAGAGAACCAACCCCTGAAAGTTGTCCTTTGACCACCACAAGCACACATGCATGCACCCACGCACATAAACAAATACACACATACACAAAATAAATAAACATGAAGAGGAGATAGAAAATCTCTACCTTATTTCTAAGAATGCTCTGGTTTAGTGTAACTGAGCACTGTAGCAGCTCAGTTCTACTCTTTCAGGTTTCACATTATCTCTTTTTATTGGCTTTTTTTTTTTTCTGGCCAGAGACCTATCTGGTATTTATTTAGTAAGCATCACTGGAGCAATAGACCTAGAGTCCCTCAGGGCCTGATCATCATCTAGGGTGACCAGACACTCTAGATTGATAATTGCAGTGGACTGAATGCTGTGTGTCCCCAGGATTCTTCTGCTGAAATCCTTACAGCCACGGTGATGGTTTGGGGAAGTGCTGGTATCCTGAGGGTGGAGCTTTCATAAATGGACTTGTTGAAAGAGCCCCAAAGACTCATAACCCTGCTGCTAAATGAAGATGGAGCAAGGACACACTGGGGGTCAGGAAGAACCTTACCAGAAGCAGCCCCAGACCTCGGCTTCCAGTATCTGGAACACTGAGGCACAGATATCTGTTGAGGATAAGCCAGCCAGTCTGTCTGTGGTACTCGGTGGCAGCAGCCTGAATGGACTAAGATGTCAATTTATATTATTTAGATCCATTAGAACTTTGTTAGCAATTATTCCACCAGAGAATTCTTTACCTAAGAAAATGATATATATCTATATCTATATCTATCTATCTGTCTATCTATCAATAGATAGATAGATGGATAGATAGATAGATAGTGTTTAAGGATACAAAGCAATCCTCAGAAAAATTTAAAAGTTACCGCTTTCTCTGGTTTAAGGAAAAAATGTTTTAAAAGCATGAATAAAAGTAGAAAATGAGGGGCTGCAGTGTTGGCTCAGCAGTTAAAAGCATTGGCTGCTCTTGCAGAGGACACAGGTTTGATTCCCAGCACCCACATGGTGGCTAACAACTGTTTGTAACTCCAGTTCCAGGGGATCCAATACCCTCTTATGACATCTTTGGACATTATGTGACACAGGTGCACTTACATGCAGGCAATACATGCATACACATAAAATACAATAAAAATAATACATTTTTTAAAAGTAGAAAATGATTACTAGAGAAGAAAAAAAATCCAAAAATCCTCTTAATAGTCACTGGTTCTCAAAGAAATTAAGACTCCTAAAGGACTGGTCTTTTAAAAACAGCAAGAACATGGAATAGCTTAGGAAAGTACGCATCCTAAAATACATCATTTCAAGTAAAACATGAACACAAAATTGACAACCAATAGGAGAACTTTGTTTTTTTATTTTTTTGCAACAGGGTTTCACTATGTAGCCCTGACTGGCTTGGCACTCACTATGTAGAACAGGATGGCCTGGAACTTACAGAGATCCTCCTGCCTCTGCCTCCTGAGTGCTAGAATTAAAGGTGTGCGCCATCGTGTCCTGCACAGAAAACATTTTAAAGCAGAAGAGAAGTCATAAAGGCAAACCTTGAGTCACTGAAATAAAAAGTAATAGAACTAATGGATAAGTCCAAATATGAATTGTTTAAAATAAACAGTAAAATAGATTTTAAAAAATACTAGATGATTCCATTCAAGAAAGGAAAAACAAACCACAGTTTAACAAAAAGGGGGAAATACGCACAGAAATAAGGAGATCAAAGAATTACAGAATATTTGGCTCATTCTAAGACAAATAAAGGAGGCAGACGGACAATGGGGGAAATGCTAAGTCCGTCTGACACGTCTCCAAAGGCTCCTGTGCTGGCCTCGGCTGAGCACCACTGGCTCTTTGGGATCTAGAACCCTTAGACTGAGGCTTCTGGGGATGATATCAGAGAAAGAACCTCCTGGAAGGGGCCATGCCAAGATATCCTCACTGTCCACCCTGAAGCAAAACTTCAGGGCCTAGAGATATGGATCCACATCTCTCAGGAGATCCTGCAGGTTCTTGGGCCATGAGTTTCTCTTGAGGAGCAGCTGGCATCCCAGGTGTGGATAGCTTCCCCAAGATCATGGATCACGACTTCTGTGCTCTGCCAGCATTCCCTGCTCCCTTTCCTTTGGCTGTGGTTTTTGTTGTTTGGTTGGTTGGTTATACATGGTAAAATGTGATAATTAACATTTCATGATCAATAGCATTTGCAGGGAACTTTACTGAGTATTGGCTATGTCATATTGATTCAATTCCTTACACAATCTTGAGGTTCTCTGGCTTACCCTCTAACAAATTACCCTGGTATTTCAGATGAGACAGCTAATAATTCCTATAAGTTAGATTTTCAGATTCATGCACTCAGATTTTTAATTAAATCTAACAGAAGGCAAAAACCTAGAGTCAGGGTTTCACAGTTCAAGTTGACAGAAATTGAATAAGAGATCAGAAAGATAATTTATGAGGACAAGTTTATTACCCAAATTTGTGAATAGCTTCCAACCATCAATAATAGAGCTTCGGTCTATTACCAGCTGTTCTACTGGTGGCCCCTATTGCTCAAGCCATCCTACAGTAAACTCTGATGACCTTCAGGATATATTCTGATCTGTGGAGAATTTAATGATCCACCATTCCTGTTGGTAGTTCTGCATCTCAGTAAGTGGAAAATGAGCCAGCAGGGATTAGAGATACTAATGATGTCATGTCATTCCAAAACAGACTAAAAACTAATCATAGTTTGTTTTGTGAAACAGAGGGTTTGCCAGTGGGCCACCCATTCCTATAAATGGGTGTCCTTTGGTAGTACATTCCTTCCCTAGGTTGGCATAAGTATAAATGAGGTTATGATTATAAACCTGTCTCAATGTCTCAAGCACCAGCTGCTACCACCAACCCTCCTGCCAAGGCTACCATTGCCCAGGAAATGTCTCTTGCTAAAGCTGCACTGGACCATTTGTTGGCTAGAGAGAGTAAGAGGTGGAGTGTGGCAGTGATATCTGGTAGGGTGGAAACGGAGCTGCAAGAAAACAGCAATAAACTACCTGGTAACCTCTCCTAGTGTAATTGTATCCTAGCCATGAGGGCCCAGCATGGCCCAGGGAGTGTGTATGCCAGTGGTAGATATGTAAATGCTTAAAGCTGGCTCTCATGGGAAAGGTGCTGCCTGCAGTGTTTGCTGGTTTCTCGGAGTTCCCCAACCCCCATGGCTGACTTCATGCTCGTACTAAGTGGCATCACTGACCAGAGTGGGAAGAGTTGTGCACAGGCGACTCTCCTATGTAGTCTCAGACAGCCCCAGGAAATGTCTAACCCAGGCCCAACCAAATGACTCTGACTAGCTATTTTATTTCTCTTGTTTAGACAAATGGCAATCATTTGCTTTAGAAACTGGGTGCATTCAGCTTCACTGCAGAGTAAGCTGCTCTACTGTTTAGGGAATCCAAGACTAAGACCACCAACATAAACATTTAAAAATTATTTCCTTTATCATTTTTTTTCTCTTGAATGATTGTATTTTAACAATACAGAGTCCATCAGAGAGATCTAGAATATAGGATATTCTGTCTTGAAATCTTCAAAAAGCAATGTTACTTCAGGAACTAAATGTTACTTTAAGAACTATCCAAAGACTGGTGAGATGGCTCAGTGGTGTACTAGGTGCTTTTCTATTGCTGTGATAAAACATCATGACCAAGGCAACTTAGAGCCAGAAGAGTTTATTTAGGCTCACAGTTCCAAAGGGATAGGAGTCTATTATGGTGGGGAGGCAGGGCAGCGGAGGCAGGCAGAGCAGAAAGCTGGGTGCTCACGTCTTCAAGCATTTGCAAGAAGCAGAGAGACTGGAGTGGGGCAACGCTATAAACTCTCAAAGCCCACCTCTGGTGATGTGCTTTCTCCAGCAAGGCTATACCTCCTAAAGGCTTCATGATCCTTCCCAAACAGCACCACAAAATAATCAAGTGTTCAAATGCTTGAGTTTATGGGAGACACTTCTCATTCAAACCACCACAATGGGTAAAGGTGCTTGCCACACACACCTGGTGACATGAGTTCAATCCCTCAGAACCCATATAAGGTGGAAAGAGAGAACCGACTCTATGACGTTGTCCTTTGACCTCCACACGTGAGCCATCCCCCCATAAACACACACAATAATAAAATAAAAATTGAGGCTGGAAAGATGGCTCAGTGGTTAAGAGTACTTTCTGCTCCTGCAGAGTACCTGGGCTGGGTTCCTAGCACCTACATGGTAGCCAATAACTGTAACTCCAGTTCCAGGGATTCCAATGCCCTCTTCTGGCCTTTGTTAGGCACTGCAGGGGCATTGCGCGTCTATACATGCAGGCAAATGTATAGTCCGGTTCCATGTCTCAGTTAACCTAAGTTGCACATTGACAAGGAAGACTACATAGCATAGAAAAAGACTTTGGGAATCGAGTTGGTATTGGGACTATCACAGAAAAGGTGGGTCAGAATCTGTATTCAGAATCCCACGTGTTGATGTTCTCCAACAACTACAAAACCAACATTCTCCAGAGAGCGTCCCAGGACTCGGGATCTGACAATAAGAGACACGATGTCCAGGATACTGCCTACTTGATTCAGGGTACAAAGAACCAAGAAAGTATGACCCCCATGTTAAAGGAAAGAGAATCAATGGACAGTAACCCTAAGCAGCATCAGCCTGGGACCCATCAACAACACTCTCAGTACTTAGAGCACCCACAGTAAACATGCTTGAAAGGAAGAGGAAGGAAGATGTTCTTAGCAGAGGAAAAAAAAAGAAGCCAGAAGAGAATCATGGAAATTGTAAAAGTAAAAACAGTATGTAAAAAAGTTCCTGTCTTTTAGGGTTAGATAAAAGCTCCCAAATACTTTTGACATTTTTGGCCTTATGTATGAATAACTCTTGAAACTCAACAATAACAGCCCAATTAAAAATGAGCAAACGAGCTGGGCGTGGTGGTGCACACCTTTAATTCCAGCACTCGGGAGGCAGAGGCAGGCGGATCTCTGTGAGTTCAAGGCCAGCCTGGTTACATAGTGAGTTCCAGGACAGCTGGGGTTACAGGGAGACCCTGTCTCAAAAAGACAAAAAAAAAAAAAAAAAAAAAAAAAAAAAAAAAAACCCCACCAAACTATTCTAACAATCACATCACCAAAGAAGATATATAAGATATATAAGTGGACAGTATGTAAGCAATAAATAGCTGCTTTCCCGACAGCAGGGTCCCACCACTATTAGAATGGTTTCACAGACACCATTAACTGAGGACAACTGTGGCAAGAAGATGCAGAACAGGGCCACTCGCATGCTGCTCGCGGTGATGCAAAATGGTGCCACCAGTCCAGAAATTTCCTAAAAAATGAATCACACACTCCAGAAAACATACTTCTAAGTATTTATTCTAAAGAAGTAAAAACTTTGTATATACAAAACTTGTGTATAGAGACCCACCACAACTTTATTTCTACAGTCTGAACCTAGAAAAGACTCAAATATCCTGTGGTGGGTACTGTTTGAACTAGCTGTGGCATATCACACGGCTCAGAATAAAAAAGGTCAACAGCTTGGGTGATTTTCAAAGGTATGATGGTGAGGAAAAACACCAGTTTCAAAAGGTTAAACATGATTCTAGCTGTGTGACATTTGGAAAAGGCAAACTAGAGATGGACCAGATGAGTGTCTACACAGGGTCAAGGGCAAGGGGACCTCAGACTGCAAAGGAGCGCACAAGAGGATTTTGCAGGTGACAGACTGCTTTGAATCAAGTGGCAGTACATTTGTAGAAGATCACAGAGCTCAATGTCATGATCAGCACTTCATAGTATAAACATTAAAAGAAATTTAAAAGTCCATGTGCTGTGAGGAAACGTGAGGAAAGCTATTTTAGACCAAGGGAAGCTAAGACAACATAAACAGCTAAGCAAGCCTGGGCCTAGATCAGATCTTACAAGAGGTGGGTGCCTTGTGCCTGGGAGCTGCTGGCCATGCCCTTGGGGTGACCACTGCCCCACCCCAGCCCCTCGTGTACATTCACCTCATTTGCTCCAATGAATTTAGGATCATTTTAATTTTGTTTTCTAAGATTTATTTTTGTGTATGTGTGTACACATGCATACTGGTACGTGCGTGCGTGTCTGTCCTCAGAGGTCAGAAGAGGACATCAGATCCCATAGAGATGGAGTTACAGGTGGTTGTGAGCCATGATGTGAGTGCTAGGAATCAAAGTCAGGTACTCTGCAAGAGCAGCAAGTGTTGTTAACTACTAAACCATCTCTCTGACTCTGAATTTTCTTAATTTTAAATTAAGGAAGACCAAGAGCTTTATTGTTTTAAATTGTACTAGTGATCCTAAGACGATGAATATATAAATTCTTATTGTCATCTCAAGGTGTAATCTGAAAGATTTCTTTTCTTGCACACCATGATTATTCATAAGAAAACATGCTGACATTTCTTTAAATGACCTTCTTTAAGTCACCGCATAGGATTACCTCAGACCTATCTGTCACGACACCTGCTCTTGATCAGTCAGGGTTCCAGTTTGCTTCTCTGTTGCTGCGATAAGACACTGACTATAAAGCAACTTTGGGAGGAGAGGGTTTATTTGGCGTATAGCTCACAGTTCATCACTGAGGGAAGTCAAGTCAGGAACTGCAGCAAAGACCACGGAGGAGTGCTGTTTACTGGCTAGCTGCCCCTGGCTTGCTCAGTTACTTTTCTCATACAGCCCAAGCCCACCTACCTAGGGCTGGCACTGCCCACAGTGGGCTAGGTCCTCTTGCATTAATTACCACCTAAGAAAATGTCTCAACGACATGCACATAGGGTACCTGATGGAGGAAATCCCTCAGCTGAGGTTCCCTTTTCCTAGGTGACTCTAGTTTGTGTTAAGTTGACAAAAAACCTAGCTAGCAGAGTCAGGAAAAGACAAACCAGGGAAATAGGGTTGGAAGCATTCATTGTAACAGAATCCCGTGATTATGTTAGTTTGGAGCTGTCTGGGTCTTGATGGGGTGGGAAGTGAGGGGCCTGAGACAAGCAGGGCGGCTCTGGTTGACTTTATCTTGAAATCCCTGTGAAGGTTGTACATACAAGCCATACTGCTAAAGCATGACAGGCAGTGCTGTGTGTGGTGCTGGCCAGCTCTCCCTGGGTCTTCCCTCTCTGAAGCACCCAGCTTGGGGTACACAATCCAGCTCCGCCTAACATGCCTACATTCTCCCATATGCCTGAGGCAGCCTCCCAAAGGAGGAGCACATCCTTGATGTCCCACAGAAGAGTGGGGTGAGGCAGGCCATGCATGCTGACAGGCTGTCCTCATGTCCCTGAGCACTGGCCTATTGACTGAGCCAGGTGCCATGACAGCCTCTGGAGATTAGCACTAGTCTGTTTCCAGAAGACTCTCAGAAGAGTTGTCATGACACCCATGTCGCTGCTGTTTTCAAGAGCTCCAGCCGGGTGCCCAGGCGTCCATCGTACTGGAGTCAGTGAAGCACAGGAGCAGTCAGGCTGAGAGTCTCGGCTCTTAGGAATCATTTCTGAGTGCTTGGTGAACCTCAGCACCTCACTGTCAGGATTCCCTCACTGACGGCTGTTCTCCCTTACAGCCTTCACACTTGCCACTGAGTCACTGCACTTGTCTGGGTAAAACACACACTGATTTGAAAGACGCTGCATGGTTCAGGAACTTTTTCCAATCTTGTGTGTACGGATAGGCACTTGGGGGCCCCAAACACTGTGAAGTCATAGTAGTTTCTTACAAATTTCGCTAGAAGCTGTCTCCTAAGATTTCCTCCCATCCGATTGTTTGACATTTGGGTTAGATTCGTTTTTCTTCTTCCTGCCCATCTGTAACTCTCCCCTCCATCTTCTTTTCTTTTTACTTTAAAAACATATGAGGGAATTTCAAATCCTTAAATGAAATAATTTACTGGGAGAAGGTAATTTATCCAGACTGAACACAGAAGAGACTTTGTAAAAAAACTGAAGTAGACTGATCTCCATAAACTAAGCAGGAACAGGTGTGTTGTGTTTCCTGTCACTGTGATAGAATGCCTGACATAATCAACTTAGAAGTCTCAGGAAATAACGGAGCTGATTGTGCCTTCCTGCCTCTTCCTGATGGTGACTGCATCTGCTCTGATGTTGCTTCTGCCGTCTTTTCCATTTCCAATGTCAACGCTCTCTAGCATTCTCCAGGCCTTCATCGCCAGATTGGGACTGCTGCGCATCCAGCCTCATGGACTACCCAGCCTGTATCACATAAGTCAAGCTAGTGAATCCCCTTTGCAATATATATTCATTCTGTTGTTTCTAGAGAACTCTGAGTAATACAGCATGTTTAGCACAATTCCAGGAAAAAATATTATTAGCAAGCTTATTCATGCTTATGTGGAAAATAAACCAGAAGGGACTCTTTAGAGGAGGCGCTGTCATGAGCATCAGGCCATAAAGTGGCATTAGGCCATGAGAATTCCCAGGCCTGGACCTTTGTGGATGGCTGAGCCACACGGAGGAGTGGGTTCTGCAGACACACAGCCAAGAAACGAGCAAGAGGTGCCATCTTTTTTTTTAAATTAATTAATTAAATTTTTTTTATTTGATGTGTATGCATGTATTGCCTGCACATATGTAGGTAAGTGCACCTGTATCGTGCAATGCCCGTGGAGGTCAGAAGAGGCTGTCAGATCCCCTGGGACTGGAGTTATGGACAGTTGTTAGCTGCCATGTGGGTGCTGGGATTCGAACCCGGGTCTTCTGCAAGAACAACCAGTGTTCTTAACTGCTGAGCCATCTCTCCGGCCCCAGAGGTGCCATCTTTATCCACAGATAGACAGGCTTGGTAATTCTCCTGGGCCACCAGGCAGTCAGCAGGAAAACCCAGACTGAACTCTAGGCCCACTGGACCCAATGTGAGTGCCATTTGGGAAGATGGGATTTCCATCTTTAAACCTTACGTGGTGGTTTCCTGGCCCATAGGCTCTTCCTTCATGGAGTCGCTGTTGTATAGGCTGTTCCCTCTCTTCAAGGCTCTCTCCTCTTCACGAGTTCTCCTTCACAGATGCTCTCTACCATTTCTCCTTTCCTGGAGCTCTCTCTTTCATGAGATCACTCCTTCATAAGCTCTGTTCTCGGGCTCTGCTCCTCCTGTGTTGTTCACTCCTTCACAGCTGTCTCCTTTGAGTGTTACACATTTTTCTGTCATTCGCTCTTCTATGTGCATCATGGTGTAAGTGGTTTTAACCCGGGGTCCCCATGTAGAGAGGACACTGCTTTCTGGAGAGGAAGAGGCCCCCAAAGTTGAGGACCCTCTTTTTTTTAGGCCCCAGAGTAAATTCTAGGGGTCATAGCAAATTCCTTTCCAACTCTCCTCTCCCACTTTGCCGTAGTTTCTGCCTTCCTGTTTTTGTGTCTGGTTCCTTAAGAGAGCAGGAGGCTATATGGGGAAGGCTGTGGCAGGCTTGGCAGGGACAGGCCTGGGGCTTAGGAAATGGGGCTACAGGCCTGGTTAGAGCCTTCATCCCAGAATGGAGCTAAGATAACTTGTGTGCCCCTGGCAGAGGCCCCAAGCATCCTAAAAAGCATTCTGAGGGACTTTTGTCCAGGGCTTCGTCGGCTGATTTCAGCTGATGGCATCTGGAACCTTCTATAGAGAAGGACATGAAGGCCAGTGACCACACACCTTAACCACCACAGGCCAAGCTCCAGTCAGCTCACACTGTCCAGAGATTAGGAGGGAGGGGATGGGTGTTGCAAAGGTGGGTCTAGGGCTCCAAGTCTCTCTCGCCACAGCACTGATAGTGCCCAGAGCCCTTGCACCCAGCACTTTTTCAAAGGACAGTAGAGTGGGGCTGGGACCAAGTGTTCTGCTAGACTCAGCTGTGCAGACACTCAAGGTGTGAGACCAGGTAGTGCCTAGGTGACTATGACAACAGTCACTTGGAGCCTTGGGCAGCATTGATAGAACTGCTGACTGTCCAGGGGCACATAGTAGAAAATGAGCTATGAGGGGCATGAGGCTGAGGGTGAAGCCCCATGAGGCTCAGTAAGGTGGCAGCCTCTGGAGCTTGCCTTCCTCTGGTCAGGGCCTCAGCCTCTCCAGGCTCAGCTGGTGACCCCAGCTGGCTCTCTTTCTTTGCCTAGGATGAGCATAAGCTACATGAGGGTGATCTGGGCCTGCTGGCATGAGGAGGGTCTGACTGGGGAACACAGGCACCTTCTGTCTTCCCTCCTCCAGGAGGTTCCCAGGTCATGTGGCGGCAGCAGGTCCCCCTACTCGTCCAGGGCTGGCTGCTGGCACTGTTGTCTGTCCTGGGCTTGGGTACTGGCAGGGCTCCTTGACTCAGTCTCTGTGTGCTCTGTGGGCACTATTCATGAATCACCAGTCTACCAGCAGGAACAGCCTCCTTCACTGCACCTGCAGCCCAGATTACCCTACCACACCGCACATCTGCCTCCCTAGGGTACCTCCTGCTCCCTGGGCTTGCTCATTATGCATTCCTTCTAAGTTACACGTGGAGACCAATTACCCACAGTTGTCCTAAATCCAAACTACTTGGGAAACACATGAGAAACAAAGTGCTGCAGAGTAACACGTGTCTGAGCAAGGGAGGCGCACCAATACTTCCGCTTGATATCAAACCTATCTGCTCTGTGAAAACGAGAAAGCGGATAGGAATGGGTCTCTACTGGTGTGTAGTCAACTTCACACCCATGGCTGAGAATGCCCACTTTCTCTTGTTTCCAATAATACCACCCCGCCTTCCAGCCTGTGCACTTCAAATGAATGGCTGCCCTTCACTGGCCCACCCCAGCACACAGACAGGGCTTCTGAGGACTTGTGTGCCAGAATGTAGTAGTTCCTCCATAGAGTTCTACAGATTCCCAGAAGTTGAGCCCATGTACCTTCAATGGGCATGTGGCTATGCATATTCCTGAGGGTATGGGAGGTTACTCCTGCTGCTGCTGCCTGGAATGCAACTCCTAACTCTGGGCCTGGCCCTCCCCTTCAATGCTCCACAGACTCACAATGTCTCAGAAAACCTCTACTAGGAGCAAACCTACTTTCACCTCCCGTATGTAGTTTATCAACTAAGGCACTACCATGGGAGCAGCTGGTCAGAAGGGTCTGGCAGGGGATGGGGGTGACGGGCAACATCACAGGTGTACCGCTCTGGGCCTAGAAGCCCAGGGATGCATCTGTAAACAGCAGCCTTCTCCAATACGATGTGGTTTGCTTTTGCTTTTTGCACTAGAACTCAAACCTAGAGTGCAGCACATGCTAAGCAAGCACACTACCATTTAGCTGTATTTCTAGCCCTCCAGTAGATTTTTGCAGGCTACCTGAGCCATGCATAGGGAGGGGTTGGTGTAGGATTGTTACTTCGGGGCTTGGCAGCTTTCTAGTGCCTGGGCCTGATTACTCTTATACTTACTTTTCCTCAGAGACAATGCTCTAAATGAGGTTCTAGGCTCACAAGAACAGGTCCAGCGCAGTTTCATATTCCCCTCATCAGTACTCTTCAGGGACTGGAAGCATGCCTGGTCTGTAGCTTCTGTGGGGATGTCTTCCTCCACAACTTATGTCCATGTCTTGGAGGGCCTGCTCTGGGTCACCCACTCAGTCTGGGCTCCATGCTGACTACTGTCTGGAACTCTCTGGATGTGCTTCTCATTTTAGGCATCAGCCTGGCTTCTAACATGGGCTAGATTGAATGACCTGTGAGGGGACCTTGTTTCTCTGTCTAGAGGTCTCATTGGCATGAGCAAAAGAAATAATCCTGTTAACAATTACTTTCTAGAAAGTTTCTAAATGAGGGAAAGATGAAAGTAGAGGAAATGTTTAAGAAGATAACAGAAACTCATTTTATAGAACTACAGGGAGAGCCTCCAGTGAGTTAGGAGACAAAGGCATCACCAGCTACCTTTCTGAAGACAACGGAGCATGATGAACACTCCAATCCTGAACACCCCAAAGCCAAATCTGCCTGCCCAAGGTAAAGGGTAGTATCCACAGGGAGCTGCTCACTAGCTGCTGTGGGACCACTGAAAGGACCACTTTCCTTTTACTGTTTTGAGCCCAGAGCTCTGTGTCCAGGCCCAATGCATGATCAAGTTTTGGGATCCAAGGGCAGGGGGGTCTGTGCACAAGCCCACAATGCAGACATGTGCTGAGAAAGCACAGAGTGTGAGGTGGAGACACAAGAGAGGGAGTGTGATGTAGTGAGACAGGGGCCCGAGGTGGCCCAGTAACTTGGAATACAGGATCAGATTTTAAAAGTTTGGACAAAAAAGGAAAAACCATATTTGTAACAATCCCAAGGTAAAATAGTAGACAATACACTCTTGTAAGGAATGGGGAAGGGCCAGAGAGTTTAAGGAACTTCTTTCATTTCACATGTGCGGCCAGCATGAGGAATCTATAATTTCAATGAAAATTGAAGCAGTATGATAATGGGAGGTATGAAATAAAATAGTATAAACTCTAATGTTATAGTATGTTAAACTTTGTTAAAAGATGGAGAATCTTGACATAAAACCAAGATCTCGCGGCTGGAGAGATGGCTCAGCAATTAAGAGCATTGGCTGTTTTTGCAGAGGACCCAGGTTTGGTTCCCAGCACCCATATGGCAACTAAAAACTTTCCATAATTCCAGTTCCAGGGGATCCAATGCCCTCTTCTGACCTTTGTGGGCAATACACAACATGGGTGCACTTACATACATGCAGGTAATACATTCATATACAGAAAATAAAAAGAAAATATAAAAAACCAATTATCAATAGGCAGCCAAAGTCCTACAAAAACTAGAGAAGTTGGAAATGAATCAATGGAGAAATAAGATACAAAGTAAATACCAAGGAGCATCTAGTATCTGTTGGAACAGCACTTAGGGCTGAGGATCCATGCAGTGGAGAGACAAAAATGAGATGGGGGTCTCTACCCCATGCCCAGCCACAGCACATCTCATGGCTGGCCAAGCTGCAGTGAGATAGATGACAACCAGCAGCCACTGTCATTGTCCAACACACCCGTGATTAAGGGGACCTCCACCCCCATTTTCTGATGTTTGCTACTACAGGTTTCAAGGTTCCTACACCATCTGGGCAAGCCAAACAGAAAACCTATGAGCCTTCCGTGGGGGCCTGCAGTCAGTCCCAAACCACATGCAGAAATCCCACTACCTATCTCCTAACCAACAGAAGCACCTTTCCTTTCTTGCTCCAGCCATCTTCAGAGCAGCCTGGGGCTAGGTCTGTGACCCATTTCCACCCGTGTAGGCTGGATATGACCTTAGTCTGCCTCCCTGAACTCTTTTAATAACTTGATGACAAAAATGGGTCCACCCGGAAAATCTAGGATTATCTCCTTAAAACCAGCTGAAAGGAATCCTTAATTTGTAACCTTACTACCTCTGGCCATGGAACATATCTGTGAGATTCACCCAGGGATTAGATCATCACTCTGCCTCCTGCAGGGACCAAAACATAAAAATAACCAAGGATGTTCTAGACAGGACAATATAATGATTCACAAAGACCTTCACAGCCGGTAAGGAGAGTGTCTTCTATTTCAGAAGACACAGGCAGTACAGAAACCCACCGAGCTGGTCACAGGACGCTCAACAGTACCAAAGGATCAATGATGGGGAAATTACAGACATAATGCAATACACTCAGTAAGAGAATCTCGTGTGCGAACATTTAATACTCTTCTAAGGGCCTTTGGTAAGTGGAAATCTTGAGGGAAATGAAGAAACCAGAATTGAATGATACTGTCATATGTCAAAATTCACAGGACATAGCTAAAGTAGTACCCAAAAATTTATAATCTCAAACACATTTCTCAACAAGTTAGGTGAGAAAAGAATCACAGAGGTTATCAAAGAAAGAGCAGTTTAACAAAGCAAGTAGACATTAAAGGGAATACATTGACAAAATTACTGAAATGGAGAACCGTTAAGTATTGTTCATAGCAAAACCAAAGGTGATACTTTGAAAAGATCCACAAGATATATTGATTTTGACAATACAGAGAGAAAAGGGAGGAATATTCAAATAAAGAGGCTGAAAATAACTATAAAGAGACTAAAAAAAATCTTCAAGACAAACAGCTGAATTGGCACCCCGGAGACATTAGGTACAGCAAGGTGCTGGGCGCTGCTTATGGTACACAGCACATGCTCACAAGAGGTAGTTTTTATCTTTTACCACAACAGCACGGCCTTTGACCCAGCCAATAGGTCTTAGTCCTTTCAGCTTATGAAACTTATTCCTTCATATGTAACTTTATGCTATTGTTTTTATAACATTGTGCATTCTAGGGTCAGACATGGAATTGCCCATCTTTATGGCAGTGACAATGACAGCTTGTGTCCAGTATAAACAGGAGTACTTACTTGACCATGACTCTTGAAAAAGTCAATTGTGTACCAGGTGCCAAGCACTGGGCCTGCAACATGGTGCTGCAGAAAGTCCCCCCATCCTGTCCCCTTGAGAGGATAAGTCTTGCCCGCCACTCAAAGTTGGGGTGGAACCAGGTCAGTCAGAGTGGGTGGAGGATGGAGTTAGAGCTCCAGGCAGGCCGCTGGAACCAGGTCAGTCAGAGCAGGTGGAGGATGGAGTTAGAGCTCCCAGCAGGCCACTTTGCCCTGCGCTCACATATTTCCCTAGTGCTGTCCAGACTGAGAAGAAACTGAGGAGAAAGTCTTGGGGAGCTACCTCATGTCCAGAGGACATGTTGGGTAATTCCTCAACTAGTCCTGGCTCTATATTAGAAACACTGAAAAATACAAAATGAGACTTCCAGCAAGCTCTTGGTTACCAAGGAGTCACTCTGCAGAAAGCGGGGCACTGCACTCCCCTCAGGCCTCCTGGCTCCAGTTCTCCATCCTCACACTGACCACCACCAGTCACCCTCTGTGCTCAGGCAGGAGATGCCTCCCATTTACTTATCTTCAAGGATGACAGGTAGAGCTGAGCCTCCATAACCAAGGTCACCTCTGACCTTCAGTCCACATCAGATGTGGAACAACTCGTCCAATGAGCTCTGTGGAACAGTGTTCCTCTGTGTCTGCATGGGACAGGATGGCCAGTGGAACCAAGACCTTGCCTCTGAGGCCTTGCCAAACCTAGTTCCCATGGCCCTTGAGGCCACAGTAGGGTCTTTTACTTTCAGTAAGGAAAATCCCCACAGCCTAGCAGGTAAGGGAACTGGAGCAGCCCTGGGGTCTCAGGAGCCAATGGACTGGGGGAGTCAGGCATGAGAACGCACCCCAAGGGGCATCACTGCTTTTTCTACACAGGCAGTGGACAAGAAGCCAAATCAGGTTGGCCCAGAGTTGTTCCATGGGCAGCTCCATGCTGGGCAGTTTTACAGAGTTGGAACCTGGCACTAGTGTCTGGACAAGAGAAGGGTTTTCATTTTTGTCATTTTAAGTATTTTTACAGACAGAACATGATGGTAAAAGACCCAATGCAAGTAATAGAAAGAATGGAATCTTCATTTGCCTGTGAGAAGGAACCCAAGATCTCTGGATTCTCAGGCTAGCCTCAGGTGGGTCTCATGGATATGGGAACCGAGAGTGGCAGAGCAGAGAGAAGCCAGAGCCATCGGGGAGGAACGTGACATTTATTGAACTCTGATGGATACAGATGGGCTTCCTGGTAAGTCCTTGCTCTTAGCCACCATGGAAGATAACTGGGGGCCATGAGTGCCTTGCCCCCTGATATGAGACATCCAATGAAACCAGGGTCCCGTCCCACCCTCTGGCACTCTGCTTCTCAGACATTCCCCAAGTCCCTCCTTTCCTGGGGCACTTCCCTGATTTCAGCATAACAAATTAGGGTGGAAATTCAAGTCAGCAGACCAGGTAGGAGAGGAGGGTATGTGAGAACAAGGGATAGTAGGACACAAGAAATGCTGCCAAAGCATGAAACTAACTTTTAAACAGATAGTCACAGATATTGAGGAACGAATTTCTGAAACATCACATATGGGAATATGCTGAGCATTAAAGTAAAGAGTTGCATGCTAATGTGTGGAGGCTATACTAACACAGAGCGCACAGAGCCTGAGTGGACAGACACACACTATTGTCTGTTTATAAAGAAAACGCTCTATTCATATCTGCGAGGAAGGACAGGCGGTCTGTACAGTGTGCAAGCCAGTGAGGCTGCAGGCTGGAGCCATCAGATGTGTGGAGCAGAGGATCCTGGGTAGGTTAGAGCGCACCCATGCCGGTGACCTCAGATGTCAGCCTGGAACAGACAAAAGGCACAGGGGATGCATCACAGACTTCTTGTAAAGTGGGTTGGAGCTGTCACACTAGGGTGAGAGGCACCTCATCACTTGCTGCACATGTCGATTTTAGAGGACGAACTCTCCTAGATTGCCATTCAGCACCTATGAGCTAGAGGACACACTTAGCACACTGGGCTGAGGCCTGTCAGATCAGATCTGTGGGGTCTTCTTTCCCTAAGGACTTGGTCACAGGAGGAGCTGTGACACAGATGGGAACCCTGGCCAGTTTCAAAAGGGCTGCTGACACTGTACTCAGAACAGGTGAGACAGAAACTGGCATTTCCCCGAGCCCTACCCCCAGATTCACTCTAATTCTGCTAACACTCCAGGTCCTGCTCTTATCCTGAAAAGGCCTGCCCGACCCTTGCCTGGCCTCTGCCCTGCTGAGGTAGGTGGGCTTAAGGTCAGAAATGGGCACAGCCTGAATGCTAAATGGGAGGAGGTAATGGGAAAATGGAGAGCTGGGGAGTTCAATGCTCTTGTCCAGTCCTGTATACATTTCAAGCCTGGAGCTTGGGTTGGTCACCAGGATGGGGAGCAACAGGCCCATGCAGGGGAACATCCACTTGTTGGCACTGTCAGTCTCCCCCACCTGCAGGCTCAGCTCTCTAGGAGTTTACCCCAGGGTAGGGGAAGGTGTGTTCCTTAGGATGCCCATGCCATGCTCATGTCTACATGATGGAGGGTGGAAGGGGTGCTTGTGGAGCTGAACAATGGTACGACCCTGCCACGAGGGCTGCTCTGTCTTGTCGTTGTCCCGCACTGTTCTGTGAAGATGAAGAATGAGGATCTGGTCCAGGCTGTCTCCTGAAGGGGCCAGATCTAGGGCTTCTTTTTGGCTATGGCGTCACTGCTACCCTGCCAGGCCCCTCAATGCAGCTTCTGGGCTCCTTGTGGGTGAGTGGAGTGGCTCTTGTCTGTGTGGTTGTTGTCTCTATCACGGCTCTCTCTACATGCTACCAGAAAGGAGGGCATGCTTGGGTTTTTACTGCCTTAGCTGGGATGCGGGGCTCAGGCCATGGCTAGCAAGGGCCCCATGAAGGCCCCAATGTCCTGAGAGACACTCACCTAGCATTGATGAGATACTGGGCAAGGCTGATATTGGCTGGGGTCCCCGTGATGGTGATCTGACGCTCTGACGACCCTTCGGTGGCATTGGCAATTTTGATCTGAGCTCCAGACATCTGTCGAATTTCATTGATTTTGGTCCCTTGGCGTCCAATTATGCAGCCTATAAGCTAGAGGAAGTGATGGAGGAATCTCTTAGAGAAGAGCCCAGGAGCGCCTCCTTAGGGTGCCTGACAGAGTCCTGTGGGGACAACTAAGGGTATAGGCTCCTACAGTGCCCATGAACTTAGTGGCCTTCCTGTGCAGGGTGGAAAGAGAAGTTCAGAATATGTGAGTGAGAGAAGCTGCCTTCTAAGAAGCAGCACCCTTCTCTAGAAAGACTTCTAGGAGGACAGCACAGGCTGGGAAAACCAGTGCTCACACACTGTATAGCAGGCATGGCAAACAGGTGTACAACTCTTACAAGACCTAGCCTCCTGTGTCTTAAGTCCATTTCAGCTTAAAAGAAAGCTTGGGTCAGAGCACTTGCACTGTGGGTGTGAAACAAGATTCAGGTTAGCAGCCTTTAAGGAGACTCCCTACCTGGTGAAAACCCAGAGGCTGTGGGAGCCCATGCATTGTACAAACCATGGCACAAGGAGGGGAAAGGGGAATGTACAACACAGAACGCTTCCATCTACAAAGCAGAGGGGGAGGTGACCGTGACACTCTTACCCAGAAAGACAGTCTGTCAAGTTGGCCCAACCTCAGAAATGTTCTAGGAGCTGAAAGGTTACACAGTGATGCTACCATTCCACCTGGGTTGAGTTCCATGTAACCTTCTAATGACCAGGGGAACCTGAGCCTGTCAGATAGCAGAACAGATGCCTGGGGTTGGTGGCAGTGCCTCTGTATGGCCCAGCTGCAGCAGGATGGACTGGGGAAGCAGGGAAGACAATGTCTCCTGGCAGCTCAGAGGCACCAGTTGGAGGGGCTTGTAGTGTCCCTGGCCTGCTTGCTCTGTTGCCCAACTGTCTGCTCTCTTTACTCAAGCCTGGGATCCCCCTGAATTCCCAAATATGTCTTTACTATGGTTGGCTCACATGGAGGGAAGAGGCAGGTCTGGGGTTTCTTGTCTGGCTGGTGCAAGGAGAGGAAAGTAAAGGTTCTTCAAAATCCAAACTAGTAGGTGAGAGAGATACATCAGTGGGTGGGTAAAGTGCCTGCCACACAAGCATGAGGACCTGAGTTCAAGCCCTGGCACACATGTAAAAATGTGGGTGTGGTGGCATGCACTTATCACCCTAGCACTGAAGGAGCAGGGACAGGTAGATTCCTGGGTAGGGCTTGATGCCCAGCTAGGCTCGGAGAGCCACATGTCCCAGTGAGAAGACTGTCTCCGAAAACAAGGTAGATGGCTCCCGACACCTGGGCTTGGCCTCTGGACTCCTATGCATGTGTGGGGTGCAGGTGGGGACTAGCTTTAGGACAGACTGGGACTGGATAAGACCTGGACAGCGGGCAGTCCCTTCATGTTCCATAGACTTTCTCCGTTGCTACCTTAGCAAGGTCTCTCAAAGACATGGCCTTTCCTTCTCTCCCCATCAGGGGGGTGGTCTAGCAACTCAGAGATTGTCCCCTACCTCTCCTCCAGGCCCCTACTCAGTCTAGAAAGACCAAGTGTGCTGAGAGATGCTCTTGAGACCACAGCTGTGTTGTTCCTGGGGCAGGAACAGACTAGGGCACTAAAGTAAGGAATCCAGACAAACTGTGACATCCAACCAACTTCAGGTCCCAGAGAATGCCAAACCTCCAGTGTGGGTGACTTTACTGCAGAATCTTTCTGGGTTACCCTATTCTCCAAGCCCCTAAGTCAGAGTGCCGCTGTCATCACAACACAGACTCCTAGCCCAGCCCTGGCACTGACTTCTGATTCACCCTGATGTCCTCAGTGCCCCTTAACTGTATGCCACCTTGGGGATGTAAAACTGTACTTTCATGGACAGTGTATTAGCTTAAAGTGGGAAAGGGAGGAGGAAAGAGATCCAACAGTGTGGCCTGGGCCATGAGGGCATCATGGGCAGTGAGAGACAGATGATTTTCTGTGTGAAGACAGGAGGTACAGAGGGCATACTCACATCATTGGGAATGGTGAGCTCGTGAGTGCTGGCTGGGGGGCTGGCATCCAGACCTGGGCATACCGAGGAGACATGGTTAGACTGGAGGGAAAGCTGCTCATTATCACACATAGACCCGGCCCACATTTCCTTGAGTTGGCCGAGGTAAGGGTCAGCACAGGCCAGGGGCCCAGGCTGTGGTACCTCCCAGGCCCAGGTATAATCCAACCTCCTGAGCCCCAACTTCTTTCAAAAGGAAAAGGAATTCCCCCACAGGAACATTTCCCTTGTTCCTTCTGGGTGCAACATGATTTCACCCCTGCTATGCTTGTTTAACTCTTGTGACAGCTTATACTCCTGTATAACTCTGGGTTAAGAGAGGGCAGCTATCATGTCTCAGGTCTCTGCAAGGCAGCAGGAGCACAGGCCATACTGGTCACAGTGGCATTCAGCAGTCATTCTCCCTCTGTCCAGGGAGAATTTGGTGCTGAGCGCCACGCTGCTCTACCTTGGGACCTCATGTAGTTCTGTTGCAGGTGGCTAGAAATGACAAAGCACACACTGTTCATTCTGCTGCTGCCCTAACTCTGTCCAAAGGCCACCACACATGGTTAAGCCCAGCTTTTCATCTTTGCAAATCTTAGCTTATGTCATCAGATAATAGGTAGCTTCTGAGTCCCAGTGCTAATTCTCTCCTGCCTCAGAAGTAGTGACAATACAGTCAGAGAACCACTGCAGTAGACGCTTCCACAGCTGTCCTCTGGGGCACTACATCCTCTGAATACTGCAGCCCCATTTCAATGAGAGGCAGCTCAAACCTGCAAGTCTAAAGCTGATCTCTGAAGCTGATCTCTGATTCTGCCTCCTGGATCCAACAAAGGTCCTGACATGGGGGCTGCTGCTGTGTCCAGACTCCAGGCTCTAGCCTTTCGGGATGGCCAGCCCCACCCATGTTCCTTCAGAATGTCCCACAACCCATGCCTGCTCTCTACTCTGTGCTCTTACTGGTCCCACCTTTCCTCCAACCACTGAGTCCCATATCCACATAGTCCCTAAGCCTAGAATCCCCCAAACAATTTCAGTGAGCCCCTACTTCTTATGGTGCCCCTCACTCTCCAAGCTTCTGTTCTAGCCTGGCCTCCCTCCCATCCCCAGGTCCCTGGGTGGATGACCTGCTCACAATCTTTCACATAGTGACACCTGCCAAGGTGTGACCCCGAGGGCAGATAGCCAACACAGTCGGGTCTAGGTAGAAGTGCTAAGCGAACCAATTTACCCCCAATTCTGCTGTTTCTTTTGCATACTTAAATCTGGAGTTTCTGTTCTTTATCTTCTTTTAATAATAATCTTCTTAAATACCAGTGATTTAGCTATTTAGTCATTATACACATTCCATAAATAGGGGCATATAAAATGTCATTTTGAAGGCTTTCTTAGTACTATTTGCATCCTGGACAGAAGGTCCTAGGGCAGCATAGCACATCTGTTGAATGTGGCATTTGACTGAGGCAGGAAAGAGAATACTTTTTCAGAGGCACCAAAATTAAGGGGCTAGCTAAGGACATGCCTGTTTAAAGCCTGTATTCAGGACAAGCCTCCGTAGCCAGGGCCATCACCATGCAGCTGATGGCCTATGCTAGGAGTAAAGCCTGGCCTGTGGTAGGAGCCTCCATACTTGGCTGTCTCATCACACACCTCATCCACTGCTGCTATGTTACCATGGGGGGTCCATGTTTTCATGAACATGTGCTCCTGAGGCAGGTCTCTCAGGCCTTGGTTGGGACAGAGTTGTCAGAAGGCAGCCAGGAGGCTGTAGTGTCAGCTGTGTGCACACACAATGGCCCATAAGGTCCATTGCCCTGAAGTGTCCTGGGAACAGGCATTTAAATGAAAGCCAGAAGAAAGCACAAAAATATTCATGTTCTAAGAGTTTGCTCCTGTGTCCAGAAAGATACATCTTTAACAAGCACATGCCACCCCTTGGTGCCACCCCTTGGTCCCTAGTCATTTTCACTGTGCATTCCCACATACTGCATAGCCAGAGAATTAGTGACAGAACAGACAGACCCTCCTCACATAGATGCACACTGCCTTAGGCCACCTGTGTGCTCAAGGGGTAACTGTATGCTGCATCTGCTCGGACCCACCATCCACCAACAGTTCAATGGACCCATCACTGGCTCTTGGGTGTTCCTTGAGGTGGCTCATCCATAGTCTGTGCCATGGGAAACTGCTGGCAGACATGGGCACCAGACACTCAGCTGTCCTGAGTGTGGGTGCCCCCTTCCTCTGCACATGGCCCCCCTGGCCTGCTCCCCAGCACTGTGGTCTGTGTTACCTGACGATTGGCCCATCAGATTTTGAGCTTCTTCGGAGGAGTGTAAAGGCAGCTTTTCTCCTGGAGAGCAAAGAAGAGAGAGGTTTACTGTTTTGCCCTCAAGGAGAGAAGCAAGTTCCCTTCAACTAGGGAAGCTCAAAATATGATTGGTGCATGCACGGCCGATGTGCATGGCCGGTGTGTTCTCACCGGCCATGGCCATCGGGCGGCTCTTCCTCTGTGAGAGGCACACCTGCTGTAGACGTCTGGCCAGGCTGTGGCCAGCCGCTCTGACTGCTTCACCATAGGCCTGGGTGGGAGCTAGTTCCTGTCACTGCTATCCCAGGCAGGGCTGTGCCAACCAGGACTGGGGCCACTCCTGTTGTCAGAGTGATTGCTTCGGGCAAAGGATGCGCTCCAGGGTTAGCCAAGAAGTCTTTGTGGGAAAGACCACCTGGGGATGGACTGTGGGTTTCATAGAGCACTGCTATGCACATACAGACCTTCAAAGGGCAAGAACATGGATGCCAAGAACAGTAAACTAGCCCACAAAGGGAGACGGAGAGACCCGCCCTGCCTCACTGCGTGCAAGCCCACTGTGTTACCACCACAGATTCAGCACTCAGTGTTGACAGCACCTGTGCTACTCACTGCACTGAATGGAGTTCAGAAAGAGAGTCCCCAGGTGAAAAGAGGTCAGAAAAGGGCAGCTGGGTACGTACCGGGGAAAGCGGGGTTGGTCTGTCCGAGGGGAGGAAAGGGGGTTTGCTGCATGGCCAACTGGTGGAGCTTGGTCAACTGCTGGGGTAGGAGGGACATGAGAGCTAAGAAGGTTATTGTTATCGAGTATAAGTCACACCAAGTTAAAAATGGCAGTAACAGAACTTTGCACAGAGAGGTTCAGAGGGGCCATGCGGACACATGGCAGACGCTGCAGCAGGACACAAGGACTTGGCCTGGGTGGAACCAATGGGCCTGGTTGTCAGCAGCCAAGGGCCTGAATCAGCTATGCCTGTCCCTCACCAGGCTGGTTGGGGGAGGGAAGGTAGGTAGGGGCCAGTGGCCCTGGGAGCTCTGAAAGACATGGAGCAGGGCCAGCTGGGCTCCTAAGACTGACATATCTGAGCTAGCACCTCTAAGGTCCAGAGAGGCAGGTCTTCAAACTTGCCCTGGATCTAGCCTCATGCTAGGCCTCACTCACCTGGCCTATAAAGCCACCTCCAGGGAACTTCCTGACTTACGCAGGGTGACAGGGCATGAGTGAATGAATGATACCAAGGGACCCAAGGACAAGGCTTTTAGAAGGCAGCTCTGCCAGTGCCCACTTCAGTCCCCCAGGCTGTACTAGCCACAAGGCTTCTCAAGGTGGGGCTTTGGGCATATGGTTCCTTTATGCATTTTATCTGAGCCTCATTCCTCAGAACAATGTACTATCAGAGGAGAAAGGTAAATGTGACCAGGCCTGGTCACACTGAGCAAAGGGGCAGGGTGGAATGTTGTGAACCATACTACCCTTCTGAGAGTCTAGGGCACTGAAGCAGAGGGAACAGGCTTCCTCAGGCCTGGCTTCCTGAGGGACAGATGCAGATGAGGGCATCCTGCAACAGGGAACCACCAGACAGTGCACACACACAATGTCACCCCTTCTTTCTCAAATGGGTTCTAACAAGGCTGTGCCATCAACTCGGGCTCTGGAGTCTTGCTGTCTTTATGGTCAGGCTGCATAGCTAGCCAACCTGAAGAGAGGATAGCTGTGAGACGCTGCAGCAGATGCCAGTATGACTGGTGAGTAGAGCACTCTGGAAGTGAAACCATCGTCTCCAAGAGCTGGCTGCTTAATATCTGTCCTCACACAGAGAATGTGGGTTCTGAGACATAGGAAGCTGTGTTAGGAACAAGCAGCTTGCCCAGGTGCCTTTCAGCAGATCTTTCCTGTACTGTTTCCAGAGCTAAGATTAATGCCCTGTGAAGATTAGGGGCTGCCTATGCCCTGGCCCTTCCTGACAGTCTTTGAGCTGGTACTGGCCTGCAGGAGAGCCTCTGGGGTGCTTGCCAGCTGGTTGGCCCTTTCCTGCTTCCATAGGCTGGGCCTGTGGCTTCTGGTGACACCTCTTGGACAGAACTTTTACAGATGAGCCCAAGACTATAGGGTATTAATGGCTGCAGAAAGCCATCTTCCTTGGCTCAGTATTGGGACACTAGCACTTTCCCATGTTTGACTCCCCAGAAAGATGGGCACATCCCAATTGCAAAACCACCCCTCCTCCAGGCTGCTGGCTTCTTGGCTAGGCCTGCACAGGCAAGACTGGCTGCATCCTAAACTTGACCAGGGCATTCAGAACAGGTCAGGTTAGGGGATGTATGACTTGGGCTCAGCTTTGGTTTTAGGATCCCCTGAAGAAGTGATATGTGGCAGCTCACAGCTAGTGAGCTAACAGTATCCCTACTTTCTGCTGTCACAAAGCACCAGCTGCTAGCCCTGGGCAGATGAACCCTGGTTCCCACATGGCTCACATCTGCACCTGTGCTGTGACTCTGCATTAACAGATACACTGCCATGGCCAAAGGCAAAGGACCTTTGTAGTCTCAAGGCTACATCTTAGGGACAACACTGTATCTCCAGGTGGGATGTGATGCTCCACAGGGGAGGGAAGGAGAGGCCAAAGATCCTTCTAGCTCCACCTTAGGACCCGGTGAAGGTAGTGTTTCTGACACAGGCATATCACAGAAGGGCACCCCAGAGGGTGCACCTCTACCTGGATCTGCAAAGGGAGCCTTGGAAGAGGTGCTGGGTGTGATGTGTGTGGGTGTCTACAGGCCTGAAGAGTTCTGGAAGCTGTACCCCACTCATGTCCACTGTCCCTATGCTACTGTGCCCATTGACTATGATGCTGCACTGAGGACAGAGCCCTCTTTATTTTTCTGAGTATGGAGCTATGCATAAGTCAGGATGGCAGGGGAATGGGATATGGATCAGGGCATGTGGGCTAGAGGGCAAGGGAACTAGCCTGATGGATCCAATGTTGACCTGCTGTGTGGTGATACCTTCATCTGGGAAAAAGGAGTCTAAGTGGTAGTAGCTTGTGGGATGCTGCCTACATGTTATCCGGGGGTGACGCTCTAAGTTTCTAGGAGTTCCTAAGCTCCAGCTGTCCATATGTTCTATGGTCTTACTTCCTGCTGGTCTCACAAGTGAGGCTCATCCACCCAGGTGGGCTTCAGAATTCACTGACTAGCAGGCAAACCGTGGAACCTATGAAGTTGGGATCCACTTATACCAGACTCTGACGTTCAGAAGCTTGGTACTTCTTTTAACTCTAATCTCTCCCTATCTCAATACATTTTCTGCCTTTTATGGAAAAATGGCCACACTAGCAAATAAATATATAGTGATGTCACAGGTACAGGACTAGGCCAGTACATGATGGTGCTGGATGAGTAGATGGGGAGATGGAAGTTGGCCAGTATTCTTTTTGGCGTGGCCATGCTCACATCAGGCCACCTTACCTCTTTGGAACTCAATTTCCACTTTTTAAAGAATTAAGTGCTGAAAGGTATTCCAATATTTGATTAAATTCTGCCACTTAAAAATAATTTCTTGGTAAGTGAGCCAGTAAGTAGTGTTCATCTGTGGTTTCTGCTTGAGTTCCTGCCTTGACTTCCCTTAATGATGGGTTGTGACCTGGAAGTATGAACCAAATCCCCAAGTTGCTCTTAGCTGGACTGTTTTATGACAGAAACAGAAAGCATACTAGAACAGAATTTGGTACCAGGAAAAGTACAGTGTTGCCATGATGGACTTGACCATGTTGTTTTGGGGAGGACTGTGGAAGTGTTTGGAACTTTGAGCTGAAAAGTTATTGAGGTTGAGTGCTTAGAGCTCAGTTCTGTGAGCACAGAATAAGAACGTCAAGAACAATGCAGACAGCCTGGCTTGTGGAGTTGATATTCTGGATTAAGAATCAGTGGTTGCTGGTCAGTTGGGCTGAAGAATCAGCTGTAATTAACACGAGACTACCACGGCTGAAGTGGAACTTTTTGTACTTTACTGGAACAACAGATGCTGGTTAGCTGGGAAAGAAGAATCACTTGTAATTAATAAGAGATCAGCATTGTGGATCTTCTGTTGAATATTTTCTTGGGGTCAGCAAACAGAAGTTGTGTCCAAGGGGGCCAAGGCTAGCAGCATCTCAAGCAGGTAGTTGAACTTCGTAATATGTAACAGTTGCCCGCCTGGTACTGGTTTTGAAGGTATGAGAGATGCAAGATTGAGGAGGTCATGGAGAGCAGCTGAGACCCAGCACCACGTGGCAGGGTCAGAGTTTCTGAACAGAGGGGAGAGGCCTCTGGTGAAGGTAGAACCTCAGTTGCAGTGGAGATCCTGGCACACTGGAGATGCTAGGATCCAGGGACAGCTACCAAGGACAGCAGCCGGGGAAGAGGAGCCAGGCTGAGCCTGTGAAACAAGCAGTGTGCTGTGGATGGCAGAGTGAAGAGGTGGGGCTGCTCAAGCCCTTTGGAGCCCAGAAGATCGTGAACCTCAGATGCTGGACACTGAACACAAGATTTGGATTTTCACGGGTAGAGTTTGGTTTTGTTTTGAGCTGACTGTTTCTATGCTGCAGCCTTTCCCTTTTGGAAAAAGATGTAACTTTTTTTATTTTTTTATTTTTAGGAGCCCACAATTAAGAGACTTTTAAAGTGTTGAAAATTTTAAGAACTGTGGGACTTTTAAAAGTTGTACTGTATTTTATATTATTTTGTTTTTGATCTAGGGTCTCCCTGTAGCCCCAGTTGACTTGGAATTCGCTATGCTATGCAAACCAGGCTGGTCTTGATTTCACAGAGATGTGCCTGCTTCTGCCTCCTGACTGCTGGGATGAAAGGCGTGTGTAACTATGCCTGACTTTTATTATGATATTAACGTAAGACCTCGGGGACAAACAAGGAAAAGTTATGGTTTAAGAGTAGTGTTTATGTGTCAACTCAACAAGGGTGGATTGTGCTGGTTTCTTTTTATTGTCAACTTGACACCCTAGAGTTACTTAGAAAAGTGGGACCTTCCATGAAGAAATTTCACAGATCAAATTGGCTTGTGGCTATGTCTGTAAGCGATTACCTTGCTTGATGACTGATGTGGGGCCCACCCCACTGTGGGTGGGCACCATCCCTGAGCAGGTAAGTCTGGGCTAGCTAAGAAAGCCTGCTGAGCACGAGCCAGTGAGCAAGCCAGTAAGCAGCGTTCCCCCATGGCTTCTGTATTAGTTTCTGCTCTGACTTCCCTGAATGATGGAGTATGACTTGGAAGTATAAGCCAAATAAATATTTTTCTCAAAAAAGTAAAAATAAAGACCAGTTTTGGCTCCAGTGCCCCCAAATCATCAGAAGGGAGGGGATACAGGATGGAGCAAGGGAGGGGGGAAAGGCAGCAGGCAGGGGGAAAGGCAAAACATCATACTGCAGAAACACCTACGACTTTCCAGTCAGGGCTGCTTCAGAATATAAAACACAGACAAGGGTTCTTAAGTTTGCAGCTCAGTGAGTTGTCAGGCAACCATGGCTCATGGGGCATATACACCACTAATCTATACTTCATCGCACATGGGAAAATGCTTATAGCATCTTTTGCCCAATTTTCAAACAGGGTTGGTTGCTGCTGATTCACAGACTCTCTGCGCAGACTTCCCCAATGCTCCTCTTGTGAGCAGAATTCGATGCAGTCATTAAGCTCGCCAACACTCCCCTTTTTGGTCTGTTTGTGTTTTCTTTATGAATTCTTTACCTGACCAGAGAACAGGACATTCTCCCATATTTCCTTGTAAACCTGCCACTTTCTCCCTCTTGTAGTATCTTCTTTGTGTGCATGTACGTGTTTATGTGCGTGTGCGTGTGTGTTTGAGATAGGGTCTCCCTGTAGCCCCAGCTGGCCTGGATTTCTCTATGTAGACCAGGCTGGCCTTGAACTCACAGAGTTGCCTGCCTTTGTCCCCAGAGTGCTGGGACTAAAGGTGTGTGCCACAGCACCCAGCATTTGTAGCATTCTTGAGACAGGAGAACGTCATCATAAGGAATCACTGTCCCCTTGGATGGCCCACTGTTGGGCAGCAGTTGTAGATGGCCCCTTCACTTTTGGGGTGTGTAGTGAAAGCCTGTTATGGCAGATCTCCTTACCCTAGTGGCCCAGACCCTGCACTGTCTAGAGATCAGTTTGGTTGGGCTCCGTCAGGTTCTCTTCAAACCCAAACTGCTCTGTGTTACTGTAACCTTACAGCAACCTTTTCATCTGTGAAGGCAAATCCCTTCTATCATTCTCCTCATGGACACCTGAATGTTTTTAAGTCTATAGCCTTCTGTATAAAATTCAGAACATATTAATTTCCTCAGAAAGTCTTTGTAACTGCACTCATACACTAACCTAGAAAGAACTGACACCCATGAAATGCTTAGTGCTTCTATCCATGGATATGAGTATATCTCCTTATTTAGTCTGATCTTTTGGTGGTCTTTAAATTTCAGTAAAAACCAGTTTTTAAAAAACATTTTATTATTTTTATGAGTGTTTTGCCTTCATGTATGTAAGTGCACCATGTGCATGCAATGCCAGCAGAGGCCAGAAGAAGGTGTAAGATTCCCTAGAACTGGAGTTATGAATAGTTGTTCGCTGTCATATGGGTGCTGGGAATTGAACCTGGGTCCTCTGGAAGAACAAATGTTCTGCTAAGTCACCTCTCAAGCCCTAAAAAAGAGTTTTTTTTTCCTTTTTTTTTTTTTTCTTAAAAGTCACCTTTTCATTACTGATTCCAAACTAACTTCTTTGTTTTAAGAATATGGATTGCATGATTCCAAGTGTTGTTTTAAGAAGATGGATTGCATGGTTCCAAGTGTTTTAAGAACATGGATTGCATGGTTCCAAGTGTTTTAAGAACATGGATTGCATGGTTCCAAGTGTTTTAAGAACATGGATTGCATGGTTCCAAGTGTTTTAAGAACATGGATTGCATGGTTCCAAGTGTTTTAAGAACATGGATTGCATGGTTCCAAGTGTTTTAAGAACATGGATTGCATGGTTCCAAGTGTTTTAAGAACATGGATTGCATGGTTCCAAGTGTTTTAAGAACATGGATTGCATGGTTCCAAGTGTTTTAAGAACATGGATTGCATGGTTCCAAGTGTTTTAAGAACATGGATTGCATGATTCCAAGTGTTGGGTTTTTCTTTTTTTGTCTTTTTGAGACAGGGTCTCCCTGTAGCCCCAGCTGTCCTGGAACTCACTATGTAGACCAGGCTGGCCTTGAACTCACAGAGATCTGCCTGCCTCTGCCTCTCAAGTGCTGGGATTAAAGATGTGTGCCACCAAGCCAGCTCCAAGTGTTGTTTTAAGAACATGGACTGCATGGTTCCAAGTGTTGTTTTAAGAACATGGATTGCATGATTCCGAGTGTTGAAAGACACTGAGATCTGCTTCATGGTCTGACATATGATCAAGTTTTATAAGCATTTCTAGGAATTCTGTAGCGGTGTTAGACTTACTATTCAATAGGACAATTATATTAGGACCACTGAAGTATTCTATGGATGCTTCCCTGCCTACCTGGCCTATCACCTACTGAAAGGACAGTATGTTAGGACTCCACTGTATTTCAGTCAAACTCTCCATCAGGCTTCTTTTGGTTACTAGCGTATCTTTCCACTTTGGGGTCCCTGTGCTTCAGGTTGCTCTTGAAAGAAAAAAGAGACATTTTCCCCATTTTCCCAGTTTACTTATGTTTGTTTAGCTCTAAAAACTATGGTCTGGCAGCCTTTGTGTTTTAACTGGAAATTTCCATTCTTTACTTTGCTTTAATTCACATCTCTTGGTACTTTTTAATTGCGCAGCTTTTCTAGGTTTCCCCTCACTCTTTTGGATTGCTTTCCCTCATCCATTTCCTTTCTGTACTACTGCTGACGTTATACAGCTCCTGTTGTTAGTGGTCACTATAAGAGCTTAACCTGATGTGGGCATTTAAGTCTTAAATCCTCTATCTTTCCCTCTAGCGGAATGGTATAGTGACCCCTTCACTCATATCCTAATCTTACGTATGCTTGTGTACCCCTAGTACCAGGGATTAAACCTGGGCCTTTTGCATGATAGGCAAGCACTCAACCACTAAACTACATCCCCACCATGTGTTTTATATATATATTTTTAAATATTTATTATATTTTATGTGTACAAGTGTTATGCCTACATGTAGGCAAGTGCACCTGTGTCGTGCAATGCCCTCGGAGGACAGAAGAGGCTGTCGGATCTCTTGGAACTGGAGTTACGGACAGTTGTTAGCTGCCATGTGGGTGCTGGGATTCGAACCCAGGTCTTCAGCAAGAACAGTGTTCTTAATTGCTGAGCCATCTCTCCAGCCCATATGTGTTATATTTTTTATCCACTTAGTTGTTATGTTATTAATATCAATTATGCAGCACTGATAGTGATTTTGTAGATCTGTGTTTATTTTCCCAAATGGCTACCATTTTCTCTGCTTGCCATTCCCTCTGAAATCCCAGTCTTCTGAGAAGCTTTCCCTTTTTTGAAAGGCATGCACTAGAAGGTTGTTTATGGTCCTGTTGTTTGTCTACAAATGGCTACAGTGAAGTCTTTTAAAGATCCTCTTGACTCAGACTTTTAGAATGACATAATTTCTGTTTCCATGTCACTGTCTTTGGCTGCCGGTTTCTGCTGAGAAGGCAACTGTATTTCTCACTGCTGCTCCTTTGCTATGTCCTCACTCTTTCTGATTGTTTATGGGGTTTGACTTTGGTCTTTGATGTTATGTAGTTTTATTGTGGCATTTTTAAAATTTACTTATTTTTTATGTGTGAGTGTTTTACCTGCATGTATGTAAGTACACCTGTGTCGTGCAATGCCTGAAGACGCTAGGAGAGGGTGTCAGATCTCCTGGAACTGGAGTTGTGGATAGCCATTAACAACTATGGGGGTGCTGGGAATCTTCTGAAAGAGCAGCCAGTGCTCTTAACTGCTGAGCCATCACTCTAGCACCTACTGTGGTATTTCTAAGATGGAGTTCTTTTTGTTTATCCTATTTGGAACTTGTGGGATAGTTAACTGTGAGGACTGGTTTTTCTCACTAATTTTGGAAGCTTCTCAGGGCTCACCTCTTGTTCTCTATTTTAGTGTCTTCTGGCCCCCAATGGGCCTCACATGCTCTGAATCAGTCCTCTTTACAGTGCTTCTAAGATTTTCTCATTCAAACAAGTCACACCAAGGGCTTGTGAATGCAGTCTGCTCTGGTGAAGGGGTAGTGGAGGGTATACCAGAGCTAAGCCGGGAACTGGCTCAGCCGGGGAGGGTCCCTAAAAGGAAAGAGGGAAGGAAGGTAAAGGCTGAACTCCAGACCACAGAGGGCTACCTGGGCCTCTTGTTCTGTGAGGCACAGTGTAGTTGCTCTGCTTTATGGCAGGTGGAACCAAAAAACCATGTTCAGCAATCTTGTTCCAGAATGAGAACTGACTCTCAGAACCAGGAGGCTTAGTGCCCGCTGACAGCCATGGGCTGCTATTGGCTCTTTCTTTTCTCACCATTAGTGAAGGGTACCCTTACCTACTTTTCTTCAGGATTCTAGAAGCAGATGCTTAACAAGTAGGAGGGGAAGCACCCCAGGTAGTTGTGTAACAGTCTGTAGCGCTTGAGATCACCAATGATCATGATGACACTCTTTCTCAGAGGGGCTTCTTATTTCAAATGACAGAATGAAGGACATTTCCAATGTAGCAGGCCCCACACTCTTTCATGCCTTTACAATTTAAAGATGTACTAAGAACAAGTCCCAGAGTGTTCAGAATAGCCGCAGCACACTAGAATGCTAACTCTCCCACTCACTCCCATTGACCCTTGTCAAGGGGATCTCTTCCATGGTATGAGGCCAATGGCCTGGGGTCCATCTCACAGGCTAGTGCAAGATGCATGTGAGAGCACAAGGTACAGGTGAGAGCACAGAGGCATATTGTCTGTCAGTACCATCATGCTGATATTTTCATGTTTGCTTACTTTAGTACCCCTTCTAAATAAAGGGGATAGTAAGTACGGGAGTGGCTTGGAAGACGGAGATTCATATACACAAGGGTAGCTTTGAGGTTCAATATAGACAGTTCTGACCTACAAAGGCTCTTGTGCATCCATAGAAACTGTACTTGGGGGTGGGGTGGAGAGATGGCTCAGCAGTTAAGAGCACTGACTGCTCTTGCAGAAGACCCAGGTTTGATTCCCGGCATCCACATGGCGGCTACGAACCATCCTTAACTCCAGTTCCAGGGGAATCCGAAGCCCTCTTCTGACCTCTGAGGCATTGCGTGACATGAGTACACTCACATATATGCAGGAAACACACTCATACACATAAAATAAAAATAATAAATTTTTTTTTAAAAAAGAAACTGTACTTGGAATTTTATGGGCCAGCAACTTATGATTCATGTTCTCTCATGCTAAGTAGCAGCACTGAGCTGCAGCTCCCAACAGCTCTGTAATCCTGAGAGTAAGCACCTGATATTGGGGTGCAGTGGTGCCTGACTTGGATGTTCGGTATGTTAGTGTATTAAGTACATTTTTAACTTAGGATGTTTTCAACTTTTTTTTTTTTTGAGAAGGGTCTTCCTTTAGCCCCAGCTGTCCTGGAACTTACTATGTAGACCAGGCTGGCCTCAATCTCACAGAAAACCACCTCCCTCTGTCCCTGGAGTGCTGGGGTTAAAGGCATGTGCCACCACATTTGGTGTTTTCAACTTCTAATGGCTTTATCAGGATGTGGTTCAATATAAACTGAGACCATCTGTGATTTCCTCCAGAGGAAAGTACTACTTTCTTGGTGTGATTGCACTGATGCAAGCAAAGTGACAGAAACACAGACGAAAGGAGCTAAGCAGTGCACGCGGCTGCTCACTTGTCCATCCAGGCTCTGAGTGATTTGCTTCTGAATCCTAAGACATGGCACAATTTTCTTTTCTCATTTCTGAAACCCTACCAGACTGATGCTGATGGGATTCAAAGGTGACTAGATACTTTCCAAGGCTGCAAAGCAGAGAACTGGATGCAAAGGAGCATGGGTACCTTCCAAGGATGCTGATCAGCCATTCCACAGAACTGGACAGGACTGTAATAGGCATGACCCCCAAGTAATTTCTTCTGCTTAGCAGTGTGTCTGGCCTCTTCACAGTACCTGAGCTCTTCAGATGATATAAATCTAACGTGTCATGTAAGAACTAAAGGAAACAGGGTTGGCAAGTGGGTGATTTTAAACAGGAGCCAACTTAAAACTGCTTAAAATTGGGTCTGGAAAATGTACATGTTCTTGTTTAAGATAAAGAAGCCATCTCTGGATAGTCTATGTGTCTATTATATGTGCCTGCATATTCAGGTGAGTGAGTAAGTAGCTAAATGATAATTGCCACATGGTTGAGATGAGCTATATTCAGCTACACTACAAAGCAGCTAACATTTCCTATAAGTATATTTGCCTTCTAAGAACTTGATGCTGTAAAGACTCCCACCAAGTACTAGGTGCAGATAAAAAGCATCCTGGCCTTCACTGCTCATGTCACTAAACAGTCACTTTCTTTTTGCTTTATGTGGATTATCTGAAGTCTTCAATTCTGTTCCCACTCTTTGTTCACAAATCTCATCGTCTTGTTATAGAAAATTCAATAACTTCCACAGAAAAAGCCTTTTTATGATAAATAGCCAAAGTACTAGTTTATCCTTGTTGCTCTACCAAAACACCTTAGGTATAATGGGCAATTATTATAATTTTTTTGGTCTTTTTGAGACAGGGTCTCCCTGTAGACCAGGCTAGCCTTGAACTCACAGAGATCTGCCTGCCTATGCCTCCTAAATGCTGGGATTAAAGGCGTGCACCACCACGCCTGGCTGTAATGGGTAACTTTAACATGATGAATTGGCTGCTCCCAGGTATACAGGTTGGAAGTCCAAGATCAAGATGCCAGAAGACTTTGTGTTTGGGAAGGACCCAGCTCTGTTTCGAAGATGGCATCTCAAATGTTATGTCCTCACATGGTGGAAAGATAAAGGGAGAGGCAGTGCCCTGAAGTCTGCTTTAAAAGTGTGCTAACTCCACCCGTGAGGCAGAGCCCAGAACAACTAGTTAGCTCACAGAAGCCTTGCCTCCTAATAGTACCGCTTCTGTGATTAGGTTTCAACATATGAATCTCAGAGGGACACATACATCCAAACCACAGCATCAAGTACTTCAAACCTTATCATACACAGGAGGCAATAGTAACAGCTAGTTGGATATTAGTTTGAATTAATCTGAAATGTCCTATAAACTACCCATTTAGAGACCCTGAGAAGAACTGTATAAGAAAGAGGTAAACAACACAATGACACAGAAATCAACCAGAAAAATAAATCTTTCTCTTGCACACACGCCTCACCAGTCTGAAAACTCGATGGTGGCCACTACTAAAGGGCACAGCAAACTTACAAGGCACCCTACAATTAGTCCTTGAATATCTGATTTTGCTGAGTTAAAGACAGATAAGCCTTAACCTAGTCCACCCATGGCCTTTTACCAAAGGTACCTAGATGCTGTCCTTTCGGTTCTGGAGCTTCACCAAATTCCACCAGTCTAGCTTTTGAGTTCTGTGTGTGCATTTTTTTCATGTGTGGAACTGCCTTGCCCCGGCATCACAGGAAGTTATGTCCTGGCTCCGCTTGGTCCCCTTCACTCAATTTTACCACCTACCAACAATGGCCATCCCTGCCTGAAATGAGTACACAGGCTCTATTTCCATGTAGCACTGGCAGCTGAGCAGAGCCCCAATGGTGCATTCTGGTAAGGATGTAAGTGCCAGGTGGGTGCCTGGTGGCTCACAGGCTCAGCCTCTCAGGCAGCCAGAGGCAGATGTGTCTACAGTGGTGACCTGAGAGTGAGATACTGTGAACTCACACATAGCACTACTAACTAGGATCTACAACCAGGAACCACCCAGCATGGCCTTGTAGGTGTGACCATGCTCAGGCAGGGCTTTTCTCACCTGTTTCTCTAATGTTTGTGTGTTGCTTTATTTAAAAAACCAATAGCATGTATTTTCTATACAAGGATTTCTCTGTAACGACAGTGAAGTGAATCCCTATTTCAGACAACTAGTTATTCAATGTTAGTTAATTCTCAAGCCCCTCTTTTGGCCCTGCCTGCAAATCACATACAACTTTCTTGTCCCATTCAAAAGTCAAGGTTTGCAGAGGACTAGCTGGCACCACTCACTCCCCTGTCAGTGCTGGAGTGCCGCAGGGCCCTGAGCAGTGCACAGATAGCAGAGCTCTAGGGACAGCTGCTGAACCCAGCAAATGTTCAAACCAGGTTATGAAGCGGTATCTCGGGCTGGAAATATAGCTATGCAATAGAGCAGTTGCCTAGTATATACTTGAGACACTAGGTTAAGTCTTAACACCACAGGACCAGCCACCTTTCTCCTTTTCCTTCTGCTTTCTCCTCTCACTCCCATTTTCCCAGCATCTCCGGGAACAGACCCACCTGCTTATATCTCTGAAGTCCCTCAAGAAGGCCCTTCTCCTGTGGCTGCTGCCCATTATCTCTAAGTCCCTACAGGCTCAGAGCCACCATCACTCCAAATGTCATTGCTTGTCTTCTCTTTTGCACTCAGGTCTCCACCTGAGGAGTGGCTGGATCAGAGTCAAGAGGTAGACTAGAACTCCTCCTCTGTCCCCCACAGGTTGTCTCAGGAGGTCTTTATCATCCATCATAGATCACACATTCAGACTGTCATGCCACACCAGGAGATGTCTGAACAGACCCAGATCATAGAACAGGTAACAGGTCCAGCTGGAGTAGCCCAGGAAGGAGCCCAGGAGTCCACTGCTTCAAGTAGCATCTCACTAACTCTGGAAGGAAAATGAGGGCCTTTTGGGCTCTCAGTACTTAGGCCTTGTACATGGGTAGAATCCATGCTTCAATTTGGGCTCCTGAAGGGGCAAGTTTGGCTTCTCCAGATATATTTAATGCCCTTTGTAGGACATCTCACAAGACCAGTTCTGACAATGTGACATGACTTATTAATTGCACATAAAGGGCCTTGCCCACCCTGGTCACAGGTAGCAAGCCTCATTTGGTCAGCCCAGTATGCAATATTCATATTGTGTGTGTGTGAGGCATGGCAGAGCCATCTATAGTCACAGATAAGGCTAAGGCCCATGTGTGTGTAGGGGGGAAGCCCTGGACTGGAGCAGTGGAAACAATTTGACATCAGGCCAAGTCCTCAACACAAGCAAGAATTAGTGCTGAGAGGTTAAAAAATTATTCAAGGTCATATGTATACAACACAGGTAAGAGACATTGAGAAAATGGATTAGTATTATTGTGTAATAATATTAGTAGCAATTAACAGCAACATGCAGGAAGGTACACAATAAACAGGATAGAAGAGGAGAGACAGAGTGAAAACTCACATCTGGGTGAGGGATGGCGTACTGTCCCTGGATCGTGTAGGCCTGGAGAGAGAGTGAAAGAGAGAGATCTTCAGCTCAGGATGTGACAGGACTTCAGCTTGTCACCCATTGGCAACTGACCCTTTCATGACAAAAACCTTCTGGGAAGAGCTCTCCTCCTCAATGTACACCTCCGCCTGCCCCCATTTACTTAGGATGGGGAGGGAGGGCACCTGAGTTACAATCAGTGAGCCCTGGGGAGCTGCACCCCCTGAGCTATGGTTAGCTGCTGGGCAGGTAATGGTCCATCAGTGTTCCTAACCCTGATTCCCTCAACTTTCTTTAAAACTATAAACCTATAAAGATGATTCAGATTGACTGAGATGTTTAGTATGAAATATACAAAAATTCAATAAAAACAAACTTAAAAAAATATAAACCGACAGATGACCCATTTGGCCCTCCAGCAATAGGCCTACTGATTATCAGTCAGCAGAGTAAATTCTGGCAAAGATATTCAAGCAAAAACAAATGCTTTAAAAACTGACAAAAACAAAAAGCAGTATTAACAAATGGGTCTAAATCAGTCATGAGACTGATCCAATTTGTCTTTCTTACCAAATCTTAAGTGGGGGCCCCCAAAATGGGGGCCCCCTCCCTGAGGGCCAGTGTGGGATCCCCAAGGCTCATTTGGTTTCATTATTTGCCTCACTTCAAATCTGTGGACTGGGCCAACCAGAATAACCATCCACCCTATAGGCTCCCCCTGAAATCCCAAAGACAGCAGAGCCAAAAGGTCCCTTCAGCTATGATGTCTTCTGGCAACTCAAGACGACAAACAAATAACACGGTCAAGGGAGAGCAAGACCACAGACAGCTGTCTGTATTTAGAGGGGTGCTATACTATCCTGATGGAAGCTTCTAGCACCTGGCTGAACTAGACCTGTGATGCCCACTTGTGTGACCACCCTTGAGGTCTCTGGGCATGAGAGAGTCACCTCAGGGGTCATCATGTGTCACTTATATGGACCCTGGCCATCCCAGTTATTTGAATTTGCTAAGAATTTTCTTTATAAACAAACTCAGCTCAAAGTCAAGTGGCCACCTAAGAGGGACCCGGCCACAGCCCAGCCTTGAAACAGATTCAGTCCTAGCAAAGTGAGGCCTAATCTAGGATGACCTGGTTGTGCTGAAAGAAGAAAAATATTATCAGATACAGCAGTGTCTTGGGGAAAGAGATGGGCCTACTGCCCTGTGAGGAATGGGGCTTTGAGACATAGTGTCAGGTTTTTAAAAACTGTTGCCAGAAATGATCTCCCAGATGTCACCCAAGAGAGTGTCACCTAAGGGAGAGACATGCTATCATCCTGACAGTGGGACCCCTTGAGTCTGTTGCCCTCCCAGCCCCACATGTCTGGGCTGAGCCACAGAGCTTGTTCTGGGTCTGTGGTCTAACATCTTTTTTACTCATTTCGTATGGGTATTACATTCCCTAGCAAGCTCTGCCTAGGGATTTGTCAGCTTGGCCAGGTGTGTGGCAAAGGCTGCAGGGTCAGCTGTTCAGTACTCTGGGCATCTTCACCTGTCCTACCAGAGGTGTCAGATACCTACGCCTCTTCTTGGTGTTTATTCTCTGTCATGCATCCTACTCTTAGGCACAATCAGGCTGAATTCTGGAGGAGACCTACCTTAGTGCTAATTCACACCTTTACTCCTGAGTTTGTATTTTGGCTTCTTTTCTAGGTTATGTTCTTGCAGAGTGACCCCTATGTGATTCTGTCCCCTATGTATAGCCAAGGCAACCAAGGTCAGACCAGTCTCTCCCAAGGGCATGATGACAGGCCTTATAAAAGCTAACACTGTCAGGGGACAAACACTAATGCATAGTGGCCTTCACTGCTGTGACTAGGGTAGGTGGTACTACCGATGATTTTACAGGTAGGTGGGGCCAAGAGTCCCTGGCCATGGTCTTTCTTATGGTGGCTCTGCCCTTAGAACTGGGGCTGAGATTCCATGCAGTGTGGTTTTATAGATTCCCTTTCATTTGTATAGAGGCACTTTCTGACGAGAATTCCACATTTCACTATATGATGCCATCATGGATTTGTTTAAACAGAGGTCTAGTCCACACTGGTTACCTATCTGCCAATTAGCCACGAATATGGGGAGAGCAACTGGATGAGCTTAACAGCATGACTGTGTAACCATCTCCCTGAAATCATCAGGGTCCAAAGGACTGCCCTGAGCTCCAGTGGCTGTGAGACTGGCAAGATCTTGTTGAATAATGGGATGAGTTACAGGTTGGCACTATATCAAGGCATAGGACTCCCTGACAACAGTGGGGCAGACCTGGGCCAGGAGACAGGATGACAGGATTTAGTCATACACGTCATCAAGAGTCAACATAAACATATAAGGAATTCAGACAACGTAATGGCAAGAAAAAAAACCAACTTTATAGAAACAAACCTGAAAATACGTTTTCAATACATGAAAATTGCCAGCAGAAGAGAGGAGAGAGAGAGAGAGAGAGAGAGAGAGAGAGAGAGAGAGAAATGGGGGGAGTAAGAAGGGAGATGGGGCCATAGGTCTGACTCACATAAGCTATAAAACGTTGCTGTTCCCAGAAAGATCTGATAAAACCTTTTTACGCTGTGGAAATTCTGGCCTACTCTGATGGCTGGGTCACCTATGGGGGAGTCACTGACTTAACTCTCCCTTGAACAAAGACACACATCGCAGCCGACACAGAGCTCTTCTTGGCAAACCCCTGGCCATCTATGTTCAAGTCATCTGTGTGGACAGGTCATGGGGACCTGAGGCAGTCATGTGTACTGAGGTGAGCATGCAAGGAAGCTAGGAGGGCCCTCTTCTACCTGTCTTCCCTATCAGGCCAGTAGTGGTCAAAGACACAAGCTCCTCCCCACTCTGCCTTCTAGTCTGCTCTGGGGAACAGAGGGTTGGCCACTAAAATCCACAAGGACAGGGTTTGTGCACACTCTGCTTGTGAGGATGCCTGTTAGGTAGGCAAGAGATGGTAGGAAAGGAGCCCAGGGGAAGGAGGAACAAGGGCTTGTCTGAGGCTACTCATCTCACATGGGGGTGCTGGTTCTTTCTTTTCAAGTTCTGCTCCCTGAGTGCATGTTAAGTAAGGTCTGGGATATGTTTCAGGAAAAAATGGGACGCGTTGTTCCCACAGCCCTTGTGGCTTGCAACAGAAGCCATAGTCATCCAGAATGTTTCTGCCCATTTACTACCTAAGCTGCTCAGCAGTATCCACACATGAGGTTTGGCAGGTGTTGCTGGGCAGCACCTAGGTGTGCAATCTTTCCTGTCTCAGTCAGGGACTTCATTTCAGAGACAAGGGATGCTCCCCAATGTGCTCCAGCCGTGCCTACCCAGGCCCTCCACCCACTGCCTGGTGTGGGCCGGAAGAGCTCTGTGTCCAGCACGGGGTGGGAGACGTGCATGTGAGAAGGCAAGAAAACCTGAGTGCACTAACGGGCAGCGGCGGGTGCTGCAGTAAAAGGCTGAGGTTGGCAGTGGAGGCCGCGAGCGGGTCGGCTCTTACCTGACCACCTGCAAAAATGACAGGGGTGGAGGCGGGCTTTGGGCGGTAGGGAATGGTGGCACCTTTCGGTGGGGACTAGGAAAAGGGACAGGAGAGGGAGAGAGAGATTAGAACAGCTTTGCTGCTAGCCTCCAGCTGCCTTCCCAAGCCCACCCCTCTGTGGAACCCCCAACCTCCCAGATGTGACCAGCATGGGTTCCGCAGTCCACAGTGAGGGGAGGAGCTGTCCAGTGGCACCAGGAGGATACGAGCCTGCCCTCCACAGGCTGAGGCAGTTGGCATTCAGTCCTTCTCCTTGGGATGGATATTCCTTCTCCCAAGCCTGCACTGTTTGCTATCCATCCTCAACCTGGCCCATGGTCAGCCAGGCAGAAGCAGGACTCCATTTAGCAGTGCTGAGTGTCCATCTTGGAGGCCAGCTAAGTGGGACGCCTGCTTGCTGGTAAGAGGACTGACCCTGATGGGCTCTGTACTGTGCCCTGCTGTTACCCTCTCCTGGTCTGGTCCCATGGGGAGCCAATGCAGATGGTAGGCATAGCAGTGGCTTCACAGCTTGTATTCTCTGACAAAAACACTCTTGAATCTCTGGAAAAAGCCAGTCTCAGTTCCCGACCCATCTTGAGAACCGATGTCCAACACCCCAAGGACTCTGCTTGGCCTACGGCAATGGTCAGCAGAGGCTTAGAATCATCCAATTTCATCATTTTAAAAAATGAGAGATTTTTATTGTAAGAAAGGTTCTCCTTATAGCCCCAGGGGGCCTGATCTCACAGAGATGTGCCTGCCTATTTCCCTAGTACTAGAATTAAAGGAAAGCTCCAGCATGCCCAGAAAGTTTTTTTTGTTAAACAACTTGCAGAGGCCAAAGGAAAGATTCCACAGCGATGAAGTCTGTTGAAATTTTCCTTGAATACACTTGTGTTCGAAATGTGGGATTCTCATCTTGGATGAACGCTGCTCTCAGTGTCAACATCTTCCACCTTTCTTCTCTCTTCCTTGATCAGAGACAGTCAACCTCTCCCCAGCACCAGGGGTCCTGTCCCTGAGGGGCAGAGACTAGAGCCAGGCCAGATCAGGCAGCATCACCAGCTGGAGTCTACTGCATCAGGAGAGGCTGGAGTCTTTGGCTTTGTGACAGTAGACAGAGGTTGTGATGATTAATACTGTCAACTTGACAGGATCTAGACTCACCTTGAAGACAAGCGTCTGGGGATTATCTAGATTAGGTTAGCCTCTGAGCATGTTTGTGAGGGGTATTCTTAATCATAGGCAGCACCATTCTATTGGCTGGAGTCCTCAACCAAGTAAAAGGGAGAATATGAGCCAAACACTAACATTCCTGGCTCTCTGCTTCCTGACTGCTGAGTACAGTGTGAGCAACTGCTTTCTGTTCCTGCCACCATACTTTCCTACCATGATGGATTACATTCTCTGGAAGTATAAACAAAACTAAAACTTTCCTTCCTTAAGCTGCTTTTATAGTTTGTTGCAGCAACAAGACAAGTTATTACTAAACTGACCATCACTGCAAAGGCACTGGGCCAGAGCCCACTCAGAGCCTGTTGAAGGTGTGAACTTGGAACACTCCTCACTCTGGAGCTCCACAGTAATGGGAGACACAGACTGAGATGACCCCTGGAATGCTGCTTTCCCTATTCCCCATTGCTGAGGCCCTGACCAAATGCCTCCGAGCCTCTGTGTAAAGCTGGCTCACTGAGGCTTCCCAGTGGTACCCTGGGTATGATACATGCCAAGAGCGTCAATGGACACTGGTACTGCCAACCAACAATGGCCCTGCCAACTACTCCAGTCCATAGGGTCATCACTTGTATTTTAAGGTGCTTCCATTCCAGCACAGGGATTTCCCTGTGCTCATCAGAGGCCCCAGTTCTCACTGTTACTCATCCATAAAGGAGAAACTCTCTGGACTTAGACCACTAGCATCCCCTTGGGGAGGCCAGGCACACAGGCTGTTCCTCACTAGTGCAGGAGGCCCCTGGGGGATGGGAGTAGGAGGTCCACAATGGCAACATTTGTCTCCTTCGCAGGTCTCATCCAGGTACATCTGCTGGGGGCAGACCTTTTTGTGATTGTGGGGGTGCAAGGCATATCCTTTGAGCGAGCTTGAAAGCCCTCTGATCAGCAAGTAGGGTCTTGGATCCATCTTTTGCTTTTGCCCCAGCTATTCTTCAAGGCAGAAATGAGGCTGAATATTTTTACTGTGAAGTCTTTCTTCATGGTGAGGGAGGCTACTCCCTTCAACCTTTGCAAACTGCATCATATGAATGAAAACAGTGTCCCTGCCAGGCTGGTCTCCACTGCTGACATCTGCAATGTGAATGGTCATGGTTTCTCTCATACCTCACACCACCTGGAGGAGACAAGGTGGTTCTGACATAGCCCCAGGCACTGACTCCACAAGCAGTAGGTCCTGACTGCCTGAGTGACCATGGCATCATCCTACCACCATTAGCTAGCAGCCTGCTTGGAGCTTCTGACAAAGCCACATTTTCTGTCCTGAGAAGGTGGCATCCCTTGAAGAACTGCAGCCATCATTCACTAACACTCCAAAGGTGCCACTGAACTGAACAGAAGGACATGTGCTTCTTACTGCCTGGGACAGGTACCAGCACAAGGAGCTGCAGCACCTCTACAATGACTGCCAGCCTGCCTCTGAGCCCCTGTGATCAGACTATATTTGGCTTCACAAAAAAACACATCAAGGATATAAATCTATGCAAATGTTTTTTAAGTAGGAAGTTTGACCACAAAGTCAATTACAAACATCAAATGACTCAGCAGCTGCTTAAGAGATGTTAGTTCCGTGGGGAGTTTTTTCTGATGCCAGCCTGGGGCCACCATCTTGTCTGGTGGTGAGCAGGAGAACACAGGAAGGGACTAAAGGGTTATTAGGAGATTTAGCCTTGGAAGTGATAACTGTCCTGACTAGAGGCAAGTATGGTGAAGGTGAGAGGGACGTGTCCTGCCTGTCAGGCCATCAGGACTGAAAAGTAAGTCTGTAGACTCCAAGAGAGCTCCCACCCCATACTCAGGGTAAGCCTTGGGACAGACCTAGGAAAAGACAACATGAAAAGAAGGTTGTGGGGAAGAGAGAAGGTGCCGCTGGGCAGGAGCAGCTTCTCTTGGGAGTAGGAAAAAGAACCTAAACTTTAAATTCTAGGCAATAATGGAGCAGAATCCCAGCAGCAGTGTACTTGCGGTCTTTCCTCAAGCTATAGCTGTCATCCAGCCCCAAACAGGAGCTTCTCACCACTTCCAAGGGCAGCTAACCTCTGTCTTCCTATAGCCAGAGCTGCTTGGCTCTTGCTGGAGACCAAGAAACCCAAGCCTGGGACCTGCCCATCCTTGTCTGCTTCCCTACCCCCACCCCAAGTGACCACATGAATCCTCAGGACCTTAGGAGCCTTAGTGACAACAATAGGCAGTCACACACTGAGTGAGCCTGGTGCTGAGCAAGGCAGGTTGGCAATGTGCTGGCCCACGACGCTCGCACTGTACCTCCAGCATGACCACACAGATCTGCTTCACACATTGGATGATGGCCTCCGGTGTCCCTGAGATGGTCACTGCCCTCTCTGTGGAGTTGGGCAGCATGTCCCCTGCTACCTGGACCTGAGCACCTGTGGACTAGAGAGAAGGGACATTGGAAGGGGAACAGCAGAGTGCTGTCTGCAACATGTACAGGAGGAACAGACCCTCCAAACCTGGTGTGCACATCCAGGGCGGTCTGCACCATGATACTCCTTCAATGGAAACAGGGCCTTAACTGGTCACAGGGCCTCCTTCATCTTACTGCTCAAATGTCACCTTCTTGTCATCTCCCCTTCCTATCTGCCTCTGTATGTCCTCTTGGGGAGCTGTGACTTCCTGGAAAGGTGCTGTCCCTTTTCAGTAAGCACAATGGATAGGAGGCCCTGAATCTATAGAGGAGGGTCTACAGGGAAACAGGATTCCTCTTTCCAATACAAAGAATTCTACTCTTCTATGGAGTTCTAGGTCATAGAAGAGGACAGACAGGAACCAAGGAGGGTAAAGGAAGGACTCAGCCCTCCTTGGAGATGTCAATGTCAAACGTACACCTAGTGCAGGCTCTATTAGTGTCATTCCATAGGGCAAGACCTGATGGCCAAAGAGGTACCTGTCAGGTGCAGGACCCCAAGCCTGACTGTAGCCTAGAGCCAAAGAACTAGGGTGCTACAACCTGTGTGTTCAAGAACTCCCAACCCCCATCTATGTCCTTGTTCTTGACCAGCAGGGCTACGCCAGGCACAGGTCACTGCATGGGTATGTGAATGTGGCAAGGCTCCTCCACTGAACACTTTTCACAGGCTTACTGGATTGTCTGTCTTTTTTACACATCAGCTTCAGGCCATCAGGGTCAGCAGTAACCAGTGCATGAGCTTATAGACTATGTGGGAGACATGCAATAGGATGGTGGGTACCTCCCTGATCTCCTTGATCTTGGAGCCTCCTTTCCCGATCAGGGACCCACACTGGCTGGCAGGGACCACCAGCCGCAGTGTCACTGGGGGCTTGCTGGTGGCAGGGCTGTTGCTCATCGAGTTAATGATGTCCTAGGAAGAAGAAGACAGATAATGTTGGATCTATACTAGTGAGCACAGCTGTACAGCTCAGGGACGCTGGGAAGATGTATATGTAGCATCTCTGCTTAACATCATCTCCACTACACACTGAGAACTCAAGGATCCTTCCCACATGAAGGGACTCAGTAGACCCGGCAATCATGGAGACTTCAGACACAGGCCAAGCATAGGAGGAAAAGGGATATGTGTATCAGACAGACAGAAGGGGCCCACAGGTACTGAACATGCACATGGATTTGCACAGCTGGGTGGCCAGGACATTGAAGTGGACTCAGGGCAGGGTGCAGGTTCGGAGGACACATGGTCAAGTCTGACTTCATCGGGAAGATATGGTGGGGACTTGGACAGACAGATGTGTGAGGTATGAACTAGTAAGAGGGAGGGGCACAGAGAAAGCTGGGGGCTGTGACAAGCACAACCTCTAGCATCAGAAGAGTGCAGGTGGAAAAGGCCTTTCCGTCCACCTAGGATGGGGGATGTCACTCACTCAGAAGGTAGGTATAGCAGAAGTATGATGAGGGCGAGCTTGGACCTGGTTTACCTTGGCAATCAGTGTATTTAGCTGATGGTTTTGACTCTTAGAAGACAGATGGGTTTCAGGTTCAGGATGGGGACCTATCGGGTGGATGGTACCTACAGCAGTCAGTATGAGATGGTCTAGCTATGAAGAAGCAAGGGCCTAAGGTCAAGGACCCAGTGAGGGGGATGAGTGCAACATATCCAGACAAGCTCTCTACCTGAGCAAATTATGGAGAACAGAGCTCCTGGGAATGGCTTTCACAGCAGTACATATTGTTATTCCTAAGTCATATTCATATACCAGTTTACTCCTGACCAAAACATCCTTCTTTTCTTTTCAAGAACATTGTCAGATTATCCCCTAAATGACCATATTTAGGAAAGGTATACAGGAGGATGAGAAGGTGTCTCCAGCAAGTGGACTTGCCTGGGCCAGAAGACAGAAGATGGGAAGGAGCTCCTAAGAGGCTTTTATGGTTGGTCAGATGAAACTGCTGGGAGATTCCATGGCCCTGTGTCCATGGAAACCCAGAGGAGCCCCCATATCAGGAGGTCTGATTAGAGGAGAGCTAGTCTAATACTGGGGACAGAAACTGAGACATACCCACGTATCTGAAACATAACCACACACTGAAAAAGTCACACCTAAGCCTCTGCAGCACTGAGCTGAATAGCCAAAACTGGACCTCATGTTTACCTCCAATTCAGGACCACCCAGGAAAAAAAAATCCATGCTTGGTTTGTCACCAGGGGGTCTTGCTTCTAGTGAGCCACTGCTTCTGCCCAAAGCCCTCTCGTTCACTACAAAACTTACTTTATGAAGCACTGCTGCACCAGGGAGGTGTTAGCCCCTTGCCCCACCCTGCTCTGCACACACCGCTTCATCTGCTGTTTCGGACAGCTTGTTCATCTTGACACTCTCCACCACCCCTTGTTCTAGCCCAACTCTATCCAGGTGGGATACCCAGAGGCCCCTGTGCCCGTTGCTTAGCTCTGCATATAGTCCCACACTCTTGGCATTGATCTCTTGGGCTGTTCATCCCCAGACTGGCGCTTGGGATTGGCTGGCATCTGTGGTGGCTTTGGTATGACTTGTATGTGCTGTGTTGTTGAAAGTGTTCCCACTGTGAGGAGTCACAGAGTGGACCTAACCTGAGCATATGTGTCCTAGTTTGTTTCTTCATTGCTGTGACAAAACACTCTGACCACTACCAACTAGGGGAGGAAAGGGTTTATTCAGCTTACATCTCCCAGGTCACAGTTCCTCAGGGAGCCCAAGGTAGGAACTCAGGGCAGGAACCTGGAAGCAGGAGCTAGAGCACAGGCCATGGAGGAATGCTGCTTACTGGTTTGCTCCCCTGGCCCCTGCTCAGCCTGCTTTCTTATGCAACACAGACCCACCTGCCCAGGGGTGGCACCACCCACCGTGGACTGGGCCCTCCCACATCATTCATCAAGAAGATGCCCCTCAGGCATGGCCACAGGCCAGTCCAATAGAGGCAATTCCCCAGTTGAGGCTCCCTCAACCCAGGTGTGTCAAGTTGACACTAAAGCTAGCCAGCACAGTATGTTCACTCTCCTGCACCAGCATGTGTACAAGCTTTGCTGGAGGGTGCTTGGCTTGACTGATCCAGACACTGTCCAAAGTGGCCTGTATGCTGGGGTGGGGTGGTTATATTGGAAGCATGTAATTGCCGAAGTCCTCCTAACCTGTGGACCTCCTCCTCTTCGGAATGTCAGTCTGTTCCATGCCCACTGAAGCCCCTGGTCCTCACACTTTTCTAACTTTATCCCCCCACCAAGCAGACTCAGGACTGCAGTGGCTACCCTGGGCTTGACCACAACAGATGCTTTATAAAAGAAAGGATCTCTCGATATGCTTTATAGAAGAAAGGAAATGACGTCTTAAGCAGAGTGGGCAGAGTGCGTTTCCAAATGAAATTCTGTCTTAAAAATTGTTTAATTGAAAGTATCTCTGGATAAAGTGAATAAGCAATTGACTGTCTTCAGCGATGAGCTCCATGCTTGTCCAGCTTCTCCTTCTTTGTCCCCCATCACCTCTAGTGCACATCCCCATCTTTCTGACATGTCCCTTTAACTGCAACCCAACCTTTCCCCACCATGACTAAGACCACAAAGCCAAATGCCTATGGAAATCATCATGAGCTGACAACAGGCATCTGTGGAATCCAGACTTGAGTCTTTAGGATTTTCCTAAACCCAGCCAAGACCCATTACTGAGAGTTGAAGAATTTTAAATTCTTTTGGCACACAGGACCCAGGGTTATCTGAATTATATCAACTTGATTCTCTTGCCTTGGGCCAGAAAAGGCTCCACAGAAGGGCAAAGTCTCCAATACATTTCCAGCAGAAACTGATCAGATCATGCAAACAGAGGAAGGGGGAGACTCCTGGGGATTTGTGAGGCAGACTGCTGACATCTGGGCACTAAAGAAGGTGCTGGTGTAGGAGCTGCCCTCCATCACTTGCTAAATGGATTTAAATGGAAGACAAAATTTAGGATAGCAGGCGATCTTTCAGCTGATTCACAACACCTGGCAAAACCAAAAATGAATGTACAGTCCTGCAACTAAGTCAAATGGCCTGTTCCCCAGTCACCAGTCACTGACAAAGACACACGGGGATACTGTGAACAGAAGCAAACTGATCCCATCTTGAGAAAGAAAAAAAGTTGATCCCATCTTGAGAAAGAAAATCCAAGACAAAGAGAAATCCCTGTGTGGTAGTGAGGGACTCGCACCTGACATCCTACTGTGTGGTAGTGAGGGATGCGCACCCGACCTCCTACTGTCTCCTGGACTCCTGGCATCCTTGAGCTGTGTTTGTGGTGAAAGTGAATCTTGATACGCACTCCCCATGGGTCTTCCCGCAGCTACTGCTTCATGGTGTGGCCCTTGGCTCTGCCACTGTCAGTGCACCAGTAGTCTAGGATGACCGACAAGTAATTGTGTTTTCACCAGGGAGGACAGCACCATGCTGTCAGGTTGGGGCCATTGAAGCACCTCCTGTTTCTCCTAGGTCCCACATTTCCCCAAGGATTTGGTTAGGACATAAGCAGATGACCTCCCACCTCATTCAGAAAACAGGAAGCTGAGCAAGATTCTCTTTTCTGCCTCCGTCTCTGCAGACCCAGCTGAGAACCAAAAAAACAGGACTGAAGTTGGGTACTATGGACTCAATTATGCCCCCAATTCAGGAGGAATGTGGCCAGGTAGAGATGGAGCTTTTAAGGAGGTCAGTAAGGCCACTAAGTGCCTCTGATCCAGTAGGACGGGGGTCCTGATGAGCAGAGCAAACAGGGGTGTACTCAAAGAAAAGTCTAATGCCTCATAACTGTGGGCTCCTAAAAATGAAAAAACAAATTATATATTTTTTCCAAGGGGAAGGACTGGGGCATAGAAACAGTCAGCTCAAAACAAAACCAAACTCTACCCGTGAAAATCCAAATCTTGTGTTCAGTGTCCAGCATCTGAGGTTCACGATCTTCTGGGCTCCAAAGGGCTTGAGCAGCCCCACCTCTTCACTCTGCCATCCACAGCACACTGCTTGTTTCACAGGCTCAGCCTGGCTCCTCTTCCCCGGCTGCTGTCCTTGGTAGCTGTCCCTGGATCCTAGCATCTCCAGTGTGCCAGGATCTCCACTGCAACTGAGGTTCTACCTTCACCAGAGGCCTCTCCCCTCTGTTCAGAAACTCTGACCCTGCCACGTGGTGCTGGGTCTCAGCTGCTCTCCATGACCTCCTCCAGGAGAAACCATACCACACGGCATTTTCTTGGACTCCAGCCCCTAGAACTGATAAGGGTTAAACCAGCCAGACTAAGACACTTTGTCATGGTGACCTGGCAGATAGATGGTACACTACCCATCTCACTTTTCAGAAAACACAGGCTTCCACCTGGCATGAGATCAGCTGGATAGCAGGAATTCCTCAAAGGACATTCATAGGGGCTGTTGTAAGATGTCAGCACTGGTCCCTGATTTTGAAGAAGGGGAGGTCCATGAACCCTTCCTTAGGTGACTTAGATTAAGAGCACTGGCTAGTGGTACTCAGTGGTTTCAAATGGGTATTAGAAGAGTTGTCTATGAAAGCATCTGTCATTGAATGAAGATTGGTCAGCTGTTGAAACCACCACTGGAGGACACTGTAAGAGACAGCTGAGAGCATTCTCAGGCCATGTGTTATCTTTTAGCAAAACCAGAAAGGAAGAAATGAGAAGGTAAGACTTGGCTCAAACTCTCTGAATGACTCATGGTGTGTTTTATCTGGTTCTCTGACTCCAGGATTAAGGATGTTTTAGTTACTGTATATCTGTTTTGGAGGTGAAAAAGCATTTCCTTGCAGAAAGCTACATCTTGAGGTTGCTAAAAAATGGCTTGGCTTTTATTTTCATTTGGGAACATACCAACATTTTATACCAAATGATGGGGCACACAAATTTACAGGTGCCAGTACTTAAGAACTCCGGTGGCAGTTACTCAGAGTAACACTGCCTCACTATCCAATTTCCTGGGGGGTATACTTCAAAGGCACAGCATGTAATTAGCATGTTTGAGGGCCTCAGTTTAATCCCTGGCACCAAACAACAACATTTCCAGAATGCTGCTCTGTTCACCACCATCAGACTGAGGCTGCTTCCCAGGCACCTCTCTATAATCTTCCACCAGGGGGAGCCATCTGCTCAGCAAGTTCTTCAAGAAGACCAGCTCTGGAGCCGCAGGAAGGGACCTTATCAAATACTGCTCAAAAAAAAAATAAATAAATAAATAAAAATAAATAAATAAATAAAATAAAATAAAGCATCAGTGAAACTCCAGGGAGCTGATACTTGATCAAACCTTGGCTTCATTTCACAGCTAAGACCTCAAGTCAGTATTACACATAGTGGGAAAGTCACTTCTGTAGAGGAGCTCAGAGACCCTCTAGAAGCAGCCATTCTTCAGCAATAGAGAGCTGAATTCAGAATCACAGTACGCTGATGAGACCTTGGATGATGGATGGGCTGTCCCTGCCTAGGAAGTCATTCCAATATCTTTATCTAATTTTTGTTTTGATTTACCTCTTATTGATGACCATTTGTTATAGTTTTCATCTGGAATGTCCTCCAAAAGGTCCATGTATTAGAAGCTTAGCCTCCAGTCTGTGTTACTTTTGGGAGATGTGATGGTTAATATTGTCAACTTGACAGGATCTAGAATCACCTAGGAGACAAAACTCTGGGTATGTCTACGAGGTGGTTTCTAGATTGGGTTAAGTGAGGTAAGAAAACATACTCTAAATGTGGGCAGCACCATTCCATGAGCTAGGGTCCCAGATTGAATTTTTAAAAAAGGAGAATGCAATATCAGCACTAATTTCTCTCTGCTTCCTGTCGATGCTCTGTGACCAGCTGCCTCACATTCCTGCTTCAGCCAAAATAAATCCTTCCTCCCTAAAGTTGCTTTTGTCAGGTATTTTGCCATAGCAACAAGAAAAGTAACCAATACAGGAGGTAATAGAAACTTTAAGAGGTGGGACCTAAAACGGAGGGTTTATGTCACTGGTGGCATGCGCTTGACAAGGTGGTGGGATCTCAGCCTTAATCCCTTTTATTTGCATCTTGGTTATGAGGTTTTCCTACATCAGGTGCTCCTGCCATGGTTATGTCGCATCCTCAAACAACCCGAGGATTAAAACCAATGGTTACACCTCAATTGTTGTGTGAACGCTCTAAAATTATGAACCAAAATAAGCCCATTTTTTTTTTTGGTCTTTTTGAGATAGGGTCTCCCTGTAGCCCCAGCTGTCCTGGAACTGACTATGTAGACCAGGCTGGCCTTGAACTCACAGAGATCTTCCAGCCTCTGCCTCCCGAGTGCTGGGATTAAAGGCGTGCGCCATCACGCCCGGCTATCTTTTTTAGAAATATTTTATTATTTTTATTTTATGTGTATGAATGTATTACCTGCATGTATCTGAGTGCACCTGTGCTGTGCAATGCTGCAAAGGTCAAAAGAGAGCTTCAGATTCCCCTGGAACTGGAGTTAAGGATGGTTTATAGCTGCCACGTGGGTTCTGGGAATCGAACCCTGGTCCTCTGCAAGAGCAGTCAGTGCTCTTAACCGCTGAGCCATCTCTCCAGCCCCACAAGCCCTTTCTTTAAAAAAAAAAAAAACAACCAAAACTTCATTTAAAAAAAATTTTTTTTAGATGTATGAGTGTATTGCCTTCACGTCTGAAAGTTTGTCCATGTCGTGTAATGTCACTGGAGGTCAGAAGTGGGTGTCAAATCCCCTGGAACTGGAGTTATGGATGGTTGTTGACTGCCAGTGGGTGCTGGGAACTGAACCTTAGTCCTCTGCAAGAGCAGCCAGTGCTCTTAACCACTAAGCCATCTCTCTAGCCCCGTAAGCCCTTTCTTTATAAGTTGATTTATCTTAAGTAGTTATTAATGTAATAGAAAACTAGCTAGCAAAAAAAGGTTCCAAGGAGTGGGGATATTGCTGGGACTATGCCTAACGAAACAGCAGATCTGTAGAATTGTTTTATGGGAGGAGTTTGGAGAACTAACAGTAAAAGCATGTCATGCTGCAGGTAGAGCTTAAGAATGATTTTGGTGGGGCATTAGAAGACAAGAATGTTCAATATGGATAGTAAAGTCTGTGCTGACAAGGATTCAGATAGAAATGAGGACTCTACTGGGACTTAGACTAGAGGCCATGACATTTCAAGACAACATTGCATTCACACAATATGGCTAATACTGGTTGGTCCTAGCCAAATTTACACTGAGGTAAGAATCAGTAGTAAAAATAAAGAGCAGGGCCTGGCTACAGATGTAACTTAGTAGTTGGGCTTTGCAATTTGTTTAGAGAAGAAGCGTGTTTAAAGGTGCAGCAGAGGATGGCACAGATACTAAAGAAATCAGGTGCTATTAAATTGAAGCTTAAGCTCTTTGCATCAAGACAACAGAAAAGATGCTTGCAGAGAATATCAAAATTAGCAAGGCTACTACTACCTTTATAGATTCAGAGATTATAGTATAAATGCAAATTTGTTTCAAACACTTTCCAGAGCAGGGTCTTTGAGAAACCCAGGGAATCCTGCAATACTAGGAAGGTAGTCAGAATCTATATAGCTGTTACCAAGTGAGAAAAAAAAGGGGAACCCCCACCCCACCTCAAGTACTAGACAAGTTAATACTTGTTAAAATCTGCTTATTGTAAGCATTCTTTCTGATGTTCATTTTTCTGTAAATAAGACAGAAAAATGGGGATATGGAAATTTGGTTTCCTAATTAGTACCTATTGAACCTTCTCTTGCTTTCTAAACTGTCTTGAACAAAAGGATTATCAGTCTAGTAGCCAGCCAGACTACCCTTATGCCTGCTAGCCATCTTGGACATACCACAAATGCCTTGAGAGAAGTAATACAAAAGATTACAGCTGATTGCCCTGGCTCCTGAAGGCACAGACCTAGCAAAGGCTGCCTGAACAGCTGGTACCAGACCCTTTGCAATCATAAGTCCTGATGAACCATTACACCTTGTCAAAGGGAGTACACTGACTCTGGTGGAGGGACTGCTATCATTGGTGGCAAGGCTGTGGTCAGTCCAAAACAAGTATCTGTGATTAGCAAAAGAAAAATGGCTGTTATTGGTCCAAATACTCCTTTTCAGGTGATATAAGCAGGCTGTTCAGGTTCATTGAAAGAGCTGACTAAGAGACTGGTGGTTTGAATTAAGAACCTTCCCTCATAGGTTCATGTAGTTAAGCACTTAGTCCCAGTTGGTGGCGCTGTTTTGGGTAAGTCATGAAACCTTTAGGAGACACAGGCATGGAGGCTGTCACTGGGGGTCAGTCTTTGAGAGTTCATAGCCTCCACTCCAGTCCACTCTGTTCCCTACATGTTGTTGAGATGTGATCTCATCTCTCAGTATCCTGCTGCTGTGCATCTCTTACCCTTGTAGACTTCTAGTCCTCTGGAACCATAAGCCTGAATAAACTCTTCCTTAAGTTGTTTTTTGTTATCATATTTCATTACAGCAACAAAAGACAATACAGAGACTCTCCTACGTTGCCTCCCCTGGTGTTAACACATCAGGTCTAGTGAAGAGTTCTCGAGTAGGCCTCCCTTCCACTAGCAGAGTGGACTGAGTTATAAACATGAAGAAAGTGGCAGACAGTGGAGGATGGTCACAGTGGTAAGGATGGCAATGGGTACAGCTTGATAGCTGGACAAATGCTGGCTTTGAGTAGAGACACTGGTCTTGGGCACTGAAAAGCATTGGCATTGATCCTGTGGGCTCCACATGAACCCAATCTCACAGGCACCATGTATACCATCCAGAAACTTGGCAGCTGAAGATTCCATGAGTGTCATGATGCTGTGTGGTGCTGCCTATGGGCACCCTGAACATCGCCTAGTACCACACACATACACAATAATGCCCAGATTCTGATCCCTGATGCTGGACTCCTAAATAGCACTTGGGTGTTACAGGCACTTGGTTCCTGAGCCCCAGGCTCTGGCTTCACAGCACAAAGTACTTGAAACCACTGTTTGATGGCTCAAGAAACAGCCACCTGAAGAGGCCTGGATCCACCCGCAGGGTAGGTGCATCATAAGGTGGCATCAGTGTGACACCACTGCTCCTTGAGGATCCATTTGCCTACTGGGATCCTGCCCCTAGTAGGAGGGAATGCCTGTGCCTGAGTAATCACAACTGTGACCAGCACCCAGTGTCTAAACAGCCCTCCAAGTGTCCTGGCTCCAGAGTAGCAGCAGGTGCTGTCACTGCATCGTAGTTCCTGGCTGCTGCCTCAATGCTGTACCTGGAGTTCTGGCAGCGTCCACTGATAAGTGATGGAACAGCTCAACAGTTTGAGAATGACCAGGGAAGGAAAAAGAAAAGGAAACACAAATAAAGAAACAGTAAGAGAGTGGGGGAGATGGGGAGGTTGTAAAGAAGCTAGAGAAGAGACTCTGCAGGCCTTGGTTATCAGAAGAGTTCTAGAGAGAAGTCAAGTCTGCAGGGCCAAGGGATCGCAGAGTCCAGGCTAGAGAGTTGTAACAGTGGCAGTTGCCATAAGTCAAAGGTCCTGATGTCTGAGGTTAGCAGGGGGACTTAAAAACTTGTAGGGCTGGGAGCTTCAATACTTGAGACCTCTAGGGGGACTGTAACACTAGAGAGTGCCACTTGTCTCTGCTTCCACCTGACTGCTACATCTGTCAAACACAAAGGATGCTGAGCCACTAGAGAACAGCACTTGAAGTTTCTTGCCTACCCATGATCTCTATCCAGGGAGAGCAAGAGAACGCACAGCCCACTGAATAGTAACATAAGGCAGCCCCAGATAATGCTCCTGTTGGCAGCAACCCTCAGGGTTACCCATGTGGCTGGTTTTGTAAGGAAGAATGAAGTAAGTATAGGGTCACAGAAATGTCAAAGGAAAGCCCAGGAAGCCAGGTAGTGTGCAGCAGGGTTAAAGGGTTAAGGTCCCTCCCCTTTTTTTTTTTTTTTTTGAGGAGGAGGAGAAGGAGGAGGGTCTTTTTGAGACAAGGTCTCCCTATTGCCTCACCTGGCCTGGAACTCACTATGCAGACCAGGCTGGTCTCGATCTCACAAGAGATCTACTTCTGCCTCCTGAGTGCTGGGATTAAGTGTGTGTGCCACCATGCCCAGCAAGGTCCCTCATCTTTTGTTACTCATGCCCTACCACAGTGAGCTCTGGATGTCAGACATGGAACTATAGGATTTAAAGCTTTAGTTGTTAGGTTTTGCTCTTGCTTTAGTCTAATTCCACCTTATTTTTGCCCAATTCCTTCCTTTTAGAATGGGAATGCTTATCCCATGTGATGGCTAATCTTGGTTGTCAACACACTTGGTAATAGGGAACCTCAAAAGAGGAATTTCTTTCATCAGATTCACCCGTGGGAATGTCTGTATGACATTTTCTTGATTGTTGATTGACGTAGAAGGGTCCAGCCCACTGTGGGTGATAAATGTTTCTGATGTCACCCTTGGGCAGGTCATCCTGGATTATATAAGACAGCAAGTTGGGCAAGCCAGAAGAGACAAGCTAGTAAGCAGCATTTCTCAGTGGTCTCTGCTTGTTTCTGCCTCCAGAATTCCTTGCTTTGAATTCCTGTCTTGGCTTCCATTGATGATGGTCAGTGAGCTGGACTTACTGCTATAAATCAAATAAACCCTTTCATCCCCCACAGGTTGCTTTTGGTCATGATGTTCATTACAGCAACAGAAAAGTAACTAGAACACCTTGTACCATTGCACCTTGAAACTATGTAACTTGTCTTTTAATTTTTGTAAGGGGTTATAGCAGTTTGCGTTGTCTCAGAGAGGACTCTGAACTTCAGCTTCTGATACGTTTGACTTGTTAAGACTTTGGGGACTTTTCACGATAGACTGAATGCATTTTTGTACTACTGAGACAGACATAAACCTTTATGGGCCAGGGGTGGAACTTCACTGGAAATGTCCATGTGGTAAAGGTCTGGTCCTCAGCTGACACTATTGGGAAGTAGTGGAAACCTAATAGTGTACATTTGAGGTTATTAGAGGTGTGCCATCAGCCCCAGTCTCTTTCTCATTTTCACATCCTGGCCATAAGGTGGACGGATTTTAAGCTACGTGCTCCTGTCACCATGTACATCCTACCCTTACCAGAGGCCTAACAGCAATGATCCTGCCTGGCCATAGACTATAAACCCTAAAATGGAGCCAAAACAACCTTTTCTCTTTGTAAGACTCAGGTCTGTTACAACGATAGAAATCATCACTACTCTTCTTTTCCTTTTAAAAATACTTTTTTATTTATGCATATATATGTATGTATGTGCCATGCATGTGTGGGTGCCCACAAAGACCAGAGAGGGCATCAGATCCCCTAGAGCTGGAGTTACACAGGCTTGTGAGTTGCCCAACATAGCTGTTGAAACTGAGCTTGGATTCTCTGGAAGAGCAGCAAGCACTCTTAACTCTAATGAGCCATCTCTCCAGTCCTCCTCTCATCTCTTCTTATTTTTTGATAACTGTTAGGCCAGAACATACTTATTCTAAGATGACCCTAGGCAATAGTTATAACCCTCAATTTCACAGACTACCACTGCTCATTAGAGCCTAGGATCAAACTCTAGTAAGTCTGGTTTCATCCACTGAGACACAGGGAATTACAGCAATAGTGTTTCCAGTCACATTGACAGACACCTGGCCCTCCACAGTCAGACATGCCTTGGCTAGGTTCTCTTCCAAGAAAACAACCATCACAGTTTAGCAACCAGGTAATTCCATATTTAACAACTTTCACGGAAGAGTGGAATAAGCTGTAAACTCAAGTCCAGACTCCTCTCCTGAGCAGTAACACTTTCTTGGACTCCCAGTGCCACCGCCAGACATCACTGCCTCTGAATGGGCGGCATCTTGTCCTATTTGTTTCAGACTGATTTTCGGGCACTGGGGGAAGAGGATTCTGAGACCTTTTTACATATCAGATCCTTAACTCTTGAAGTTACTGTGTTAGATATTTTGGCACAAATTTGTGTTTGAAAACAAGGCCACCCTAATCCCTCCACACTTTCCTGCAAATCTACTTAGCAAAGCATCAGAACAGAGCTCCCCCTGGAAGGGCTCACAGGAAAACCTTGAGTTCTATGCTCATTCTGGGAGAAGTGACTAATGCCATCTGAGACCTAGATGGCTGGCAGACTACCCCCACTCATGGCACAAGCTCTAGGTGGTTCTAGAATTTTTTACAGGCTGTTAGGGCAGCATCTATGCTGCTATGACTACTACTTCTCGCTATGTTGGGATCAAAGAGGAGCCATGTATCATCTCAAGGAGAGGGCCACTGGGTCTCTGTCCTAGTTTGTCTCTTCATTGCTATGACAAAACACTCTGACCACTACCAACTTGGGAGGAAAGGGTTTATTTATCTTACACATCCTGGGTCACAGTTCATCCAGGAGCCCAAGGTAGGAACTCAGGGCAGGAACCTGGAGGCAGGAGCTGGAACACAGGCCATGGAGGAACATTGCTTACTGGGTTGCTGCCCTGACCCCTGCTCAGCCTGCTTTCTTATACAACACAAGCCCACCTGCCCAGGGGTGGCACCACCTACAGTGGGCTGGGCCCTCCTACATCACTCAACAATGAAGAAAATACTCCACAGACATGACCACAGGCCAGTCCAATGGAGGCAATTCCCCAATTGAGGCTCCCTCAACCCAGGTGTGTAAAGTTGACACTAAAGCTATCCAGCACAATTGACCCCTTGTCAACTTGACACACAAACACATCACTATTAAACCATAACCTTTCCAATTCTTGTCCCCAAGACACAATTATTAACATTAATATCACAAGACAGTAAAACCTTAAAAATCCCACAGTCCTTAAAATCCAAACACTTAAAAGTCCATAGTCTCTTTCAAAAGTCTCTTAATTGTGGGTAGGTGTGATGGCTAATCCTGGGTGTCAACTTGACTGGATCTGGGATTAACTGAAATGAGAGAGATCTTCTTGACTGGATCATCTGAAGCTGGAAAACACACCCTAAAGGTGGGTGTTACCTTCTGATGACAGCCGGTATAAAAGACCAAGGCAGAGGAGAATGCCTGGCTTCTTGCTGCTTGCCTTCTCTCTCGCTGGTGAGTTCGTCTTGCTGCTGTAGACTGAGACTAGCTGATCTTTCGGAATTCGTCAGACCTTCAGAACCAGATGGGGACTACTGAGACATCCAGCCTCATGGACTGAGCGACTACAGATTCTCAGCCTCTCCAGTGTGGTGCAGCCATTGTTGGACTACTTGGACTCTATCCTGTGAGCTAAGCTGATATGAATACATATACATATATATATGTGTGTGTGTGTGTGTGTGTGTGTGTG
>NW_008344186.1:1156541-1157166 GCF_000622305.1 Nannospalax galili | reverse complement strand
GGACTACTCGGACTCTATCCTGTGAGCTAAGCTGATAAATCTCTATACATATTCATTCTACTGGTTCTGTTTCTTTGGAGAACACTGACTAAATACAGATTGTGGTACCAGGAGTGGTTCTAGAGAAGCAGAATTGAAAGGATGAGTTTTTTTAATGGGCTTGTTGGTATCTGGAGCAGGCTCTCCACCTCAGTGTCTTCAGGTAGCATGGAGAGCACTGAAAACTCATGATGTAGACTATTTGAAACAATTATGGAGATAAATGCATTTGAATCTTCTAACTCAACCTCTTGTGAAGAGGAAGGAATTTAGTGACTCTATACATAAAACATTTGACAATTTGTGGAAAAATAAGAAATATAGTGATGCTGGCTGGTTACTTCTGACATCTCTGGATAAAGGGATGAAGATAAACAATGAGCTTAATGATAAAATTGACAAGCTCCAGATTCGAATCAACAGTTTAAATGTTTCCAAGTGTGCCCTGGAAGAAAATCTTCTCTCCAGCAGCCAGAGAGCTAAAGCTGCAGAAAATCAAGGTGGAGCCCTTATATGTTTGGCTGACCTACAATGCAAATTTAATTCCCAGGCTTGAAGAGTGTCAACAGTAAAGGTGAAGGCACTC
>NW_008344186.1:1150729-1156431 GCF_000622305.1 Nannospalax galili | reverse complement strand
CTACTTTATCTGGTCACAGTAAACAGGAGAAACCTGGTCTTTGAAAATTGAGCCAGATGAGAGTAGGAGAAAGGATTTCACTGTTCTTTGGGAAATTTTAGCTTTCCAGTTGTTGCCATGTGTGATGGCTAATCCTGGGTGTCAACTTGACTGGATCTGGGATTAACTGAAATGAGAAAGATCTTCTTGATTGGATCATCTGAAGCTGGAAGACATACCCTAAATGTGGGTGTTACCTTCTGATGGCAGCCCATATGAAAGAGCAAGGCAGAGAAGAATGCAGGGCTTATTGCTGCTTGCCTTCTCTCTCGCTGGTGAGTTCATCTTGCTGCTGTAGACTGAAGACTAGCTGATCTTTTGAAATTTGTCAGACCTTCAGTGCCAGATTGGGACTACTGAGACATCCAGCCTTGTGAACCGAGCGACTACGAATTCTCAACCTCTCCAGTGTGGTGCGGCCATTGTTGGACTACTGACAGAGAGCTGGAGATACCTGATATCCCCTGGCTTAGTGTTGATGAAAGGATTGTAAGGCTCAGGCAAATTGGCATGCTCGAGTGGATTTGAAGTGAAACACCAAATCCTCCACAATGGGAGGGTCCAGAGGACACGCCTTTTACTGATTTTGTAAGATGGAAAGTACTGAGAGAGACACCAGAATGTTTGAAGAGCTCTGTTTTTGCTCTTTTCCTTATGCCGAATCTTACAGTTGGAGATGCTGCTGCTCAATTGCATAAATTAAATGTAAATATAATAGGTGTAACAGGACCTCGGAGTAGGGGGTCAGGTGGCAGTACTGAATTACCAAAGACAAGGTGAGCCTACTTAACGTAATGGGCGGCAAAGGCAAAACAATACCTACAATGGCATGACTCGAATGGACCTGTGGTACTGGCTAATCAATCATGGTGTTTCCAGGGACCACATACATAAGAAGCCTACTAAGTTTTTACTTGATCTGTATAAGCAGAAAAGCTCTAGGACAAATGACAGGAAGTCAGTATTGGATCGTAGCAATAGAGAATCTCGCTCAGTCAACCAATTTCCAGACTTGAGACAGTTTAAAGACCCAGAACCCCTTGAATGAAGGGAAGGCCGGGTGCCTTTGAGGAAGGACCTTGTCGCAGTACCAGAGTTATGCTGTTCTCCCTTCACCCATCCTTCCCCAGAGGAACCTGTGGCCTTTTAACTAGAGTAACTGTGCGCTGGGAAAAAAGAAATAATCAGACTTTCCGTGGCCTGCTGGATACTGCTTCTGAGTTGACACTGATTCTGGGAGACCCTAATGCATTTGTTCTCCTGAAGAGACCCACCGAGTCACGGACCCTAACAATAAATGGAGTTTTGGCCGAAGTCTGACTGACAGTGGGTCCAGTGGGTCCCCGAATTCATCCTGTGGTTATTTCCCCAGTACCAGATGGATAATTGGGATATACTTAGGAATTGGCAGAATCCCCACATTGGTTCCCTGATCTGTGGAGTGAGGGCTATTATGGTTGGAAAGGCCAAATGGAAACCACTGGAATTGCATCTGCCAGGGAAAATAGTGAACCAAAAATAGTATCGCATCCCTGGAGGGACTGCAAAAATCAGTCCCTTCCATCAAGGATTTGGAAGATAGAGGGGTGGTTATTTTCACCACATCTCCCTTTAACTCTCCTATTTGGCCTGTGCAGAAGACAGATGGGTCATGGAGAATGACAGTTGACTATCGAAAACTTAATCAAGTTGTGACTCCAATTGCAGCTGCTGTACCAGACGTGGTTTCCTTACTCGAGCTGATTAATACGTCTCCTGGTACCTGGTATGCAGCTATTGATTTGGCAAATGCTTTCTTCTCAATACCAGTTCATAAGGACCACCAGAAGCAATTTGCTTTCAGCTGGCAAGGCCAACAGTATACTTTTACTGTCCTGCCTCAAGCGTATATTAACTCTCCAGAATTGTGCCATAACTTGGTTCGAAGGGATCTTGATTGCCTGACTCTTCCACAAAATATCACACTGGTCCACTATATTGATGATGTTATGCTGATTGGATCCAGTGAGCAGGAGGTATCAGACAGTCTGGACTTATTGGTAAAGCATATGCGCATGAGAGAATGGGAAATAAATCCAACCAAACTTCAAGGGCCTTCTACCTCAGTGAAATTTCTAGTTCAATGATATGCAGCAAGCAGAGACATTCCTTCTAAGGTGAATAAGTTGTTGCACTTGGCCCCTCCCTCCACCAAGAAAGAAGCACAGCTTGGTGGGCCTGTTTGGATTCTGGAAGCAGCACATTCCTCATCTGGTTGTGTTACTATGACCCATATATCAAGTGACTCAGAAGGCAGCTACCTTTGAGTGGGACCTGGAACATGAAAGGGCCCTTCAACAGGTCCAGGCTGCTGTCCAAACTGCTCTTCCCCTTGGGCCATATGATCCAGCAGACCCAATGGTGCTTGAGGTATCAGTGGCAGATAAAGATGCTGTTTTGAGTCTCTGGCAGGCCCCCATAGGGGAATCACAGCGGAGGCCATTGGGATTTTGGAGTAAGGCTTTGCCTTCATCTGTGGACAACTATTCTCCCTTTGAGAGACAGCTTCTAGCCTGCTATTGGGCCTTAGTGGAAACTGAACGTTTGACAATGGGCCACCAAGTCACCATGAGACCGGAGCTGCCCATCTTGAGCTGGGTGTTATCTGACCCCCCAAGCCATAAGGTAGGATGTGCACAGCAACAATCCATTATCAAATCGAAGTGGTATATACGTGATAGGGCTTGAGCAGGCCCGGGGGGCACAAGCAAGCTACACGAAGAAGTTGCCCAAATGCCTATGGTTCCTACTCCTGTTACGATGCCTTCTGTTCTCGAGCATGCACCTATGTCTTCATGGAGTGTGCCCTACAATCGGCTGACTGAGGAAGAGAAGACTAGGGCTTGGTTTACAGATGGTTCTGCACGCTATGCAGGCACTACTCAGAAGTGGACAGCTGCGGCATTACAGCCAATTTCTGGAACAACCCGGAAGGACACCGGGGAAGGAAAGTCTTCACAGCGGGCAGAACTTCGGGCAGTGCACATGATCGTGCATCTTGCTTGGAAGGAGAAATGGCCAGAAGTGCGATTATATACTGATGCATGGGCTGTAGCCAATAGTTTGGCTGGATGGTCAGGGACTTGGAAGGAGCATGATTGGAAAATTGGTGAGAAAGACATTTGGGGAAGAAGTATGTGGATAGATCTCTCCAATTGAGCAAAGGATGTGAACGTACTTGTGTCTCATATAAATGCTCATCAAAAAGTGGCTTCACCAGAAGATGAGTTCAATAATCAAGTAGATCAGATGACCTGCTCTGTGGATTGTCAGCCTCTTTCTTCAGCTATCCCTGCCATTGCTCAATGGACCCATGAACAAAGAGGCCATGGTGGCAGAGATGGAGGATATGTATGGGCTCGACAGCATGAACTCCCACTCATGAAAGCTGACCTGGCTACAGCTGCTGCTGAGTTCCAGATCTTCCAACAGCAGAGACCAACACGAGCCCCTGATATGTCACTATTGCCCATGGTGACCAGCTGCAACCTGGTGGCAGGTTGACTACATTGGACCACTTCCATCTTGGAGGGGACAGCATTTTGTCCTTACAGGAATAGACACTTATTCTGGTTATGGATTTTCCTTTCCTGCACGTAATGCTTCTGCCAAACCTACTATCTGGGGACTTACAGAATGCCTTATCCATCATCATGGTATTCCGCACAGCATCGCTTCTGACCAAGGAACTCACTTCACAGCCAAAGAAGTGCAACAGTGGGCCCATGTCATGGAATCCACTGGTTCTACCATGTTCCCCACCATCCTGAAGCAGCTGCCTTGATAGAATGATGGAATGGCCTCTTAAAGATACAGTTATAGTGCCAATTAGGTGGCAATAGCCTGGAGAGCTGGGGCAGTGTCCTCCAGAAGGCAGTGTATTCTTTGAATCAGCGTCCAATATATGGTACAGTTTCTCCTATAGCCAGGATTCATGGGTCCAGGAATCAAGGGGTGGAAGTGGGAATGATTCAAATCACTGTCACCCCTGGTGACCGGAGAGACAATAAACATTCCATTGAACTGGAAGCTAAGACTTCCCCCTGGACACTTTGGGCTTCTGATGCCCTTAAGTCAGCAGGCTAAGGAAGGAATAACAGTATTAGGAGGGGTGATTGGCCCAGACTACCAGGGGGAAATTGGGCTGGTTCTCCACAATGCAGGTAATGAAGATTTTATCTGGAAGGCAGGAAATTCCTTAGGGAAACTTTTGGTGTTACCAGTCCTTTGATTAAGGTCAATGGGAAACTGCAACAACCCAATCCAGACAGGACAACAATGGCCCACACCCCTCAGGGATAAAAGTATGGATCACTCCTCCAGGGGGTGGCCATGGTGGCAGAGATGGAGGTTATGCATGGGCTTGACAGCATGGACACCCCACTCACAAAAGCTAGAGGAAGGTAGTTACAAATACCAACTTAGGCCACGTGACCAGTTGCAGAACCACGGATTGTAACTGACATGAGTATTTTTGTCGTGGTGCCAGATCTGCCAACAGCAGAGACCAACACTGAGCCCCTGATGTGGCACTATTCCCCATGGCGACCAGCCTGCAACATGGTGGCAGGTTGACTACACTGGACTTTTGGTTAAGAATAGGCTTGTGCATGTATATACATATGTTAAGCAGATACTTATGTTATTCTTTTTTGAATGTGTAATTAAGATAATCCATCTTGGAGGGGACAGCGTTTTGTCTTTACAGGAATAGACACTTATTCTAGTTACAGATTTGCCTTTCCTACACAAAATGCTTCTGCCAAAACTACCATCCAGGGACTTACAGAATGCCTTATCCACCATCATGGTATTCCGCACAGTATCGCTTCTGACCAGGGAACTCGCTTCACAGCCAAAGAAGTGCGACAGTGGGCCCATGGTCATGGAATCCACTGGTCTTACCATGTTCCCCACCATCCTGAAGCAGCTGGCTTGATAGAACGATGGAATGGCCTCTTAAAGACACAGCTACAGCGCCAATTAGGTGGCAATAGCCTGGAGGGCTGGGGCAGGGTCCTCCAAAAGGCAGTGTATGCTTTGAATCAGCGTCCAATATATGGTAGTGTTTCTCCTATAGCCAGGATTCACGGGTCCAGGAATCAAAGGGTGGAAGTGGGAATGATTCCACTCACTATCACCCCTGGTGACCCACTAGGAAAATTTTTGCTTCCTGTACCCTCGACTTCGCATTCTACTGGCTTGGATGTTTTGTTTCCAGAGGAGGGAGTGTTTCTGCCAGGAGAGACAACAAACATTCCGTTGAACTGGAAGCTAAGACTTCCCCCTGGACGCTTTGGGCTTCTGATGCCCTTAACTCAGCAGGCTAAGAAAGGAATAGTATTAGGAGGGGTGATTGACCCAGACTACCAGGGGGAAATTGGACTTGTTCTCCACAATGGAGGTAATGAAGATTATATCTGGAAGGCAGGAGATTCCTTAGGGTGACTTTCGGTGTTACCATGTCCTGTGATTAAGGTCAATGGGAAACTGCAACAACCCAATCCAGACAGGACAACAAATGGCCCAGACCCTTCAGGGATGAAAGTATGGGTCACTCCTCCAGGGAAGGAGCCAAGACCTGCAGAGGTGCTTGCTGATGATGGAGGAAATACAGAATGGGT
>NW_008344186.1:1149183-1149521 GCF_000622305.1 Nannospalax galili | reverse complement strand
ATTCATTCTACCAGTTCTGTTTCTTTGGAGAACCCTGACTAATACAGTGGGCTTCTGTAAAATCCAAAACAAAAAGGGAAGAACTGGCACACCTAAGCAAAACCAAGTCCAGCAAAGTAGCTCAAGGCTGGACATCTGGGATTCACTCTCGATCTTCTGGACTCCAAAGGGTTCTGGCAGCTCCACTGCTCTGACTCTGCCGTCCATAGCATACACAGCTCCTCTTGAAGACCCAGAGCGGCTCCATTCCACACCTATTGCTGTCTTTGGTGGTCGTCCCATGGTCCTGGCATCTCCAAATAGCTGGGGTCTCCACTGAAACTGAGGCTACACCTTCA
>NW_008344186.1:1131888-1148896 GCF_000622305.1 Nannospalax galili | reverse complement strand
TCACCTCAGTGATGCTGGTCTCTTGTTACTTACAGCTGATTTTTCAGCCCCAGCTAACCAGCATCAATTGTCCCAGTAAAGCAAAGGTTTTCCTTCAGGTTCTGGTCTCTTCTTAACCACAACCAATTCTTCAGTCCCAGCCGACCAGAACTCACAGATTCTCAATCCAAAAATCTCACACAGACAGCCCTGATAGAGTCTCTGCTTTCCTTTGAAGCTTCACAAGCCAGGCCTCCATCATCCACAACTCTTTCAACATAACTGCTCCAAGCGCCACAGCAACAAACTCTGAGCACGCAACGGCTTTTCCAGCCCAAAGTTCAGAATGCTTCCACAATCCTCCTAAAAATACCAAGGTCAGGTCTGTCACAGCAATATCCCACTCTTTGGTACCAATTTCTATCCTAGTTTGTCTCTTCATTGCTGTGACAAAACACTGACCAAAACCAACTTGGGGAGGAAAGGGTTTATTTATCTTACATATCCCAGGTCACAGTTCATCCGGGAGCCCAAGGTAGGAACTCAGGGCAGGCACCTGGAGGCAGGATCTGGACCACAAGCCATGGAGGAACACTGTTTACTGGCTTGCTCCCCTGGCCCCTGCTCAGCCTGCTTTTTCATGCAACACAGGCCCACCTGCCCAGGGGTGGCACCGCCCACAGTGGGCTGGGCCCTCCCACATCACTCAGCAGTCAAGAAGGCCCCACATACATGACCACAGGCCAGTCCAATGAAGGCAATTCCCCAATTGAGGCTCCCTCAACCCAGGTGTGTCAAGTTGACACTAAAGCTATCCAACATAGTCTCCAATATTGAGCCTCATGGCCTCTGGATGGTTCTCTTGACTTGGATGCCAGAGATCTTGGATTCAACATGCCTTTCAGGGTCTATAAATTGCTTTTGCTTCTGTCACAGAGGCTGTGATGGGCTTCTACCCATAATCCTACATGCTTTATGCAATCACTCACTTAGCACATGATGACCATGGTGACACAGAAACAAAAAAATAAAGGCATTCTTGCAGCATAGGTGGCCACCAGGACAGCTGAACCCTGCCTGGTGAGGGTTTGCTCTAAAGCATTTCCTCGTTGGTTAGCCTCTTGCAAGGGCAAATGAGAAACTGAACATGCAAACTGGTGATGGTCAGGTCACAGGTCCTGGCCTGTGCTGTAGTGCTATAGACACTAGTGTTATTGCAGCCTCCATAGCTTCAACCCAGAACAGTTAGGACTTGGGTGGGTGATCATAGTTTCCCTAAAGCTTCCTCCCAATTCCAACTTGGGGATCACCAAAGAAAGCAAATGCTTGCTCTCAGGACTCTCACATGAAGCCTAACTGTCAGAGTTACCTCCAGATCCCATACGCACAGCTTTCCTAGAGCATACCTGGAACCTTCCCTCTGTCTATTATGTGGTAGTCCTCTCCCCTACTTACCTGTGATAAATGATGGAGGCTGATCCCTTGCTGTAGCAAGCTCTGCATACACAGTCTGCTTGTTCACATTTAAAGGGATCTCTGTTTATCACCACAAAATACACCCCATAATTTGATGATCACCCCTCAATTATACAGAAATATCCATCCATCCATCCATCCATTCCATCCATCCATCCATCCATCCATCCATCCATCCATCATCTACCAATCTACCTATCCACCCACACATCAGCTTGAACACCATCTATGAATAACAACATTAAATGGAAACAACAAGAACACAAGGATAGTAGCTGAGAAACACAGAAGTACTGTGTACACATATGTATACATACCCTGCATAAAAATACACATCTAGCTCCAGCTAATGCACAGCTACCTAAAATCTCTGGGGAGGTGGACTATCGCAGAGTGTGTGACTGAGAACCAAAGGTATGCCACCAGGGCCTCATCTAGGGCCATGCTGGACTGTGAATACAGCCTGATGTCAGCAGCAGGTATGTGCCCAGTAGGAGACATGTGTTCTGAGGTGGTGCATGATGCTTGGGAATGTGGTCTGGGAAACACAAAAGAGGTGGGCTTCTCCAATGTGCCAGTAGAGATGCCCAGCTTTAGGAGAAAGGAAAGGTGCTCGCTCCTCCCTGGGTGAGCACTGGGAGCACAGAAGTAAAAGGCAGTCTTGTCACCCAGTAGGACATCCTGGGAGGGCTGGGTCAGTGCCACAACCAGGTGAAGCAAACAGTTGAATGGGCCAGGGAGCCAGTTGGAACCAGGCCTCATGCAGATGTACTTTGGCCTTACCTCCTCAAACTTGTATGCGATCATAGCAAAGGCCTTGAAGATGGCATCAGTTGGGCCCGTAATGGTCACGATTCTCTCTGGGCAGTTTCCCTCCGAGATGTTGATCCTGGCGCCACTCTAAGGTGAGAGTAGAGGAAATGTAGCTGGTGACAGACGAAAACTGTCTAGTGTGGGCTTGGGTTCTCCATGCCTGCAGATATCAGGCACAGACACTAGTGCTGACCCATGTTTACAAATCTCATTCTAAACAGTGAAATCCTTGCCAATAATCCCCTTCTGAGAGGAAAATTTAAGGTTTTATTGTTTTTTGAAACAGCGTCTCATGTAGCCAAACTGGCCTCAAACTCCCTATGTAGTCAAGAATGGCCTTGAACTTCTAATCTTTCTGCCTCTGCTTCTCATGTGCTGGGATTACAGGCATGTGACAAAATGCCCTACCAGAGTGGAATTTTAATTAGCAAGAATCCCAGTGATCCTTAAGAAAGCCTGTGCCCTATGCATCCGAACTCTGTGTGTGCTTCATGTCAGAGACGATTACTCTGTGTCCCATCATCTCCGACGCAGGATGCAGGACATGGCAGGTCCATGAGAGCCACAGGCAGTGCTCTGAAACCCTCATGGCATGGACAAATTGACCTGGACATAGGGTATCATTCAAGGAAAATCACACTCACCTCTTCACGCATTTTCTTCACTGTTTCTCCTTTCTAAAATGGAGACACAGATAGGGAAATCTGTCACTACCAGGTACCGGATACACAGAAAGCACATGGTACAGCCCTGGATGCCAGGAGCTGCCAATACAGAGAGGATGGTGGGGCACTGCCTACTTCCAGTCTGTTCTCCATTCTTGCCTACTCCATGAGTCTCTTTACTTGCTGGGCCAGACAGTTCTCATACAAGCTGGGGGTGCTTCAGGTGAGGAAACCGAGGCAATGGGAAGATGGGTTCAGTTACCCAGGGCATAGCTGGCCAAGTGGGCAGACTCTGCTTGGACTCAGGCCTATTTGCACAGAGGTACCACAAACATGGTACCAGGATGGGTCTATGTGCCAAAGGATGTCCAGTAAGAGAGTATTCAAACATGGTTCAAATACCCTGTTTCATGGGTGGTGACTCTCTGAGATGTTCTTTCCAAAGACAAATATTGGGAAAGAGTTGGGACCCTGAGCAGTTAGAAGTTCCCCCACTAAACACAGGTGCAGGGTCACCAGAGATGGCAAAAATTCAGCATACCAGGAGGGCAGTGTCTGGCCCCCCAGCCTTTCCTCCATCAAAAATCAGGTTTCCAATTGATCCTTTCCCCTGTGGGAATGTGCCTTTTATTTCTGGTGGATAAAGAGGAATTACTACGCTTCTGGAGATTGTTCAGATTATAGGGCTGCTGAAGAGTACAAGCACAGTAATACTTTCCAGGGTATGAAGCCTAGAAGATGTACCAGCCACCACAGTGAGAGTAAGCCATCATAGTGACCAGTTAGAGCCTTGCCAGGGCCAACAGAGAACACTCCTCACTTGGCTTGACCAGAGCCAGGAACCAACCTCATGGTATTGCAGTGTAAAGTAAGGAGGGTGTTAACAGGGCTACCAGGGCAGAGGTCCCTGGGACCTTGACTTCCTCCAGCACAGCACTTTGAACCTGACAAGGGTTGTGTACTTGATGATGCCAATCAGCACCAGGCACTGCTGCTGTCTTTGCTATCCCCTTGCAGTAGAGACCCTGAGACAGACATTGTTCATTCAATAATTACCTTCCCAATGATGCTTCCAACTTCCTGTAGAAAAAGAAAATCACAAAAGATGTCATAGAGTTTAAGAGGAAAATACTCTGGGGCTAATGCTTCAAAAAATAGCCTATCTTCCTAACATGAAAGGAGAATTAATTTTTAAAAAATATTTTATTATTTTTATTTTTTTGTGTATGAGCATATTGCCTGCATGTATGTGAGTGCACCCATGTCATGCAATGCCATGGAGGTCAGAAGAGGGCTTCAGAGTCCCCTGCAACTGGAGTTAAGGCCAGTTCGAATGCCGCGGAGGTCAGAAGAGGGCTTTGGATTCCCCTGGAACTGGAGTTAAGAATGGTTTGTAGCCACCATGTGGGTGCTGGGAATCGAACCCAGGTCCTCTGCAAGAGCAGTCAGTGCTCTTAACCGCTAAGCCATTTCTCCAGCCCCTGAGAATTAATTTTTTTTTAGAGTATTGTGGATGGAACCAGAGCCTTTACCCCTGAGCCATAGCTCTGCCCTGTAGGAGAATTTAAAGTAGTGTCAAGAGGCTGCATCTGCGTTGGGCTGTTTATCTCCTCTGTGACCATTTGGTCACGGCTGGACAGAGGCAGAGCTGAACTTGATCAACAAACAGCCTGGGAGGAGGACATGGTCAGCTGTTTTCCAGATAAACAAGGAGGGAAGGCCACCCAGACAAGTAAGGCCTCAAGGAAATTCTGCCACAAACAGAAGGGATACAGTAACCCATCCCGGAGTCTGTGACGTAAGAACACTGCACTGCTGCTGCTATGGCTTGCTTTTCAAGGCAGGGCACTTGAAGAAGCATTGGCACAGCTGTAGCAGTCCTGTACCTCAATGTCCTGTACCTCAATGCCTGTGGGATGTATGATCACCTGGGCAAGCAGTCACAGCAGGAGCTATGGAGAACAACCTTTTTCAAAATCTGACCTGCTTTTCTCACTACAACTATGCTCTCAGCAACCCAGAGCTGCTGGTAAACCATGTGGAGGCCGCAGCACAGGCTCAGGAAACATTCCGGGGGGTGGGGGCAGCTGTGGCCCTCCTATCACAGGAAGTAGAGGCTGATCTATAGACAGTCCTATCTGGGGATGTACTAGGAGAAGGAAGGTAAGGGTACTCTCTCCACCACAAATAGGGACTTCTGGGTGTACCCACCTACCCTACAAGAGGACATGTTTTCTGGGAATCTGAATACTCCAACATTGCTCTTTCTGTGCCCAGTTCTGGACCAGCTGGAGACCCTGAACAGATGCTGGGGGCTAGATTTCTCAGGGCAGGATGAGCTTGTCTAATGCCTGTCCTGTTGGGCAGGGTGGAGAGATGTGAACACTGGCTATGTGGGGCAGTCTCCTGCTTGTAGGAAACAGGCACTAGGGTATTTAGTGACAGGCATGAGGTCAACCACAGTCTTGAGCAGTTCTGAGAAAAGTATAGTTTAGACTATATTTGCAATAGTTTTGTAAGTCTGAGAGGGTCTAGAATAAGAAGTGCAGAGCAAACCCCTGGCAGGAGGCACCCTGCTTTCTGTTCCACATCTACCTTTCCATGCATCAACAGGCGGATGGTCAGGGTTACGTTCAGGCCACCTTCTGAGACCTTGGATTCCATCTTTCTCCCAAAATGTAGTTCTGGGTGGTGGCCTAAGGTGCTGAGGGTGCTGTGAGGAAGGACAGCTGGGGCCCAGATGGCGTCACCTGGAACAAGAATGCACACTTGTGATCGTGGGTGCTTTCTCCAGTTCTAGAACCACCTCCTAGCCTGTAGGAAACTCAGCCTTCAAGGGAGTAAGTATGCCACTGTCACCAAAACAGACAGAGCCCACCAGGGCAGGGTTCTGGTCTTACCTAACCACATGATCATGGGACAATCACTTAAACTCTCTGGCCTCAGTTTCCTCCACCATAAACAGTATCTCTCCTAGGGGCCAGAAAGCTTAAGGAGCCCCAGGAGAGCCAATGCTGGGCTACCTGCCTGGTGAGCCTCCATTCTTCTAGTGTTTCTTCTGTTCATCTTCCTGTCATACCAGGGAATAGCCCCCAGGATGCCATGACCCACCTCCCTGAGGGGCTCTCTTTGCCCTCAAGGAGCAAAAATGGCTTCTCTACTCAAGTCCCTTTGTACGCAATCAAGAACAATCTTCCCTAATGTTGACTCAATCTCTGGCCACTGAACACTGCTGATGTTCTCCCACTAAAACCCTCAGAAGATAGACGACTTTCCTACACAGTGCTGGTCTATGCTATTTGCATGCTTTCTGTGGACAGTCTCTAATGGCTAGCTCACATAAATTAAGGCTTTGATTTATTACTTGCAGGCAAAGATAGATTATAGGTTGTAATGAGAGTGTTTATAGGAAAGTGACATGATGACTTTGTGCTACTGTGGGTGACATGGGACCAGGCTCTCCTGGTGAGTAATCCTCAGCACCAAGTTCTTCATGGGCTCCAGGCCTGTCACTTCTAAGGGAGCACACAAAGGAGACAACAGCTCACCCCCACCAGGGAGGTGCCAGCCATGCTGGCTAGACGGACACACATCCTAGGAAGGGCTAGAAGATGGCAGTAAAAGTCAGGGAGGACAGAAGAATGGAAGGAGTGGCTATCACAAGGGTTTTAGAATAGACATGAGCTGTCCATTCTATTCTGAGGCTGCCAGACAAGGGAGAAGGCAAATAGGGCATGCTAGACTTCAACTCTACTGGGTGGGCTTGAGAAGCTCTTTGGAAATTAATACCTCATGTGTCAGCTGGCTGTTCTGTGCAAAAAGCACAAGCAAATGTAAAGATTTACTGACCAGGACATTTATACAGGCCCTGAGGAATGCTGGAGCTCGTGAAGAAAGGTCTTAGAAAGGAAAAGAACATCTAGTTCAGGTGACTGATGTAGTATCAAGCAACACATATTTATATACAAATACCCTGTGATAAGCAAAGCCCTCTTTACAGATTCCTGTTTTTGCTAAGGTTTATTTATCAGGTATACAAACTGGATAACACTGTGGCCAGTCTGGGGCCCAGGTTGCCTTTTTAATTAAAGACATCTCTTACCCACCAGGGGGACAGCAGGGCCCTCTGGCCATCTGTTATATAAATATTTGCAGCCCAGGAAAGAGAAAGTGGGTCAGTGCCTGCCCCGGGTGCTTCTGGCTCCAGACTGTCAGCAGCAATCAGTCACTTGGGCCAGTGCCTTTCTGCATCCCAGGATGGGACACAGGGGAGGGGAGAGGAGGAGGGCAGGTGAGGGAGAGAATGACGCTCTGTAGACTGCAGGAGTGAGGAGCTGTCCTGTGAAGTAGATGTTCCCTGAGATTCAAGATGTGGATCTAAAGAAACAACCCTGTTTCTGTCACAGTTCAGAAGCCAGAGTTCTTGGCAGGGCTGGAGTGAACAAGCCCCTAGCTGACCCCACAGTACCTGCTGTTTATGATGACATGAGACTGTCCCAGGCCTTGCCTTCACCCAGCCTTCACTGACCTGGCTACCCAGAACTTCGTGGCTACTAGAGAATAAAGAGACAAAGCAGCTTCCAAAAGGAATGCAGTGCACTACTCTGCACACGTCTCTCGAGGCACACCAGACTGCTGGGCCCACCTGGGACCCCTTCTCTCTTAGGGTTGGGAGCCCCCTCCCCTCCTGAGGCTCATCCCTGCTCTTGTGGCCTTTTAGTTCATCTCTCTGTTCTCTTCAGTGTTGGGGATGTAAGATACTCAATCAGAGGCAGAGGAGAAACAAACACAATGGCGTTAAGGACTGAAGTGTGGAGAGACCAGGGTATTTTCTTAAGGCATAAAGGGTAAGAGTTGCTTGGCTAGGGCGAATTCCAAGACAGCCAGCAGCAAAGGGGTCTGGGCTACACTTGGTCAGCTGTGGTTTTAAATGTCACATTATGGATAGCATCTAGAGATAAGCCTTAATCCAGCACACGCCCTACACCTGAACTCCCAGGACAGTTGTCTGAGATAGGTGCATAGATTTCTGACATGGCATTTGATATGTGCAACAAATGGAACCCCTATCTTTTCAGACCTGCCTGCCTGTCTCTATTCAACTGCCCAAGTCAAATGTCTATCTTTCTCATCCCATCCTATTCATTAGCAAATCTTTCAGCTCTCCTGTAACCTGGATGCAGAATCCTGTGTCAATCCTCCCTGTGCTCAGGAGCAGCAAGGTAGCAGTGGTGCCCAGACAACCAACACTGACCTTCCTCTCCCGCTCACAGTAGAGTCAAGCCCAAATCCACAGGCCTGAGGGTGAATGCTTCCTATTGTCATCTGTTCTTTTTCCAGAGACTCCACTGTGGGCTTCTGTACTGGCCAGACTCTTGCCTCAGAACTAGGAAGCCCCTCTGTGCTGGATACCTTTAGTTGTGAACTTGACACACCTGCTTAGAGGGACTCTCAATTGAGCAACTGTCTCCCTTGGATTGGCCTGTGGCCGTGACATTTTCTTCACTGTTGAGTGATGTGAGAGGGTCAAGCCCACTGTGGGTGGTGCTATCCCTGGACAGGTGGTCGTCCTGTATTATATAAGAAAGCAGGCTGAGCAGAGGCCAGGCAAGCAAACCAGTAAGCAGCATTCCTCCATGGTCTGTGCTCCAGGTTCCTGCCCTGAGTTTCTGCCTTGGCTTCCCCTGATAATGGATTGTGCTGTAAGTCAAATAAACCCTTTCCTCCCCAAGTTGGTTTTGGTCAGCGTTTTCATCACAGCAATAGCAAACTAGAATACCCTCCTTCTAAGGTTCAGTTGGGAGCTACCTGGACACTTACTGCTCTTAGAACTGGCTCCACCAGCACACAGGATAACCAACTGCTTGCACTGGCTTAGAGATAAACTTTGCACTCCTGTGAAGACAGCCAACAACAAAGAAAGAGAGAAAGGCAAGCAGAGGTAACAGTCATCAAGAATACGAAAGCATGAAAGAGAGAAAGGCGACGGAAAGCTGTCTGAGTGTGGGGGATATTGTTGACGAAGTAGGCAGGCCTGAGGATGGGCCCTCCTGAAGACTCTTCTCAGTCACTGTATGCAGCCAGCCTGGGCTGTCAGCCCCAGAAAGAATGACCACAGCTGCAGAGACCCCCTCATTCAATCCCTGGGATGTGCTGGGCCTGCTGAGGCATACCTTAAGGGGTATATAGCTTTTATAAAACGTGATCTGGCAAAGTGTACCCTATAATATCTATAATCTTTAAATAAGAATGATTTTTTTTAAATGATCCCAAAAGCACAGGAAACAAAAAGCAAAAATAGATAAAAAGCTTCTGTCTAGCAAAGAAAACTATCAGCAGAATGGGAGAAAACATCTAGGACCCAAACCTCTGATAGAGAGGACATCTTAAAATAGATATGGATAGGATAGCAAGGACTTCAATACATACTTCTCAACAGAAGAGAAATGCAAATTAGAGAAATGTAAATGAAAACCACAATGAGATACTACCTCAACCCTTTAATGGCTGTCATCAAGAGAGTAAAGGTTAAGTTGCCAAGGAAGGAAAGGGACCCTGTATGGTATTGGTGGCAATGTAATCAGTAAGGCCATTACGGAAAATAGTAAAAATAAGAAGGAGCACTACCATATGACTTGGCAATCCCATTCTTGGACACATATCCAAATCCACAACAGTCAAGACATGAAATCCCTGCTCATATGATTCTATGGTAAAGATGTCAGCATATACAAGTCCCATGCAAACTCAGGCAGACAAAAGCCCAGCATAGAACTGGGAAAATGAACAGCAGGCCTCAATCTTATCTGAAGGAATGTTGGCAACTGATTGCTGCTAGGTGAAGAAGAGCTGATCTTCCTAAAACAAGGGACTCTAGATAGGCTGACTAGACCTCAGTGGATGGACTTGCACTGGGGAATGTTTGGGGACACTGACTTGACACAGTGGGCCTTCACAGGGATGACAGAGCATATGGGCTCCAGTGGGGAGCTTATGAGAGCAGGTGGGGACAGGAGTATAAAGATAATGAAGATTGATTGAGATGTTCTTTATGAAATACACAAAAATTCAATAAACACAAACTTCAAAAAAAAAAAAAGACATGAAATCAACCTAGGTGTCCATCAACTCATGAATTAATAAAGAAAGTGTGATACATACACACAATGGAATACTAATCTGCCCAAAAAGGAGGGGGGGAGCATGTCGTTCATCATAACATGGATGATCATGGATGGCATTAAGTGAAATAAACCAGGCATTGAATTTTTTTTTTTTTTTAAGACAGGATCTCACTGTATACCCCAGCTGGCCTCAAGCTCAGAGATCCACCTGTTTCTGCCTCCTGGGTGCTGGGAATAAAAGTGTGCACCACAACTCCTGACTTAAATGTGGAATCTTAAAAGGTTGAACTCACAGAAGCAGAGAGTGTAAGGTGAGTGGAGGATTGGAAAATTTGGTTAAAGGGCATAAAGTTTCAGACAGGAGGAACACTTGCTAATGAGATATTATTGTGCAGCATGGTCATTATAGTTCACAATATCATATTCCCCAAAATTGATGAGAGTCCATAGTGAATGTTCTCAGCATGAAAAGGTAAGTAGATGAGGTGGTGGATATATTAATAAATCTGATTGAATCATTTTGTACATACAACATTAACAATGAAAACTTAGTAACATATGAAAATAATTATACACAGTAACTAATCTTCCAGTAATGCAGGCTGGTTCAGGATTTGGAAATCAACCACTGCAATCCACCATATTAACAGAAGAAAGAAGGAAAGCTGCATGGTCATATTAACAGGTGTAGAAAAGCATTTAACACATTCCAATATCTACCAAAGATTAGAAGGGAAGGAAGGGTGGGAGGGAGGAGGAAGGAGGAAGGAAGGAAGGAAGGAAGGAAGGAAGGAAGGGGAGGGAGGAGGAAGGAAGGAAGGAAGGAAGGAAGGAAGGAAGGAAGGAAGGAAGGAAGGAAAAAGTCATAGGTGGAAATGTAGGAAACTTCTTCCATTTGGTAAGGGCACCTACAAAAGAACACCTTACTTAACTCTGCTGTGTCAATGCCCAGACACTCTTTTTTTTGTATGTGGTACTGGAGATCAGATTCCATGTTAAGCAAGCACTGAGCTGTACCCCTAGCTCTTGCCATTCTTGCTTTGGAATACATGGTGGGGCATACGCTGCTTGATGCCCAGTGAGCTCTTAGTACCTGAGGACAGACCATACCACCCTCTTACTGGCACCCTAGTACATCTTCCCACTGCCATGCAACTCAATCTAGAGCCAACTATCTGTCCCTAAGGCTTCATCTACCATGGTCTCCTGCTCCCATAATCCAGCTTGATAGCTGCCTTGGGGGTCAGCTGAGGCTCTTATCCATGTCTCAGGGACTTGTGGAGGACAGCACTCTCAACAGCTCCATCTTACCTGGGTCTATAACCTTCACCAGGTTCTTCTGCGATTAGCCGGTCCTCCCTGAACCCCTCTGTACTGTGTAGGGAGAGGTCACATGTTCTCTGTGTTAGTCTGTTTTGTGTTGCTGTAACAAAATATTGAGCTGGTACTTTATAAAGGAAAAGAGGCTTACCTGGCTCATGATTCTGATGGCTGGAGGTTCCAAACAGCAAAGCTCTGGTGTCCTAGTGAGGGCCTCTAGCTACCTCACAATATGGCAGAATAACAAAGAAGAAATAGCCACATGCAAAAACGGGCCAAGGGCATAGGATGGCCTCCCTTCATAACCTGCTGTCAAAGACCTAACTCTGGAGAACCTACATTAATCCCTTCCATGGGCAGAGCCCATGACCCAACTTGCCTTGCACTAGGCCCTACCTCTTACAGACTCCACCACCTCAACAGTGTCCCTGTCGACCATGTTTCCAATACATGGGCTTCTGGAAAATCACTCAAGACATTCAGACCACAGCAGTCTCCTTCATTTACCACTGAATCCTACTCCTGGCGTAAAGGGGGCTCATTTAAGAAACAGATGAAAACATAACAATGACTACTGAGTCCAACTCAATTCCATGGCCTCACAAAATACTCTGAAATTAGAACTTAGTGATTTCTGTACTTGATACTCATGTACATCTAGGATTATCTAGTCAGACATCCATACCCACAGGTTCCACATCCTTGGATTTAATCAACTGCAATTTGAAAGTTTGCGTTCCAGAAAGTTCCTACAAGTAACATTTGAATTTACCACAAGCCTAACATGAATACTGAATCCACATCCTGCTGTTCATTGCTGCTTAGAGTCTAAGTCTCTCCAGTGCACAGTTGGAGCATCATTCTCTCATGTTAGTTTTGCCTGTCTTGAAAATGTACATTTTTTTGTCATTATTTCCAAACTATTTATATAATATTTGTATTATATTCAGGTATTTTTGAGTCATTTGAAGATAAATATACAGAAGAATATATCACGTGCAATACTGCACCATTTTATAGAAGGGACTCAACACTGAATTTCAGTGTCCTTGAGGCCCTAAGCCAGTTCTGAAGCTGTGTCTCCTTACTCTCCCAAGGCACTCACCTGCTTTTTCCTATATTTACTCACTGAGATTTGCTAGGGGTGAGGCAGAATGGAGGAGGTATAGACTTAGGGTGTGGGGGTTCCATGAGAGATGGTCACAGTCACATTAGGAAAAAGCATATAGAATCAGAACCCTGGTGCCCGAGGTCCACATCCACTTAAGGCCCAGGCATGTCTTAGCAGGGCATCTGGAGATCTGGCCCCCTGCACCCAAAGTGACCATTGTTTCACTTAAGGCTCCAACCTGAAGTGTGAATTCACCTATTTTCAGAGGAGAGGGGTAACATACTGACAAAAGGCAGGGGTCTCCTCAAGGCCAGTAAAACAGACCAGGAAAACTGTCCTAAAAAAGAACCCAACCCACACCATAAAACAAAACCCTATCTTAGCCTATCAAGTTCTTGAATTTAATGACCGCTTTATCTTTCTTTTGTTTGAGCAGCTCCAATGTGGAAGGCTTGGTTTTGTTCCTGATTCCCTAAGTTTCTGGCTATTTTATAATCTCCTTCCTTCTGCGTGGTTGCTTTGGTTTTCTTTTTCTTTACGATTCCTCAAATGGAAACTCAAAGAACTGTTCAACCTTTCCTCTTTTTTTAATATATTTCTTACTGTCAGTTTCTCTAGGGGCCTGATTTACTTATATCCTTTACATTTTTTCTATTTTTCTGGTCCTATCACTTTTCTTTGATAATTCTTTGATCAGTGATTAATTCTTTGATTATTCAGGGGGAATGTGCTTTGATTTCTAAGTATTTGGAAATTTTCTAGTTCTCTTTGAGTACTGACGTACATTTCAATTCCACTCTGGCTAGAAAGTATACTTCATGGTATTTCAACTGTTTAAATGTTAAGACTTTCAGAACACACAGACTACAGTCTTCTGAGGTAATTCCCGCATGCACAGCAAATGGTGTGTATTGCTTCTCTCACCCCACAGTCTGAGGCTGGAATCAGTTTCTCCCATCTGTTTTTTTCATCAGCCTAGTTAACTGGCATTGATTGTCACAGGATGGCTCCTGTCATCTCCATTGTTATATACATTTCTTACTTAATTAGTTTTTCAGTCCTAAAAATCTCCATTTTGTTCTTTTCAGACCTTTTATTTCTTCTGGGACTTTTTGTTTTTAAATTTATTTCAAAAGAGTAAGTCCTGGTTCCCAGTAGCTGAAGTATCTGATCATCTAGCCCTGGGGTCAGCCACCAATCATCTTTCTCACCATGTGTTGAGATTCTTGGTTCTTTATGGCAATGTGGACACTAGACTAGCCTCTTGGACACTCTGAACATTGTGATTCATCTATAAATGTTGCTTAAATCTTATGCCAAATGACACTTCATTGCACCAGCAGAAGTTCCAGGTGGCCAAGCCCATGGCTTCCTATGGGCTGCAGTTCCAATGTCAGTGCAGCTTTGAATGGTTTTGCAGTGATATTCTGTTGGGCCCACATGTGCTGCCCAGTGTCCACATAGCCTGGGGGATCATCACCCTGTAGTCCTTTTGTCAAAGGTTTTGCTGTGCTATGTACAGTCAGATTCACGCATAAAGCGCTCAATCCAAGGAGTTACACGGGACATAAGTAAGGGATCACTTTTCTCAAACCCATCCTCTGGTAGATCCCAATACCTGCTGGCTCCTCCTGGCGAAAAGTGACAGTCTTCTGACCTTGCTTACTACTGCATCTGCTTCCAGGACCAGGGATGAGTTGACAGAGAGAAGTGATGGTTGTAGTCCTCATACCCTGGGCCTTGTCCTTTTGCTATATAGGCAGATACCCCTTCCTCTGTGTTTAGGTATACTGGCCACCACTGCCTTCAGCAACCAACAGGGAATGGAAAAAACAGAAAGCAAAGCAAACAGTGGGGCCTCTCTGCTCTGTCTACAGGACCCTCCCTGTTCCACATATGGAAGTACAGCACTGCTTTCTGATATTCTGGTTTGTACTTTTAGGCAGGGCTGCCTCTGTGTCCAAGCAGGGACCCTATGACTGGGCCTAGTTTTCTTCCCAGTCTGTCTGTTGTCACTGGCATCATTCTACCTACAAGGCACCATGGATGAGCAGGAAGGACAAAGTGGTATGTATTCCATTTTGACCAAAACCAAACCCTGATTTTTATATTGATTAAAATGGAAAAATCTGTTTATAACGAGTAATATCATAGTGAAATTCTGACAACCAAATTGGCCAAGCATTCCTCTTTTAAAGAACATTGAAATCAACAGATGCTAGTAAAATAAACACTGTTGTAGTGAGAACTGCTATAGAACTGTTCAGCAGCTTCCACCAAGTATGCCTGGTGATGTATGTCTGTGTACACACATTTCCTGTCCCAGCTCAACAGGAGGCTCGCCTCTGTTTCACATGAGCAAGGAGTTGCTATGAATAGAGTCAGCAGGCAGACTCCAGGCCAGGCCCTTGGCCACCAGGAGACCAATTATATACTATTTCCATGTGGATCAAAAAATGAAAGCTAGTGGCTTATGGTTCAGACTGAAAGAGAAGGATTTTCTATTTTCAGTGTCCCGATGGAAAAGCTTTCCTTGGGAGGGAAGTAGAATTCACGGTAAAAGCAGAAACAGATCACAGGTGTCCTGGACCTTGCAGCAACAGTCATTCCCACTGTGGGTACATTTTCCCTAAGTCCTTCAGTATGAGCAGTCTTACATGGATAAGGGCACAGAATACTTCCAGCAACACATCTATGGCCATGCAGCCACAGCGAGTGTCCATTAAGACCAGCAGATTTGGCTAGCCCCCATTACCTGTGCTCTGTTCAGGGCTATACCTAGGGCCTCAGCTGTCTGGAAGAAATGTGGGGTGGGGGCGGGGGGGGGGTACAGGCAAGCCCAAATTTGACTTATTGTTTTTAACAGCTCAGTGCCCACGTCAGGCTGCATGAAGCCATGTCAGCGGAAGCCGACAGAGCTGATTAGCTGCTTCATTCTCCTTGAGAGACTCAAAATGCATCCATGTCCTTGAGGCCATCCAGGCTGGGGCGGGTATTTCCACAATTTAATGCTCTTGTCAGTCACAGTTAGCATTAGAAAGATGTTCAGGACTTATACAACTATGATTTTGGTGAGCATTTGAAATGGCCTGCTCCCTTGTCATTCAAGTGTCAAGGCAAAAAATGACAAGTCTGGGACTAGTAACCTCAGCCCTTCCCTCTTGCTCGGGAGGCTGTGCGTGGGCCTTGTCTGGAATCTGAGGAGCTGTTCTCTTTCTAGACTTCATTCAATGTAGCCAACAGTTCTACTTTAGTTTAAAAAAAAAAGTTCCATTGTAGTAGAAAGTGCCTTGATGCAATCCATGTCAGCATGAACCTTTTAATCTCTTCAGAGGGTGGTGTGATAAGAATAGGAGGTAGGAATTGGCTAGGCAGTTAGGGTAAAAAAGACCCCAAAGAAAAGTAGCCAGTTTCTTGGCTGGAAGTCAAAATGTCCTTGGGCCTCTTAGCAACATACTCTGTTCCAAAGGCCAAAAATGTCAAAAATATTTGGGAGCTCTTATGTAATCCCTAAAAGAGACACAAAAAGAAAGAAAGAAAGAGAGAGAGAGAGGAGAGAGAGAGAGAGAGAGAGAGAGAGAGAGAGAGAGAGAGAGAAAGGAAAGGAAGGAATGAAGGGAGGGAGAGAGGGAAAGAGAAAGAAAGAGAAAGAGGGAGAGAGGGAAGAGAGCGAGAGAGAACGAGAGAGAACAAGAAAGAAAAAGAGGAAGAAAGAGAGAGAGATAAAAAGGAAGAAAAAGTACACAAAGTTGTACTCTTGTTGGGAAGACATGGGAGGTGCTGGAGGGGAGGGGGTGGGCGTGGATTTGATCAAAACACCTTATATGCATGTATAAAATTCTCAATAAAGTTTTTTTAAAAGTTAAAAAAAAATGCCCCCACATCTGGCCCCAACTTCAATATTGCTCAGTAACACCTTCCTTTTGGTATATAAATCTCCAGTTAAAGTTTAAATCAGATACCACCCTCTGCAGATGGCTTAGTTTCTTTTCCTGTTGCTGTGATAAATAGCCTAACAAAAGAAACTTAAGGGAGATTTATTTCAGCTCATGGTTCAAAGCACAGTCCATCATGGTGGGGAAATCCAGGCAGGAGGAGCCTGAAGCAGCTGGATGCATCATGCTCACAAGTAATACACAAAGAGGGATGAATGCACACTGCTGCTCAGTTCCCTTTCTCCATTTACAGTCTAGGAAGCCAGCCAGGGAATGGCCCTGACCACATTTAAGATGGGTCTTCCTATATCAATTAACAAAATCAAGATAATCCCTCACAGCCAGGTCCAGAGGCCTATCTCCCAGGTGAGTCTAAATTCTGTCAAGTTGGCAGTTGACATTATCACCCTCATTCAACCCTGCAAAGGTAAAAATGAAAACAATCATTCTCATCTGGGGAAAGGGAGAATGGCAGCAATCCCCAATGGTCACTGGCACATGCCCCTTGCCTTGTTAGACAAGAAGAGTTCAAGGTCATTTCCTGCAGCCATTCTGAGCGCTCTGGGTCTCACCCAAAAGAGTTGC
>NW_008344186.1:1107163-1131815 GCF_000622305.1 Nannospalax galili | reverse complement strand
CCAGGGAGGCCATGAAGACCCCACCAGATGGACTTGAACCAGCGTCCAGGCCACAAAGAGGAGGGTCAACTTTAGTCCACTTCTTGGGCTAATTTTGAAAACCAAAAAAAAAAAAAAAAAAAAAACAAGCCCCAATTTTAAAAACACCTATTTCAATTTCAAGATCTATAACATGGTCCATGTGGAGACAGGTGGGATCTCTTTAAGTGCTGAGTTGAGTCCTCTGACATTTCAGACACAGAGGCGTGTCCTCTACTCAGATCATGGCCACCTGCCTGTTGCCTTTGCCCTGCCTTCCCACGTAGCAGCCTCCCTACATGCACTTCATCTCCTGCAGACCCTCTGGTCATAGCAGGAACTCAACCACAGAAGGGCCTTTTATTGGCCCACAACAAAGAGACACTGGGACATCCCATATCACTCTGAAGTTCTTACCAGGAACCAAGTGGTGGACATGGTCATCACTCCAACTCGGGGCACAGTTTGGTGAGGAAATCAGACTGAGGGTTAGGACAGCCTGATATTGCACATGGTTCAAGGTCAACATTAGATTCTAGATGTGCCTCCCAAATATATGTTAAAGATGTTCCATGCAGGCCAGAGCTCCAGAAGTGAAAGGTGAAAGCCCAACTCTCTAGAGAAAGTAGAGGGACTTTCCAACAGGCATAGGTTCCCTTAGAAGCAAAGGAAAGGCTGGGATGATCCAGTCTTATCCAGGACTGGTCCAGGGAGAGCACCTAGAACAACTTGTTCCTATCTCACCCTGGGTGGGCTAGGACCAGTCTGACCACTGCTGGTAGATGTCTGGAGACCATGGAGGTGAAGGCAGGAGTGGGCATGTTGGGCATACCGCTGGAGAGCAGTAGCAGAAGCCCACAACGCCTATCTACCATGCAACAGCAAAGAGCCCCATGCTTATGCAGCTCACTGTACTGTGATGCTATGAACTGGAACAATGACCTCAGTGCAATGGATCAAGGCATACGTAACAGAGGCCAGCCAATCAGAGAGGCAAGACCATTCCTGGACCCTGCAGTCAGCTAGTGTTAGATGTAGCTCTAAGCAGGGGCTCCTGAGACATCTCCAAACCAGTTTAGATATTCTAACTAGAGGGCTGAATGGCTTCTTTCTAGAAAGTATAGTATTGAGCTGATGACTTGCTTAGGATGGGCTTTTGGGGGGTGGGGAGCAACAGAGCTCCCTATCGTGGACTGAGGTAGTCTAAGAGCTCCCTGAAAGCATCTTGAGGTTTCCTGTAACTTCTAGTTTGAGGACCATGTGCCTAGACATGTGGCCTCTCCAGTGGATGCGACTTCCGTGGTGGACATGGCTAGAAACTAGGAAAGAAGAGTAACAGCATTGAGGACAAGGTGAGGCACAAATGAGGGAAACTACCGACAGACGACAGTCAGAAGGGGTTTCAGCAGAGCGCCTGGACTAATGCTTCTATACTAGCTGATGCTGGAAAACATTTTTAAAAAGATATCATTTGCAAGAATACTTTTTAAAAAATCAATAAAAATAAGCCTAAAAATGCAAAGCTTTATGTAGAAAACCAGAACACATTATAGAGAGGTGTTAAAGATGAGAGGATCTGAGAGACATAAATACTCAGAGCTTAGGACATTAATTATTCGAAACTGCAGACAAGTTTATTTTCAAATGTGAAAAATTCCTCAATTCAGGAGCAGCCTCAGAAAAAGAAAAAGGTGAGAAGACTCGTTTTTATCAGTGATCTACATATAAAGCCAGAGCAAGTCAGTCTGGGCAAGCGAGGTGTGAAAACAGACAGTAGATGGAGGGATTCAAGAGTCAGAAACCAGTCTCAAAGGCATAGCAAAGCAGGGGTTGGGCTTTTAGTAAGCAGTGCTCACCAGCTGAGTGGGCAAGTGGGAACATGAGGCCTGAGCACTCCCTTACACTGTCCACCTCAGACCAATACCAGTGAGTCCAAATGGAAACCATCAACAGGAGGCCCTGAAGGACAGCACAAGACACTAATTCCAGGAAGGGAGTACGGAGACCCCTTAAACCTAAAAAGCTATCAACTGCTAAGAAAAAGACTGAGATAATGAACCACATTAGAATTAAGATTTTCTATGTCTACAGACACTGTTGCCTGAGAGAAAAAGAAGTTATCTGCCTCTCCTTTCATTGCTAAGTCTTCCAATGTAGGAAATATTTCTATGCTTCTCATGGGAAAGTGGCAAGACTCTCAAACAGGCACATCTCGAAGGGGCTGTCCGTATGACTAGTACAGTTGGTACTTAGTATCTGTGGCTTTTAGATTCAACAAATCAATAGATAAAAAATATTTGGGGAAAAAAAGAATTGCACCTGTATTAAATATGGACAGAGCTTTCCCCATTTCATTATTATTATTATTATTATTATTATTTCCTAAACAATACAGTATGACAACTACGCACAAGCATTTATATTGCATCAGGTATTGTAAGACACCTAAATAGGATTTAAAGTACATGGGAAGCACCTGATTTCATGTTATCACTTTTACTGATGGTAGTTGTATAGTCTAAGAGCTCCACGTTCCAGCTCTTATTAAAACAGGGTCACAGGCAATAACTTAGGTCAATTTAAACTGTAGGAATCAAGGAAGCTTTTTAAATACACTTAACAAAGGAGAGCATGCCATTGGTATGAAAAGCAGAGGAGGCTAGGCAGGACATGAGGTTTTTAAGAAGAAAACAAACCCTAACCAGCAGTAGAGGAAAAAACTGTGGGCAGGGTCTATGGTAGCCTGTGGGGTCACCACACTAGACTACCGACCTTGCCCCTGAGGAGCAACCCCACCCCTTATCAGTGCCCACCCCTAGCTCCTTTAAGACACATTCAGTATCCCAAGTTGTGTAAGGAAATTGTTAGAGGTGACATGAAGCAAGCAGTCTCACTGCTACCTGACAGAACAAATGCTCTTCCTGCCCTTCGCTGTGTACCTTGCTGTGTACTCCCTTAAGAATATGGTATCTCCAAATATGAATCCCAGGCCCTGTTCCCAGAGTATCACAAGGGCTGTTCCGAGGTAGCCTCTGGTTCTCTCTCTTTTCCAATGGCAATACTATCCTGTGACAGGAGGCGTGGCTGTTCTTTAAGGAGGAAACAGTGGCCAGATGAACACATGGAAGGATGACCATCTTTTCTCTGCTAAATCCTAGGCAAGAAGACCAAAGCCCAACCTGGGACTGTTCTTCTCATATAGCTGGAAAACTGCTACTAGAAGGAACTCAGCTGTTGTCTCTCTGAGGCTTTGTCTCCTTCCAGTAGCTCAAGTCCCTGGCATACTCTGTGCGCCAAGGGCTGAGCAAGAACTGGGAAGGAGACATTTTGCCAGGTAGTGGCCTGCTGCTGCCTCCATTGAGAAGGCCTACTCAGTTGAGGGGCTCCTGTGTGCAGAAGACATAAAGGTACCGGGGAGCCCCAGTCAGCCCAGGGACAGGGTACCCTGCTACCTCAGAGATGTGCACCATGAAGTTTTCTCTGACCCCCCTGCCTAGAAGGTTTCTTCAGAGAATGTAAAGAGTGCCTTAGGTGCCAGCGGGCAGACCTCTCTGTCCTAAGAAGGCTTGTGGTTAGCCTAGGTTCATGGGAGAGAATGGTGGGGAGAGAAGAACTGCTGACAGACTGCTGCCTATGTGGTCCATAGATAGGGACAAGGGCAAAGGCAGCTGGCCCTCGTGGCAGGGTGCAGACATACCTGGCAGTGGCCTGACCTAAAGCCCTGTCAGCCCTGCTGTGCATGGGAAGGGACTTAACACTGCAGACCAAGGTTTCTAGTAGGCCATGGCTACTCTAATCAGGGCTGTTCCCCATGAGGCTGGAGATAGCATGAACAATAGGTGTCAAGGTCAGGAAGTTCTTCATGGAGGCCAAGGTGGAGTAGGACAGGAATATAACTCCCAGCATCCCCAGAAGGGTGGGCATGACAAGCCCCTAGGATGTACTGATGAATGATTTTAGAAGACTCATTCATCAACACAAGCAAAATCATAGATCATGATTAACCCTGACAGAAAAACAAGCTAAATTAGATTGATAGGTCACTTTTTGAGACAGGGTCTTCCTGTAGCCCCAGCTGTCCTGGAACTCACTATGTAACCAGGCTGGCCTTGAACTCACAGAGATCCGCCTGCCTCTGCCTCCTGAGTGCTGGGATTAAAGGCGTGCGTCACCACGCCTGGCTTATTTGTGTATCTTAATGTCTGGGCAATAATACCTCACTGTAGCCCCGAAAATAACAATATTATACTTCAGATAAAACATAATAAAAGTTCAAAAGCATAACTAAAGTAAGTAAAACCATTAAGAATCTCTCCAAATGAAAAAAGGAAAAAAAAATGAAAGTAAAAACAAGAATATAAATGGATATACACATTACACGTGAGTAAAAAATCTAAAGAGAATAAAAAGAGTGATATGCAGAAATGATTTAAAAAGTGAAAAATATGCAACATAAAAACACTGGGAAACTAAAATATAAACAAAAGTAAATTTAGACAAATACAAAACAACATAACTTAGATTAAAAACTAAAAAGAAAAAACTTAAAGCTTAAAATATGACTAAAAGCTATGAAGAATCAGATTAAAGAGCTAAGATGTCTTGAGTAGACAGATGGGCCTGGCACCACTATTCTGGAAATAGCTTTGTTAAGCCCTAGATAAGAGCAGCACATGAGCTGGACCCATTAGGGCCCTAAATATCCACAAAGACCTGTGGCCCATTACCAGAGTTAGAGGCTTTGGCCAAGAAACTCCCTAGGCCCACTAGCCTCTGGCTCATGAAGTCTCTATACACAGGTCTCATGGTTGTGAAGGATCTGTACTCCTGTGTACATATGACACTATCCCAGAGGTGCCTATGAGGGCAGAGCAGGCAGAGGTTGCAGGATCTCCCTCCCACATACGCTGAGTGAGTCACTTGTACCAGATGACCCTAGAACATCTGAGGGGCCCTGGCTGTGTCCAGGTCAGGTCAGGCCAGGAAGACTTATCTGGGGACTAGTCGAAGGTGGCTTGTATAACCTCCATGCCACGTGACTGCACTGAGCTGCCCTGCTTCACCACTGAGGCTCAGGATTAGATTTAATCCCCAGAACAGCAGTGCCTCAGAGAGGTCCTAGGGTTTCAATCCGCTCATAGCCTAATCCCAAAAGCTTCATTGCTGCCTGTTTAATTTATTTTGGAAGCATTTGGTTTATTTTTATTTCAGTGTATGTGTTGGAGAAAAATACAGGTAGGTGGATGAAAAATCTGTATTCACTGGCCAAACCACAAACATAGATTTATCAATATAAGTACCACACAGGCAAAATCAGTTTAAAATCCCCAGGTTGGGTACCTAGGTTCTTGAAGTTGAAGCTACTGAATTCTGCCAAGGGCTGGGTTGTAATAGCTGCTAAAAAAGAACATTACTGGGCCTGATCAGAAGGAGAACCCATGTCCTTGATCCCCAAAGTTGTAGTGCCTACTCTGGTTCAGCCACAGGCCCTTCTACCTTTTTTTGCAGGTGTCACTGGATGGGGTCTTTGGAGACTAGGGGATGTGGCTAACTGGTTAAGTGTAATCCCAGCAACTGGCCAGAAGAACTGCCCCATCAGAGGCATGGTTATCAGGAACCATGAGGTCCATTGTTGTGTTGATGCCACTCCTACCTCAAAAAACCCAAACACATCTTTCTAGTTGCCCAGTGCAGGGGGCTTCTCAAGATTTGCCTGTCACAGCAACAGAGCCCTCTCTAGGACCAACAAGAAGAAAAGACTAAAAGACAGCAGGGAAACCAGCTGAGCTACTCTGGCAAGGACTCCAACTAGCCACACACTGCATGTCAGAGGAGATGCTGGGCATTGCCTAGCCTTGGCTTGCAGGAACACCATACCATGTATTCTAGGACTTGATTTTAAAGAACAGACACAATCATGGCATAAATATGAAGTATACAGCTCAACTGTCACTCAGCACTTAACCATGTGATACTAATCCACAACCTAGAACAATCATACCCAGAGCAAGGCACCTTTGATCACTGCCAGGCAGCCACGAAGAGCTCTCACCCAGCACTGAGGTGGGTGTTCCCTCTGCCTCCTCTGTGCCCAGCCTTTGACACTGAGATTCACCCATGCTGCTGTGTGGCAGGTGTGGGATCTAGTCAGCATCACAGATCTTACTGCAGATCAGAGCTCTGTAACATGAACACCAGCACAAGTGGATGTCATATCTCCTATTGATGGCATTTTTGCTTCTAGTTTGGGGCAGGAAATGTAGTCTGAAGGCTGAGTCTCTATGGCCCATATCAGGACTTGCTATCTTTACCCAAAGTTTCACATACCCTGTCTGTGGGCATCAAGGACCTTTCTCTCTTCTATAAATCATGATGTGGCAAATACCAGACATGGATCTCTGTGTGGCAAAGTTACTCAAAGAGAAGGTTTGGCTTGTAGCAAGAACTACAGGACCAAAGGGTATTTACACTAAAAATACTGGCAGACATGGCTAGCCATCTTCTACAAAGTAGTATGGTTCATAACTCACCAAGCCTGCAGGGTATACAGGCAGGTCTCTTTCCTAACTCCTGCCCAACTGCATGGGGATACCCATCAGTTCAGTACATTCTGCACTTCTAATAACTGCACATTTATTTGTTTGGTTGTTATTTTGCATGATTCTATGGCTTGGTGCAACACTGCTACTACTTTCTGGAAAAGTGCTACCTGTATGATGAGTTGGCAGTATTCCTGGGTGTCCACCTGCTTTCTGGGGGTGTGCATGGCCAAGAATGTTCTAAAAAGAGACTATTTTTTAAAATAAATCAACATATATTATCTACGACTTAGTTTATTACTCCATCTCAAAAACATCTGTATCTAGGTGAAGTTTTAAATTTAGCGTTTTTATTTCATTTTATTTATTTGTATTTTATGTGTGAGTGTTTTGCCTATATGTGTGTAAGTGTACCCATATTGTGCAATGCCTGCAGAGGCCAGAAGAGGCCATTGGATACCCTGGAACTGGAGTTACAATGATTGCTAGTTGCCATGTAGGTGCTGGGAATGGAACCGGGTCCTCTGCAAGAGCAACCAGTGCTCTTAACCACTGAGTCATCTCTCTAGCCCCATAAATTTAGTATTTTTAAAAAAGCAGACTTCTAACTGACCTAACAGCATTTATTGATTAGTTTATTCATTTTTAGTGATTTAAATGCCCTTTTGATAACAGCAAAAAACCCTAGATACTCACACCTATCCCTATGTGTGACACTGTGATTACCTTCCTGATAGTATGTTTGTGTGTATATAAACACACATATATACTCATGTGTAAGTGCATTTGTGGAGGCCAGAGGACATGTTGTTCCTCAGGGGCAGTCTACCTTGCTCTCTGAAACAGGGTTTCTCAGGAGCCTAGGCCTTGACTAGGCTCTTACTCCTTCTGTCCTCACATTCTTGTTTTTAGTGACCAGCAGCTTAGCATGGGGTGTCTGTGCAAAGGAAAAGGAGGTGGCAGGATTTAAAGTCCATCTGTGTGACATGCAGGAAGGAAGGCAGAGCTTGTATCTAGGTTGTGTCATGTAGTTCTAGGCTTTTCCAGGGCTTGTCCCCCAGGCCCAGGCAGGCCCTTTCTTCCCTCAGACCATTTGGCTAGAGACATAATGTGGTTACTGCAGTCTCTTCATGTCTCTAGACCATCCCACTGGGTGGGTCCTGTATACCCTTCCAAATGGGTGTCCTAAGTCAGCAGGAGCTACAGCTTCTGCCTATCTTTCCTCCCCTAGCACCAGCCTTTGGCTTATGTACACCTTAAACCCCAGCAAGTGGGTTCATTTTCTCTGGGTCTCTCATCCCTGACCTCCACAAGCCTATAAACCCCATAGAGATATAGGTGGCAGCCAATATCCTTTCCTATAGAAAGCTCTGGCTGCACACAACTGAAGCAACATGGCTCAGCCTCAAGTGTCCCACAGGGTAGTCTACTCACATCTGACCTAGTGACCGCTGGCAGCATTCTCTGCTTTCCTAGACCCGGGACTCAGGTCTAGCTTTATTAGTATAACATGAGTCTAAAATTTCTATACACAGGCACACCAAGGATTCTCAGACTCAGTGGACATTACACATACCCACCTGGGAGGCCTGTCTTATCAGTCCAGCCCAGAGGTTCTGACTCAGTTAGTCTGTAGAAGGATGGCTAGAAATCTACATCTCCACAGAGTTCTCAAGGGATGGTGGGTGTGCAGGGCTCACACCTGGACCACCAAAGACTCATGCTGTTTCACAAGCAGAGTAGCCAAGATTCAGAGAACAGAAACTAGCTACTTTTCTGATAATTTGGAGAACCTGTGGGCACTGCTTCAACCAGTGATTCTTCAAAAGATGGCCCAACACCCAACAGGAGCCTATTGGTCTTCTGAATGCCTAGCCTCTGAAGAAGCCCACTCCATTGGGGAAAAGAAAAAGTCTCATCACATGGCTCTAGCTGTGGGGTTCTCCCCACTCCAAATCTTCCCCAGGCTTTTTTGCCTAGTAGCAGAATGCTTTACCAAGGTTCCTAGCCTATAAGTAGACCCAGTTGTCTTCTGGAGCACGACACATACCTCCCACATGCAGAATATGGGATGAGGAGGATTTGCTTAAGACACTGCCAGACTCAACTTCAAAGGGGCCCCTTCCAATCCCACATGGACTACAGCCCAGCACCATGAACATGATGAGGGTGATGTGGACAAGAAGGGCCATCCCAAGTATATGTGGATATACCTCCCTGCCTGTGAGGAGCTCACAAGGACACAGACAGGTACCCAAGCCTGTGTTAGAACTCTCTTTTGCAAAGTACCATGGGACATGTCCCTTATTTCTTCAGTATAGCTATACTTGTGTCATATCTTTTCCAACTGGTAAGGGAAAATAAAAATCATGAAACACACCCTTTGGGCACGGTTCATTTCCAGAGGACAACCGTCCCCCCTAAGAAATAATGGAAAATGTTTTCACAGGAACATAACATGAACATATGTTTATAATTTCACATGAACAAAGCATGGTCATCATAGCTGTACACTGCTACCTTGTTAACACATGCCATACATGAGTTAAGCCCAGTTACTAGGATGTCTGGTAGGAGAGGCAGGAAGACAAAGATGATGCTGAAACTGCATCAAAGTGAGTATGGCTTTCCCCAGGATTCAGATTTACAGGCACAAATAAGAACAGTGTTCCAAGCGTTCCATTTCTCTACTTTGCCTCAGTCTCAAACAGAAAAATATAAAAACAAACAAACAGAAATCCCAAACTCCCTTTCCTCAAGACTGGAAAATGGCTAAGGAAACACTCTTTAGAATTCCACAGAGGAGTCATTCTGAGGCTGCTGCTGGCAGAGAGCCGGGAGTCTTCACGGCCCTCTTTGTTACCAGGGGAACAACCACTGTGTCACACAACTACACAACTGAGATGGACAACACTGTATAACCCAAGTGCCTGTGCTTATTCCTACAATGCTGACCACGAAACCATGTTCCCTGGAGACTGAGATTAAGCACAAATTTTGTCTGAAAGGCAAAAAAAAAAGTTTCCTCGTGGAACACACTCAGATTAAACTTGGTTATGACTCTAGTTCTGGCAAACGTTCTAGAAGCTTTTTCCTGTGTCTGGGTATGGTAGCCATGGCCAGATCCTGCAAACATATACATACTGTCCCTTGTTTGACAAACACACGTATCAGAAGGATTCTGAGACAAGGGCACACTTCAGCTCATTTATAAAGCAGTCAAAAATGTGAAATTTTGTTATTTATAAGCTACAAAACTATGAGTTCTATAAACATTTAAAAACTATTATGTATTCCACATACAATTTACCATGCAGGGATCATGTTCAATGGCCTGCCCAGCAATAAGAGAATTAGTTATTTTTCTACATAAATAGTTCCCCAAATGTGTGTTTTCCATTTATTAATATGTATGTATTGATCTTCTGATACTTGGGTTTCATAGTGTTCTTGCCTGTTGAAGCAAACAACTCTCAGACTCACTTCAGGGGTCTAAGTCTCCAACAAAGGCAGGACTGAAGGAGCTGGTTGAGCCAGACAGCAATAGGCCCTTGTTCCCAAGAATGATCGCCATGTCCAAGGGCAGGAATTGCATTCTTTCCATATCTAATATCTCTCACCGACAAACACCCATACGACTGTATGTTTATTTTTCTGCAAGTAATGTCACCTTTATAGTAAAGAGCATTAGGATGGTATTGGTCCTTCCAAAATAACTACACGAGAGCAAAGGACCCAGTGTCTAGATGACATATAACCCAACTCCACTCTCCTCATTGCCGAACGGAACTCTATATACCATTATTACCTTCTCCCGAAGAAAAGGAGAGTTCACCACATGCATGAACTCTGCATGCCCCGCCACACCACCTGGGGATCTCAGTTCAGACTCAGGGTCAGCCTTGGCCACCCGTCCTTGCTTTGCTGACCACTCACCCAGGCCCGTAGAATCCCCTTACCTTAGAACAAAGCAGCCCTGTAGGGTCAGGAGGATCAAGTTGGACGTGAGAACCAGACAGATGGCTACTCTCTCCGTTTAGAGAAGATGAAATGCTAACAGAGAAAAATTAGAGTGATGTTTTGTTCACAACCGAAAGAGGCCACCCATTTCATTGGCCTGGGGTGGGAACCGCGTGACATGGCCCAGGCACATGTGACCTACTTTTTGTTCAGCTCCCCTCATGCCCTTGTAGGGGCACCCAGCACTCCTGGCTGTCATTTCAATGGATCCTGCCCCCAATAGGACTGAACAAGCTGGCGTGCCTGCAGGACATACACACAGCAGCTCAGCCTGAAATGGGGGTCCTTGAACAGCATTAATCCAGACAGCTCTTTATATGGAGCTGTTGTCGCTGCTGCCGACTGTCCATGTACAGCTTGAGCACAGGCAGGTCCCTAGCTACTGACTATGGGGCTATCCCTGGTTTTGACTGGAGACACACTTGCAAGTTCTCATGGAATTGAATGCACAGGCAATTCCTCACCAGAACTGGGTGCCTGGTACGGCACAGACTGGAAATTCTAGCTTCCCCATATTTAATTCATTGTTGTCAACCCCAAGAAGCAAGTCCATGTGTAAGCTCAGAAGTGAGTGAGCATGGTGAGTCCTTTAGAATGGTCAGGGTGTTTGTCATGATCTGCACAGGCAGGATTCAGGGTCAACCAAGGAACCCCTAGGCTCAGGAACGAGACCTAAATGGAGGGGGAGCATACACATTAACCACCATCAAGTTGGGCATATCTATCACCAGGCAGGAGAGAACAGCCATCCCACTCTACTTGGTTCTGATATATATTATCTTAATCTTAGCATTTTATCAAGGTCAGAGGTATTCAGCCTGTTGTCTAATTGCTATCACTGTATCTTTTTACAAAAACAGGACCAAACTGTTCATGTTTTTCCCCTTTTTTGCACTTAGCATTACATAGCAAGTATTTTTCTATGTTACTGCACTTAGGTTTAGGTAATAGTCACCAAATTCCTGACTGTTTCACTTTATGAGTAAGATTTCAGGCACTCCATTTATTGCACAGGACTATAGTGTCTGCAATGGTTGAATGTGCCAAGTATTTTGAGTTGAAACACTGAACAATGCCATAATAATACTGCTATGGTTTTAGGCATATATTCTCCTTTAAATTTCAGTGTTGAAAAATCAATCCTCACTGTAACAGTATTGGGTGATGGGGCTTTTGGAAGGTGATTAGGCTATGGCCTTCACCCTTATCACCTAACTAATGTATCATAAAAGGACTCAGGGGGTCTGGCATGGCCCTTTTAGCCAGCCTGTCCTCCTGTCACATGGAGACCCAGCATTTGCCTCTCTAGGGGATGCAGTGGTCAAGGTTCTACATTGAAGGCAGATGCAGCCGTGTCAGACCTGAAGAGACCTTCTAGCACCTTGAGAACTACAAGCAGACTTATGCTGGTTATTATAGCTTACCTAGTCCTAGAAATAGCCCTTCTTCTGTCTCATGATCTCATGATTTATATAAACATATAAATATATATTTATAGAAATATAATTTATGGATCAAAAGACGTACCAGCTATGCCAGGTGTGCATGCCTGTAATCACAACACTCAAAAGGCTAAGGCAGAAGGATCACAAATTAGAGGCCAGCAGAATCACACAATAAGACACTGTATCAGAAAAACTAAAGAAAACAAAACAAAAATAAATGAAAAATCCTAAAAGCACAAGTTTGAAGGCTGCTGGTATACAATAGCAAGTTGCTAGCCAAAAACCCCTCATTTCTCTCCAGCTGATAAGCTTTGCCCTCGGAGATGGTCTAGAAGCACTGAGTCCAGTGCTTGTGAACAGGAGACTAGGAGTAGCAGTAGGGACACTGGAATAGACTCCCTGTATCCATCAGTGCAGCTGCTCTGGCAGAGGCTCAGATGCTCCAGCTATAGATGGAGACCACTGGCACAGCACTCTTCAGGTTCATTCGTCACAAAACTCGTTTAGCAGATCAGACACATCAAGGGTCAAGAGCCTTCCCACTTGGTGCCCAGGGAGCACTGGACACTGATCTTGAATGTGGCATAAACAGGTATGTGGTGACTCTGGCAAAACAGTTTGGTAGAGGGTAAGAATAGACATCAAGAATTTGGTTGTTGATGGGTGAGATGGTTAGCATCTGTCAACTTGACACAAACTATAGATACCTTGGAAGAGGGAACCTGTTGAGGAACTTCCTCCATAGGATTGGCCTGTGGTATTAATTGCTGCAGGAGTGCCCAGTCTATTGTATGTGGTGACGTCCTGGGCAGGTGGGTCTCAGATGTATAAGGAGGATAACTGAGAAAGCCACGAGCAGCAAGCCAGTAAGCAGCACTCCTCCATGGTCTCTGCTTCAGCTCCTGATTCCAGGTTCCTGCTTGAGTTTCTGCCCTGACTTCTCTGGATGACAGACTGTGATGTGGCAGTGTAAGCCAAATAAACTTTTTCCTTTTCAAGTTGTTTGTGATTAATGTTTCAGCACAGCAAGAGAAGCCAAACTAAAACAATGAGAGAAGAATGACAGGTGGGTACAAGCAGCTATAAACTCCAGAGCAGTGGCCTTCACATCTGATGGACATAGAACAGAAGCCGATGAGGCAGGAGCAAAGTGTTTTGGCATCAGGAGCCAGGCTGTCAAGGAGGGGAAAGATGGGAATAAAGTGTGCATACAGCCTAGTCATTTGGGCTGAAGTGAGGAGCCAAGGCTGGGGCACTCACAAGAAGGCCAAGAAGTAACAGTCCAGAGGAAGGGAGGACGTTTCATCCAGGAGGCAGGGGAGACACAAATAATGTGTAGGATGAGTCACAGATGAGCTGAGATAAGAGAGTGAGGGAGAGAGGGCACATACCTCTGGGTGCCTACTCTTCCTGGAAAAGGCCATGGGCCCTCACAGAGGGCACAGAGAGGCCTAGAACCATACTTTGGGCAGTTCAGGAATATGGCTAGAGGAACCAGGTGCTTTAGGAGCTTGTCAGTCACATCAACAGCTGCTGCCTTGAGGTCTCTTCAGTATAGTGAGGCATCACCCACTAGAATCAACCTCTTCTGGGCAGAGGTGGGGAGTCAGATTGCCACTTAACCTGGGAATTGAGGCAAACAGCAATGGGAAGGCTAGCCAACCCAGGACACTGATCCAACAGAGGAGACTTTATAGAACTCTGTCCTCCAGGCATGACATGGCCTTCGGCATCTTGAAATCAGAGTAGCTGTTACTAACCCCATGGGGCCTTTATAAGATCCACAAACTTGAACCCTTTAACCTAACCTCCTGGAAAGAGGGGAGGGCTTACCAGGTTCACAAGGCTTACCAGGCCCCTTTTCTCCTCAAGGATACATAAGTGGTTAACAATTGCTGGGGTGGGTGGGAGGGGGGGGGATGGGAGGTGGAGGCGAGTCTTCAGTGATATAGTTGTCTACTATAATTTGTCCATATTCCTGTAAGTAACCCCTCACCTATGCTACTTTAAGTAACCCCAATAAACTCATTGGTTCATCCAGCTAGATTTGAATAGAATCATTCCTTTGGTCTACCATTGCCCTCTCTATCTAGGGTAAATAGAAATAGAGTCCTCAGACAGTCATGACATTGTGCTGGATAGCTTTAGTGTCAACTTGACACACCTGAGTTGAGGGAGCATCAACTGGGGAATTGCTTTCATTGGACTGGCCTGTGGCCATGTCCATGGGGCATCTTCTTGATTCTTGAGTGATGTGGGAGAGCCCAGCCCACTGTGGGTGGTGCCACCCCTGGGCAGGTGGGCCTCTGTTGCATAAAAAAGCAGGCTGAGTAGGGGCCAGGAGAGCAAGCCAGTAAACAGTGTTCCTCCATGGCCTGTGCTCCAGCTCCTGACTCCAGGTTCCTGCCTGAGTTCCTACCTTGGGCTCCCGGATGAACTATGACCCGGGAAATGTAAGTCAAATAAACCCTTTCCTCCCCAAGTAGGTATTGGTCAGAGTGTTTTGTCACAGCAATGAAGAAACAAACTAGGACACATGGGGTAGGATGTCCCCTCTTGATGCAAAGGCATGCCTGGAGCCCTGTCCAATGTAGCTCACTCTGAATCCTCTCCTGCTTTGACCAACAACTCATAGCTCTTCTGCCTGGCCCAGAAAAACCAAATCTGTGAGGCTCCCTGGGGACTGACAAGGTTCTCCAAAGTGGGGTGAAGGTCAGGGCTGAGGAAGAGCTGAAGTGGCTCAGGAAGGGGTGAGTGGAAGAGTGCAGTGGGCAGCAGAGTGATTTTCCAAGCCGACTGACCCGTGACTCCACTACTGCTTGAGTGGGGTTATACAAGGCCTGCGTAAACACTTTGTCCTTACTGTCTGAGCACTGAGACCCTTTCCTACTGTGAAGGCCTTTTCTAACCCTTCTTGAGGAGCTTCCATCAGGCTTCAGGGCCAACATGCAGGTCTGGACTGCAATGAACCTGGGAAGAAGGCTTTGAAGGAAAAGAGAAGGTAACCTTTGTGCCCTGGTTGCTTCCTTCCTCTCCTGCTGTCATTTGCTTTCAAAACTTTGAATTCATCCAAGGCTCTAGTGAAGGCTAGAAAGCTCCCTCTACCCACCATGTGCCCAGTCAGATGGCACCTGTCCTTTCTACTATCCATATAATCAGAAAGAATTGTGGCCAACAATGAACAATTGAAAGAGAAATTAAATAATTCTACTTACCACAGTATCAGAAAACAGCAAATACTTAAGAATAAAAAAGCACCCCATGCATCCATCAGTGGGTACATACTCATGGCTTCTGTGAGTGCTCTAGCACAGCCTTCTGTTTTCCATTCCCTAACTCTGTATTTCACTCTTGATTTCTGGTTCTCCAGCCCAAGTCCAGGAGAGAGGTGCATGCCTGTGTAGGCAGACTCTCTGGGGTAGAGTGCCCCTGTGGGTATCCAAATGCAACAGGCTCACAGCTGCCAGAAGTCCTCACTTCTCTATAAAGTATGCACGGCAGAACCTCAGGGTCCCTGGCAGAATGGAGCAGGGTAGAACACAAGGCAGTAGCACTTCCAACATGTGTGTCACTTAAAAATGAGCCTGGCTTTGCTACCACTGTCCTTGGCAAACAAACAAGCAGGTAGAAGGGACTTTAGGATAACTCACCTTCCCCCATAGGCAAGCTCTATGGTTCAAAGCAGGTCCATAGATGTGAATACTGAGGTGCACTGTGGTTCAGAGCACCATCACCAGAACTGGGGCTCTCTGGCAGGGTTGGAGTATCTGGAGCCCACCTACCTGAAACAGAAACATAGGGGCATGTGATCACCCAGCTCCAAGGCCTTGTCCTTAGGCCGGGGCCTTGGAAGTCTACTCACATTCAACAGTGAAGTAAACACTTCTGCAATGTTTAAGTCTAAGGTCTATGAGGGCAGGAGATGTGTGCCAGCAGAGCTGACCTTGGGGATGCTACCGACCAGCCCAAAGAAGGTAAGGTTGCACTAGGAAGGTATGACTTCATAATGGGCACCCCAGAGGAGAGTTTTGGGGGAGCCATAAAAATTAATCTTATAATATTTATCATATAAATTTTAAATAAGAGTTATTAAATTGCACAGTAATTTAAGTATAGTGCTGGTTTTCTAGGTTCATGGTCAGTGAATACAATCTCATCTAATCTCTTCAACTTCAGCTTGCAATCTGGCTCCTGGAGCCAGGTTCTGCATCATCTGAGTCTTCTCTCAGTGGGCCTCACAATCACCTCAGCCTATGTTTTTCACTTTTTACTTTCTAAATTCAGGTTTGGTACCAACACTAGAGATTGATTCTTAGTTACAAGCATTCACTTCACACCAATATCCTCCTGGATGTCTGTTACTATATTCTATGGGTACATATTCATGGCCTCATAAATAACTGGAGACATTTTAAAAGGCTCCCTTACCACAGTATGTAATACTTGGAAATGTGAGACTAATGCATCAAACATAATCACAACCTAGGCTGTGCCTTTGCTTCTCCCAGAGCTGGACATGTCAGCCATCGGAGGTTGTCTTCAGCAGCTGTTATTCATCCATAGCATAAAGTTCCAAGCAAAGTGGGAGAAAACACCAGTGCTAAGAGATTCCATGCCAACCAAGAATCTACCCCATCCCTTCCAGGGCTTATACCTGGGAAGTCTGCTGCACAAATGCAGCACAGAGCTCTGAGAGCCAGTGTGGAGATGGGTCCTGAAGTCAATGTGTGGGATATACCAAGGTCACTGGGATACACCCACAGTACATGAGTTAATACTTAAATGCTTAATACTTTAATTAATACTTTAATACTTAAACAAGGGGCTAAGGAGATGGCTCATTTGGTAAAGTACTTGCTTCACAAGCATGAAGACATGAGTTCAACCCCAAGCACCCACATAAAAAGCAAGGCACCATGTCATGTACCCATAATCCTGGAGCTGGGGAGGCAGAGACAGGAGGATTTCTGAGGCTTGTTGGCCAGCTAGCTAGTCTAGCAAAATTGGTAAACTCTAGGTTCAATGAGAAACCCTTTCTCAAAAAATCAGGTGGAGAGCAATTGAGAAAGATATCTAATGTCAATCTCTGCCCTCCACATGTATGCACATGAGGTTGTGCGATAAGAATAGATTCTGAAGGATATTAAATGGCAAAATCAGCCTAGGAACAACACCTGAAGCAAGGGACAAAGGAGAATCAGCCCAATCGAGTGTCCCAGGGAAGATGCGAAGCATTTAGAGAAAATGAGACGAAGCAAGGTGAAATGACCAAAGAAAAACTAAGCAACACAGAGAACAAGCAATAAATAAAGTGGAGTTCCTCAGAAAGAAAATCAAAACTATGAATGTTGTAGAAGAGCAGGCTCAGCGGGGTTCAAGAGTGATTGCTGCTCTTCCAGAGGACCCAAGTTTGGTTTCTGGTACCTGTATCAGGTAGCTCATAACTACTTCTAATTCCAGCTCCAGGGGGTCCAACACCCTCTTCTGGCCTCTGCCCACATGTGGCAGACATTCATACAGTCACAAACACATACACATAATTAAAAATACATCTTAAAAATATGAATGTTGGGCTGGAGAGATGGTTCAGCAGTTAGGAGTACTTGCTGCACTTGCAGAGGACCCAGGTTGGGTTCCCAGTACCCACATGGCTGCTTACAACTGTCTGTAACTCCAGTTCCAGTTCCAGGGGATCTGACACCCTCTTGTAACTGCCACAGGCATTACGTGACATGGGTGCACTTACACATATGCAGGTAATATACATATAAAATAAAAATTAAAAAAACATGAATGTTATTAGGTGAAAGACAAGTTGAAAGTGCTCTTCATGCACCTCAGCACACTAACCCAGGATGGCAACACTGAGACAGGGAAAAGATTCCCTGGGACTCCAGGCAAAAGGAACAGTTCACTCTGCACAGGCGTGAAGCATCAGACTCTTTTCATAGCATAGACAGCATGAGGCAGTGCCTTCCCAGACCCCAGCAGAAACAAACTAACCATAGGGCTTTCTGCCAGTCCAATGGGCCTTCAAAATCAGAGCTTCTAACATCCAAGTAGTCACCAGCACTGTGTTTGCCCATGCTTCATGAGAAGTCCTCAGGACAAGCTCAAGTCAACAGACAGAGTGAGATAGCACAGCCAGAAATAAACACCAAAAGACAAGAATGGAGGAGAAATATGGACACGATTAGAGGGGGTTGTACTCTGAGGCAAATGTGATAAACAAGCAGGAGACTGAAGAATCAGAGAAAAGGCAAGGCAGAGTAAGAGAACAGACTTTGGTACACAAACAGGTGGAGGTAAGAACACTACCTAAAGCTGGCAGAGCATGTGGAAAGGTTAAAGGAATAATCATAGGGATTAAGACACCAAGAAAGGTAACACAGCTGGTCTGCCAAATCTGTAGGTTCACAATCTGTAGATCCACCAATCATGAATTGAAAATACTCAGGAGAAAAACTGTGTGTGTGTACTGAAAATGCATATTTTTTCTCATGACCATTCCCTAAATAATATGGTATACCTATTTATAGTGTACTGGGCATTGTAAGTAATTCAGCGATGATTTAACATATATGGTGGATGTGGTGGTGATATGCAGACACTATGCCACTTTCACATCTGAGAACTTTGGTGCCCACATGGGGGCCTCTGGTGGTTTGAATGAAAATGTCCTCCATAGGTTCCAAGTATTTGGACACTTGGGCCCCAGTTTGTGGTACTGTTTGGGGAGGGTCATGGAACCTTTAGGAGGTGTGGCCATGCTGGAGGAAGCACATAACTGGGGGCGGGCTTTGTGAGTTCTTAAGCCTTCCTGGATTTCCAGTTTTGCCCTGCTTCCAGTGCCGGCTTGAAGATGTGATCACTTGGCTTTCTGCTCTGGTCATCTCTTCCTCCATGCCTTCCCCAGCATTATGGACTCTAAACTCTCTGAACTGTAAGCCAAATAAACTCTTTCTTCTATAAGCTCCCTTGGCCATGATGTCTTGTCACAACAACAGAAAAGGAACTAATAATATAGAGCCCTAGAATCCATTTCTGAGACATGCTCAGGGGCAAATGAAAAGTAACCAAGAGAACAAACACACAAACCTTAACAGCCAAAACGTTTCTAAAAAGAGGAGAAAATACAAACAGCAAACCACTTCTTAAAAGATACTCAATGGGGGGCTGGAGAGATGGCTCAGCAGTTAAGAGCATTGACTGCTCTTGCAGAGGACCCAGGTTCGATTCCCAGAACCCACATGGCAGCTATGAACCGTCCTTAACTCCAGATCCAGGGAATCTGAAGCTCTCTTCTGACTTCTGGGGCACTGTACGACACAGGTACACTCACATACATGCAGGCAATACACTCATACACAAAAAATAAAAATAATAAAAAATATTTAAAAAAAGATACTCAATGAAAAGGACATAGTGTGCACCCTGAGTACAGGATGAGTCCTCAGGGCTGGGAGATAGCCCCTCAATTACATCAGCACAGGAAGAGATGTAAATGGGCCTCACCACCTAGTCAAAGTTCCAGGCTGAGTCAGCGGCAGCTTGGCTCTATACAGGAGACACGAAGACTGTCAGGACTAAGGGAAGCTAATTAGGAGGAGTAGGCAAAACCCCACTAGGCTGAGGCCCAGGTCAGAGACAGGGCCATAGTGTAGGCTCCAGGCTTAAGTGAGGTCCAGCAGGCACTTCCTCACTGAAGAACTCAACTCACAGTAAAGTTGTGCATGCTGAGTGCACAGGAACTGGGCAACTCCAAGTCAGCTTTATGAAGCAGAACTGCAGTTGCTGAGAAAAGAAGTTAAAACGGGGGTCACAGCAAGTATCAATATATCACCCATTGCCCCAGGCTACTACCATAACCAGGAATCAATAACAAGCAAATGAGAGTGCTGTGGCCCAGAGTGGATGCCAGGGACAACACAGCAAACTCTACCCACCAGTACAGTGAACAGATCTTACCACACTTGAAATGTCCACTCAAAACCCAGCCTATTTTAGGCGACAACGAAAAATCTCAGTACATTTTATGAAACAGAAATGGCAGAGGGGCGTGTTCTCTAATCACAAAGTGCTAAGACCAGAAATAAGTGAACCTTAATCAAAGGACATTCATTTGCAATTTACATGTGAGGATCATCTAGGGAAAGGATTACTAAGGAAGTGGTGTAGACTCATTTCTCCAGTGTTACCAAAAACTCCAGGATCTGTGAAGCTGAGTAAGAGAATAAAAATCCAGGAAGTCAGCACTGCTGTCATCCACAAATATCACACATGAGCACACAGGTAATACCCACGCTCCCACACATGTGTGGGGGTGCAAAGGCAGCACGCTCTGTCACCCAGGCTCTCAGTGAATACACAGCCTGTGCCATAAGGACTGAGACAAGACACAGCTGCCCTTCGCAGGGCTTCTTTCTTTCTCCCACCTTTCAGGTGCCAAGGCAGTCACCATGTCTTGACAAGGGATCATCTGAAAGTGACAACATGTTATCTAAAACAAGTAAAGAAGAATAAAGGCTGTGGAAAGCGGAACCAGGGGCTTCTCTGTCTATTGGGCTCCCAAGAAACTAATGTGTGGATCTCTTCAGGAAAAAGGTCTAGGGCTGGTGCCACAAACCTCTAGGGTCCTAAATAAAAAGATAATAAAAACTGATCAAAGGAAGTCTCTGAGTAACAAAATTTATAAACTTAGAGGCAAACCTCTTCCTATGAATCTGTGTGGAGAGGAAGGAACACAACTGTGGTGTCATGTTCTACAGTATAGCCTTTTACGGCCTAATATTTAGAACTGCCTCAATCTCCTACATGTGAGACGAGGAGGTGGCATAGCCCTTGTAGGCCTGCTGGAGAGAATGGTGAGACCGCCTGAGGGTAGACCATCCCACTCAGAGAAATGTGTGCTTACTGCTCTAGCACATGGCTATATGTCCAGACCCTGTAAGCTCTGGCTGGCTTCTGGGGTAAGCTAAGTGTGGAATCCTGGTGAAGGAGGAGTACCCTCTGGTGGAAAGCCCTTGCTCCCTCCAGCCTACCTAGCCACTTAGCAGAAGGTCAGAGCCAGAAGCCAGAGTCTAAGCTCGGCATGGACAAGTGGCCATTTGCAATTCTTCTGAGCTCTAAGGTCTGACTATTGCAGCCATTACAGTGGCCCTCAGCTTGGCACGTTTGCTTCTCCATGGAAAGACCTAATTTCTTCTAGCTTTAAATTTAACACCAGTATTTAACAAGAAAGTCACAAAACTGATATGGCTATTAAAGAAAAATGTTGTGCACTAGCAAATGAAAATGCAATTCACTTCTTTGTCACCTGGTATCATTCTTCAAGGCTCCTGTGTAGTGGGAATGGCTGTCTGCCCAGCCATAGCCTGGCCCTTTGTCTCCACTTACTAGAAACTATCTGAATGGCTGTTTTTGTTATCAATTTGGCCATATTAGTTCCTTTTCCTGCTCCCAGATGTGCTCAATGGCCTGAGAATCCCAGAATCACGGCTCACTTTGAAACACAGTATGGTTGCAAAACACAAAGCAGATTTCCCAAAGCTAGCTTCCCTTTAGAGCTAGCTTCCCTTTAGCACAGTGCTTTGAAACCCGTGTAACAAAGCACTTAGGGGAAAAAAACAAAACAAAACAAAACAAAAACTGTGATGTTCTTTAGAAAGCTCTGCTACTTCTATGTCATTTGGAGGAGGACCTTCAACAACCAATTCCACCTTATGTTTATATACATATAAAATCCTCCCAACTACATGCCTGAATTTCTTTTTAAAAGTATTTTATTATTTTAATTTTATGTGTATGAATGTATTGCCTGCAGGTATGTAAGTGCATCCATGCCATGCAATGCTCATACAGGTCAGAAGAGGGCACTGGATTCCCCTGGAACTGGAGTTAAGGACGATTGTTAGCTGCCATGTGGGTGCTGGGATTTGAGCCCGGGTCTTCTGCAAGAACCACCAGTGTTCTTAACCACCGAGCCATCTCTCTAGCCCCTGAGTTAATTTCTTAAGCTGGAATAGTTAGACTTGATACTTCAGTAAATTTCTTAAAATAGAATTTATAACCTCTCAAAATATTTCTAACTTTTCCCTTGGCTCTTCACAGAGAACCCTGTTCTCTACAGAGGAGCTGGTGACTTGGACCTCATGGAACCAGGTAGTCTCATAGGCCACAGGTCTGAAGAAAGCAGCGATGGCAGGAGGTGGCCCAGCTCCTTCCTGACTAGGAAAGTGGAGCTCAAGCCTCACCACAGCATTTATTCATGTGATTATGGTCCATGGTGGGGCTCAAGGACAAGGGAAAAAAAACAACAACCAAAAACAGGTATCAGATCCCACAAGTACTCAGGTACTATGACACAGATACTATAACCCAATGTGTGATGCCAAATAGCATCAGTGGACATATACTCCTGCTGCCACCACTCCAAAAGACCATAGTGCCCAGGAAGGACCCTAGGAACACTGGGATCACAGCAGAGGGGCAAGGAGTATAAGGCTGGGTCTCTAAGCAGTGACACAGAACATGTAAGATCTGGGATCTCTGGAGGAATGTGTAAGATCTGACACAACCTGGCAAACCTCAGACATGGCCAAGAGCCTCAGTGAGCCAGGGACAAGTTCTCTGGGCAGCCTGGCTGCACGGAAACCCTCAGACCTTTCCATGAGGCCAGTTGTGAGTGACAATACAGGAGGGAGGGAAGAATGGATTCCAGAGATGCAGACTAAATTAATAGCTTGTTGTTGCACAGAGACTGAGTAGGGGAGCCCCCACTGGGGCAGTGTGGAGGGGCTGCTGCTAAGCAGGTGAGTTGTGTGAGCCAGGAGAGGAGGAAAAGAAAGCGAGTTGCTCATTTGTACACAAGAGGGACAAAACAGATGGTGAATTCTTCTGAATCCTCTCCTATTGGGGTTAGCCTAGCTGTGAAATATGTTCAGGATTATGTTAGCTTATAAATGTTATTATTTTGCCACATGCCCAACTACTGATGGCTATCATTTCTCATTAAGAGTATAGCATGCATAAATGACAAAGAATAGGTCTTTCAGTACAGAAGAGTTTCTCCTATTTCACACTGGGGCAGGGACAAAGTGAGCAAGCCCCTGATTGTCCTAGGGTGTTCTGCTCCCATCTCCCTCTAACCCAGGAGACTGCTCAGAGACTAGCTCATGACTGTCTCCCTAAAACTCTTTCCCAGGTTGGTTTGAGAATACATAGACAGACACTCATATGTGCACACACACACACACACACACACACACAGAGTTCCCTCGTGGTGCAGCTTCCCTAGCATCACCATAGTATACAAACCTCAATCTCTACTTCTCCTTATCAGTAAACCTGCTGTCCTTAGTGCTGAAGTTTTCTTTTTACATACAACACCCTCATGCTGCTTGGAGCCATTAAAGGCCTCTGTTAAGCTGTGTATTCAAACAATTTCTACATGGGGGCTCTTGGCTCAGAAGAGTCTTATGTACAGAGAAGGGTGCCAAAACTCCTCATAGAAATGGGGTCTCCTTGAAGAGTCACTATCCATGGGGCTCAGGCCTGCAGATCCAGGTTGCCTTGGTATATCTGCACAGATGCTGTCATGAAGAAGGTGGCCTCCCATTGCTCAGGACTCAGGACAGTGCCTGGAGCTGCAGCCTCCCAAGACTTGAGAGAAGCCATCTCTTGAAGCACTAGGGAGACATGTACAAAGGCTCAAAGATGAGAACAGGGCACTGGGCTGCTCCAAGGTAGTCAGGTGATAGCTGAAGTTGTCGCCAGTTGCCACAGCCTGGTGAAACAGGGTTCCACTTTGACAACATTCCTGAAGTGCTCTGGAACACCATCTCATATTCTGCAGAATGTCATTTCTAGGGCAGGTGTGTGAACTCCACACAGCAGAGGCCCAGGGCACTGGGGCTTCCCAGAGAGTCATCAGTAGACAGCAAACCAACAATTACTACTGGAATTTCATTCTCCCTGCACACAAGTTTTCAGTGAAAAGGCACAGTGACCTAAAAAGGGACATGTAGCCTCAAGTGGACTGGCTTCTTACCACACGTCTGCAAAACTACCTGATATTTCCAACACAGATGATTTAAAAAAACACCGCAAGAAGTCCAGAGACAAGCTGAAGTATGGAAGCAACGCAGATGGGTTGATGAGAAGGGACATTACAGGTAAAAGTAGGGGTGGGATGATCACTGCTAAGCCAGGAGGTGAGGCAGTCAAATTTTGAGACACCATCTCACTGTGTGGCCCTGGCTTGCCTGGAACTTGCTATGTGTACCAAGCTGGCTTCAAATTCAGAGATCTACCTGCCTCTGTTTTCTGAGTGCTGGAACTAAAGGCATGGGCCACCATACCTGATAGTAAGATATTCTTTTTTTTCTTTTTTTCTTTGACATTAGAACATTTATTTACATCTAATTCTTCTTTTTTTAATTAAAAGAAGCATTTCATTACAACAGCATTAACCTATTCAATAACATTTTTCTGAGCTAGGGTACATCTCTTTCAAAATTGGCTATACATTTCTAGGTTTACAGATGAATTATTATGCTTATATAATCTTTTACTCATTATAAACTATAAAACATAAAATTAAATGAGGTTCCATCGTTTAAAAAAGATCTT
>NW_008344186.1:1105068-1105360 GCF_000622305.1 Nannospalax galili | reverse complement strand
TTTCTTAATCCATTCATATAGTCTGTGTCTTTTGACTGGGGAGTTCAGTCCATTAATGTTTAAAGTTATTAATGAAAGATGAGTATTGAATCCTGTCATTTTTTTTTATTTACATTCTTGCTATAGCTGTACTTTTACACTGTTATACCCTCGTTGGAATTCTTTCTGCAACCCCTCGGGTATTGTCATTCCTTTCTTCAGCTCTTTGTATTGCTACCAGAACTCTCTGAAGGGCTGGTTTTGTGGACACGAATTCCTTCAGCCTATTTATCTCATGGAAGATTTTTCTTCC
>NW_008344186.1:1088613-1103852 GCF_000622305.1 Nannospalax galili | reverse complement strand
AAGGTAAGCCTTGGAGCCCCAGAAAGAGGCTGTCAGCCCCAGAAAGAGGCTGGCGGGTGTTGCAGGATCAGGAAGCAGAGAGAGGTGGGGGCAGGGCCGGGTCTAGAGGCAGTGCTCCTGGGGCCCAAGGAAGGCACCAAGCTGGCCTGGTCAAAAACGATCAGGAAGCAGCACCAGTTCCCCAGGTGTCTGGGGACCCAAGACCAGGAATGGCGCAGGACCCAAAACAGGAGCAGAGAACAGCGGTGAAGATGGAAGGGCGAATGAGGCCGGGGGAGTCAATGCGTGGAGGGCTCTGCGATGGACCCACCCCGAGAGGCCTGAGGATAGGGTAGAAGGCCAGCAGTAAGATATTCTTAACAGGTGCCCTCTCCAGTAACCAACTTCCTCTAGCCAGGCCCCACCTCCCAATAATGTCATTAAATTATGACTCCCTCGAGAATTCATCCATTGACCATGGAGGTAAAGGGAAAGAAAGCCTGAGAGGGGGGTAGTAGGAGACAGGTGTTACCAAGGGGGAAATGGGGAAGATGGGGATATTTTAATTGGCAATGGAGGAAGAAGGCTTAGACAGGGAGAAAGAGAAGAGAGATGATAATGTTTAGGTAGTGTGAAAAACCATAGGGAAATGTATTAGTTCAAAGGCCTACTGAAAAATACACATAGAATACATGAATGCATGTGTACAGCTGAAGGCTATGTAACAAGAAACACAGTGCCAGTTAAGAGACACCTCCCTTAAGTTGTTGGTCAAGGTAGTCCAAGAGGCTCCCAAAATAACACAGGCTATCAACATAGTCCTTGATTGTCTCCCAGAACTTGAAGGTAAAACCCTATTGCCGAAGACAGGTCCGGAGCAATGGAGCTGGAACTGACCTGGAGGCCTCTACCCTGAAGATGAGCTCTCATAGTTTCAGAGGAGACTATGAAAGTTGCTAAGGGGGGTGGGGGTGGGGTGAACAGTCCAACCAGCTGTAAAGCTAATAACCACAACAATGACCAGCATATCAAACTATCTCTATCCATGAAGTAGTGGCACTTTTATCTTGGGGATAATCAAATTATCTAATTGGACTTAAAGCCCACTCAAAGGGAGGGAACTCATGAGTGGTACTGTAAACATAGTGAAATACACATGGTTGGAAAGGCTATAGATTCTAGAGAAAACCCTTTGTCTGTCACATCCCTAGACAAATGTAATTTATTACTATATTCTAAATATGTACCCTTATATTTACAGACAAATATCCCTATCACCATTCAAAGAAGCTTCTTTCTTATATTTATTATTTTTATTTTATGTGCATGAGTGTATTGCCTGCATGTATGCAAGTGCACCCGAGTTGTGCAATACCTGCAGAGGTCAGAAAAGGACGTTGGATCCCCTGGAACTGGAGTTGCGGACAGTTGTTAGCTGCCTGGGAACTGAACCTAGGTCCTCTGCAAGAGCAGTCAGTGCTCTTAACCTCTGAGCCATCTCTCCAGTCCCCAAAGAAGCTTCTTTTTGCAAGAGATGGAGACTATTACAGAGTTCCACAACTGATCACACACAGAGAATAAATGTCTGTGAGATGCCCAGCCCTAAGTGACACATCTACAATGGACCCTCTACCCAAGGCTCATGGAACATAGTGGAACAGGGAATAGAAAGAATACTAATGCATCTCTCAACTCTCACCAGCAAAGCTTCCTCGTGCAACAGATGGCAATTAACTCAGAAAGCCATAACTGCCAAAGTGTAGAGGCTTGTGTACACCTAAGCATTATCTCCCCATCTAGCCTTCCTCTTCCCTCTCCAGCTAAAGTACCGCATTTCCCCTTTGATAATACCTGTCTCCTATTATCCCCTCTCTATTGAGAGACTTCTTCCCCTTTACCCCCATGGTTCCTTATATACCTTTCCTCCTTCCCAATTAAATACCCCTATTTTCCCCATCTCCACCTTGGTAACACCTGTCTCCTACTATCCCCCTCTCTCAGGCTCCTTCTTTCCCATAGCCACCATGGTTTCTTTTTAGGTTTTATTTTTTATGGGTATGAGTGTACTGCCTGCATATGTGTAAGTGCACCCATGTCATACAATGCCCATGGAGGTCAGAAGAAGGCATTGGATCCCCTGGAACTATTTTTTCCTATCAGTTGTTAGCTGTGATGTGTGAGCTGGGAAGCAAACCCAGGTCCTCTGCAAGAGCAGCCAGTGCTCTTAATCACTCAGTCATCTCTCCGGCCCTGATTTCTTTCTTCACTTAATATAACAGTTTCTAGTTCTAGTTCCATCTAGTCACCTGCAAATTTCATGATTTCGTTTTTCTTTACCAGTAAGTAGGGCTCCACTCTATATACATGTGTAAATGTATCACATTTACATTATCTACTCTACATACATGTGTAAATGCATCACATTTACATTATCTACTCTACATACATGTGTAAATGCATCACATTTACATTATCTACTCTACATACATGTGTAAATCTATCACATTTACATTATCCACTCTACATACATGTGTAAATGCATTACATTTACATTATCCACTCTACATACATGTGGAAATGAACCACATTTTCATTATCCATTTGTTAGTTGAGGGACATCTAGGTTGATTCCATCTCTTAGTTATTGTGAAAAGAGTAGCAACAAGCATGGATGCACAAGTATTTCTGCAGTAGGATGAGTCCTTTGGGTATATGCCAAGGAGTGGTATAACTGGGTCATATGGTAGATTTTATTTTTTTAAGAGTTCGCACTGATTTCCACAGTGGTTGCACCAGTTTGCACTCCCAGCAGGAGTGGATGAGCGTTCCCCTTTCCCCACATCCCTGCCAACATTTGGTATCATTTGTTCTCTTGATCCTAGCCAGTATGACTGGGGTAAGATGAAATCTTAAAGTGGTTTTGATTTGCATTTCCCTAATTACTAAAGACGCTGAACCATTTCTTAGCCATTTTTATTTCTTCTTCTGAGAACTCTGTTCAGATCCATAACCCATCTTTTAATTGGATCATTTGTTTTCTTCATTCTTTGTTTTTTGAGTTCTTTGTATAGTCTAGATATTAATCCTGTCAGTTGTATGAAAAACCAGAGGGAAATGCACTAGCACAAAGCCTATTGAAAAATATGCATATACTATCACATGGGAAGTCAGGTGATGTGCTTATCTTCTACATCTTAGAGAAACTTGGGGTCTTCTGGAACCCACCTGCTCCAGGTTCCTCTGGGTTTCTCCTGCTGCTGATTAGACTTAACTGTGAAGGTCCATGACCACTTTCTCAGCAGGTGTCCAGGGACCAGAGTAGACTGGAGTGGGTTCTCTCAGGTGTCAGTCCAGGCCCACATCTCCTGCCCTCAGCAGGAGGCAACTTCTTGGGAAAGGTAAATGTAACTGGAGCCTACTTCCCTGTCTTTGGAGAAAAGCCAACAGACAATAGCTATCCAGGGGAAAATGCCGACCTCACGAGAGGCAACAGATAACAAAATCCACCATATTTGCAAACCCTAGCCAGCAGCATAAATGCACTTGCATGCTTACCACTCCCCGAAAAAGCAGCCCTACCCCCAGAGAACCTGTGTAGGGCTTATAGTGAGCAGTGGCCTGGCAGAGGGAAGGTGGAGCACTCAGAACCAGACTGCTCCTGGTGGTTCTCCACAGAACTTTCATCAGTATCCTGATGAAGTCAAAGCGTCAGGACAAAAGTTTTCACACAACAAAGACTTTTCACAATCTTTACAACTCCCTAATGCAGACTAGAAAGTTTACTGTGTGGAAGATTAAGTTCATAAGATAAAAGGAAAAATAGGGATGTATAGATGGCTCAGGAGGTAAAGGTACTTGCTGCCAAGCCTGACAATCTGGGTTTGATCCCTGAGACCCACATTGGTGGAAGGAGAGAACCGACTATCCGAAGTTGCCCTCTGACTATGTATGTATACTGAAGCATGCCTCCACCCTAACGAACTAAATAAATAATATAAAAAATGTGAAAGTAAATTAAAATAAGGCAAATTTCATCATCCTCAGTACAGGACATGGTGAAGTCTTTTTTATCTGGCCAGTGGAACTTCCCTGGAGAGCTCTGCCTCTTGCTTTCCCCACCTTCTCTCACTGTTATTCTTATTGCCATCCCTGCCTACATGTTGTATCCACATCTGGCTCCCACATCCCTCAGGGTCTCTGTGAAGAGACCTCTTGTGATGCTGGAAGGGTACTCTAAAATCTCAGATATGATCTCTACTCACCCTCAGGAGAAAGTGCAGTAGTTATCCCCAGACAACCTCAACTTTCCCTCCAGTACTGCCCAGCTAATACCTTCCCAAGTCTCCTGTCCTATTCTCAGTCACTGTTTATAGTCATCCTTATAACCCATGTTATGGAAGCCCTGCACAGACCTCTTATCCTGCTGCCCAGGAGGCTATGTATCTCAAGGAACAATGTAGGCCCTCAGTGATTCATGAACTTATTAATAAACCAAGAAGAGGAAAGGAATGGGAGGGAAAGAAATCAGAGCTGGGTATTAAAGATCAGGCTACTGTAGAGGATGGGATACTTGGACCCCAAGGCCATCCAGGAAGGCCTCTGATAATATAGGAACTGATTAAATGTTCCATTGTGTAACCTGCTGGAGCCCAGTGACCCTCCAAACTCAGCACTCCTCCCACATGATTGAACAGGAGCAGCACCCAGATGTGGAGCTGCTGTAAGGAGGTGGGGGCTAATGATTATGCACTGGGAGAGGGATAGGAGGAGCCCCCGTGGCTGCCAGCTGAGGGGGGTTTACCAGAATTACCAAGGTGCCTTCCAGGAAGAGTGGGGTAAGACATGCTGAAGGAAGACAGCCATTATGAAAACTACGATTATTTCTATGGCATGATTATTTGAAACCTGAGCAGATCACAAAAAACAACAGAACAGGTTAGGACCCTCAAGCAGTGTTATCTGCTTCTGTACTAGATTACTAAAATAAGCCTCACAGGTACAAGCCAGGAATTGCTTGCATAACAATTAACAAATGCAGTGATGGGCTCTGACTAGCGCATGGCTGTCTAGAATCTTTCCAAAGAAAACTATGATTCAAAGAGGGAGATGGGTAAGAAGCACACCATCTATCTTTATCATGTAACAAAAGGTGAGATTTAAAATTATGAAGTGAACAAAATGATTTACAGCTAGTACAGTTCCAGATGCTGTGGTTGTGGGATAGTCCCTCACTGTGAAATCACATGGCCAACTCACTCTTTCCATCTGGTTCTCCTTACCCCCTCCTCACACTGAAGGACTCAACTGCTGGCAGGAAGCAACCAGCCCAGAATACCAGCTGTCCTGCAGGTGGCGGGCAGGCCAGGTAGAATCCAGGGAAACTGGCTGTCAGCAGAGTTTCCTTGCTAAGGCAAGGCCAAGCAGCCCAGAGTTCGTAAGAGGTTGACTATCACAACATGTCAGTTCACACAGTTTTCTCAAGAAAAAACAGCAGCAGTTATATCCCAGCCAAGGATGCCACAGTTTAGCAGGACAGGAGGGCAAGCAAACAGGAAGGTGAAGATACAAAATGATAATCACCATCACGGCTAGAACTGGAGAATGGCAATACAAGAAAATGTCTCAGGCCCAAGTGAGGGAGTGTAACAAGGGTCCAAAGTGTAGTGGCCTACAGTGGTGGGCATCGCCACACAGCTGTCCCATCTCCAGTGATGCACGAGGGGGGTGGAGGAAAGTCAGTTATCAGCACTAGAAAGCAAATACATGAGCATTGGAAAGAGACAGACCTTTCTTCTGGGCTATGGCCAGTCACAATGAGGTGCTGTGCACAGGTAAGAGGGTCACCTCACCCAGGATCAGTGAGGACTCGGGTATGGCAGAATTTCATAGTGAAGGGCATCATACCAACAGCCAGCAGGTGACCACTGCACGCAACAGAGTTGAGAGAGGGATGCAGCCAAGGCTGGCTATGTTGGGCCAGGTGGAGGCATGTTGGGGAGAGGCCTCAAGGTCACAGTCAAGCATGACCACAGAAGGCACCTGTGTAAATGTCAGGCACCTGTGTAAGTGCCAGCCATGCCTAAGGCACTGAGCTCAGTGTTAGCAAAAGGCTATTCCATTCATCAGCCCTCTTTCTTGGTCACAGTCTGCCTATAAAAGTGACGTCACCTCCACATCAAAGAAGACCTGGTCAAAGGTCACCACTAGGAAGTAGTCCCAACAAGGTCCAAAATCTGCAGACTGGCTCCTGTGTCCCTCTTTGCATCTTACCTAGGACAACTCTGATCAATCTATATGTGAACTTGCCAGAAACCAGTGGCTTGGCCCGAGTTCCATACAGGAAGCTCTAAATGAGCATCACCTGCACTAGCACCTAGTGCCATCATGCTGTACGATGCATCCTGCCTGCCCCACCACACGGCGGCTGTACCAACAATGTGCAGAAAGCCATCCTCACCTATGAACTCTGACAGCACCAAGGACTGTGGAAACTGTCATGGGGGCACTGGAGTAAGTGCACAGTATGAGGCAATTTCAACAGGAAAAAACTGTGTCTGCCAGGAACTTCTACCAGGCACAGCACTTGCACCACCATTGACTTGAGCAGTAGGAGGCTAGCCCTAGACTCCTAGAGATATACAGAGCCCCCACAGAAAGTAGAGATCCCTTCAGTAGGCTGTTTGTGCTCTGCTCATCACATTCTTTATCATACTAAGTTATTTTCTGGTTGTAATTTTAAGGTAGGTGTGGTAGTGCATGCCTATAATCCCAAAACTCAGAAAGCTAAGACAGAAGGATTGTGATTTCGCAAGCTGAGTTGAGGTCAGTTTGGTCTACATGGCTAGTACCTGGCCTCAAAAAAAAAAAAAGAAAACCAAAACAAAGACAGCATCCACTCTGAGAAAAGTTCTTGAGACTGTAATACAAAGAAGGCTAGTTTCTAGTACCCCAGGCTCCAGGTCATACCTAGTTTCTAGTACCCCAGGCTCCAGGTCATACCTAGCCTTCAGGTTTCTGCCGGCCACTTAGAGTCAACTGCCAGGTTCAGGGGTAATACCAACATCCTCACGGGGCCTTATAGGCACTCTATCCTGAGGAAGGGCCATTACACTCTCCACTGAAGAACCCATTTCACATGTTTGTTTATGGATAATCAGTTATATACAGTTTCGGACCCTGAGGAAAGTTCAGAGACCACCAAGTACATCTTTAAACCCTTCTCCAATTGTCCTACTGCTCCTATTTGACTCACAGTGAGCCACACACCCATCCTGCACTCATTTCTTTACATGTCTGGGCACCTTAATGATTAACAGACATCAATCCCTTACCCCAGAAATTAAAGCCTGTTTCCTAAAAATAATATCCAAATAGTCATAGAACAATTATCAAAATCAGAACATAAATATTGGTTCTATACTACTAACCCTACTTCAACTCTGCTCACCCATTGTCCAGGCTCTACCACTGAATACATCCTGAAGCCACAGACCAAATCTCCAGAGTCAACCCTTCCTACAAGTAACAGAAAAGGGTATTCCAGAAATGAAAGTGTTGCTACAAACCATGCCTCATGAGTGCGGAAAAATGAACATAATGGAAGTCAAATCTCACACAAAGTATTTTTTAAAGACAAAAAATAAGCAAAATAACATCCCTACAGACAAGAAACACACACCATAAAAGATATGCTCACAGACACAAAATAAAAACCATTATCCAAAGGCTAGCGAGACAGCAAGGCACTGAGTGAAAGCTGCTTGCTGCCAAGCCTGATGACCTGAGTTTGATCCCTGGACCCCACAAGGTAGAAGGAGAAAATTAATTGCCCAATTAATTGTCCTCTGACCTCCATACCCGCATTGCAGTACACTCATGTGCAGAAAAAATTGTGACTAAATCATAAATATAATAATTTTTTTTAAAAAAACAACCTATTAAGTTGATATGAGACAGGAAAATATAAATCATAATTAAGCTAAAAGATGAGGTCATTGCTGGGCGTGGTGGTGCATGCCTTTAATCCCAGCATTTGGGAGGCAGAGGCAGGCTGATCTCTGTGGAGTTCCAGGACAGCTGGGGCTACAGGGAGACTCTGTCTCTTTTTTTTTAAAAAAAAAAAAAAAAAAAAAAAAAAAAAAAAAAAAAGAGGTTATAGAACTCAAGAAAGAATTCAGAACAAGGGGCCTGAAGAGAGATGGCTCAGCAGTTAGGAATACTGGGTACTTTGGTTAAGGACCTGGGTTCAATTCCCAGCACCCACATGGAAGCTAAGCTGACAAATGTCCATAACTGCAGTTCCAAGGGATCCAACACCCTCTTCCTACCTCCTCGGGCACTGCACGACACAGGTGCACTTACGTACATGAAGGCAAAACACTCATACACATAAAATAAAATAAAAGAAGAATTCAGAAGAGAGTATATCAAAAACCAGGATGAAACTACCCAAAAAATGAGAACACTTTTAAAAATAAAAAAGGAAACAAAGGAATGAGAATTCAAGAAAATGTGCTCATATAGCAGATAATACATGGGAGTGGACACCAAGGAGGTGACCAGTCAAGGCAGAGGGAGCCACAGAGCTCTCTCTAAATGGAGCTAGAGCTGATAGTATGCCTGCACTTAGTCTGCTCACATGCACCATGACTACACGTTTTCCGAGCATATAGTTAGTTACCCAGAGTTTTTTAAAAGATTATTTGCAGTCCTTTATCACAATATTGTTATACTCAGAAAATCTCATGGGAGTCAAATTCTACAGGAAGTGGTTTTTTTTTGTTTTTTTTTTTGTTTTTGTCTTTTTGAGACAGGGTCTCCCTGTAGCCCCAGCTGTCCTGGAACTCACCATGTAGGCCAGGCTGGCCTTGAACTCACAGAGATCTGCCTGCCTCTGCCTCCTGAGTGCTGGGAAAGGTGTGCGCCACCACGACTGGCAGGAAGTGTTTTTTAAAAGACAAAAGAAGCGAGCAAAGTAACATCCATACTGACGAAAAACACACACTATAAAAATATGCTACCCAAAAAAAAATACAAAAATCTGGACTGGCGAGATAGCTTAGCAGATGCTAAGGTGCTTGCTACAAGTCTTACAACCCGACCTTGATCCTTGGGCTCCACACGGTGAAAAGAGGAAACTATAACTTCCTACAAGTTCTCCTCTGACCTTGAACATACAGACACAGACACACACACATGCACACACAGACACACACACATAATGTAATAAAAATAAATAAAAGATTAAAAAACTATAAGTCATAACCTAGTAACTTAAATTAGTTCAAAGAAATTAAGATAATGTTGTAAGAGACAGGAAAATATGATGTCACAAAACCCAAGAAACCTTTTGTGTTTGTCTACTCTAAATGGTTTATAGAACTTTACAATAGGATTTTCCTTAGGAAAATCCTCTGCTGACAGAGAACCAGGCCTTCAACAGGTGGATGCAGACCTCTGAAATCTATCTTAGCCAGTTCCATGGTTATGAGTCCGAGACTTGCTGTTGTATGGAGACAGTTTTATTGATTTACATTTTTTAGAAAAAATCATCTTTTATTTAGCTGTACACAGCAGTTTGAAGTTTTTAATAGCTTCACATCTTCAGTTGTGTCTACTTTCTGGTTTCCCAAGTTTTAATGATTTGCCCAACCCATCAAAGTATCTAGTAGTTTGTTTCATTGGCCTTTGCCATGGTTTGGATCAATATCCCCCAAGTCACTATGTAAAAGCATGGTTCCCAGGGTGGTGGTGTTGAGAAAGACTGTGAACCTTTAGGAGGTGAGGCCTGGTCACTGGGGAGATGCCCTCAAAGGAGACTGGGACAGTCCTAGTCTTCTTGCTGGAAACATGGACACTCATTCTGACACTCTCTTGCCAAGACATGCTGTCCACACAGAGACCCAAACCCACAGGCTCACCTGACTTTAGACTCAAACCTCCAAAACCGTAAGCTAAAATAAGCTAAATAAGCTTCTCTTTGCCTCATAAGTAGCTGATGTATCTCCCTAGAGTTCTGCAAAGCTGACCAATCCAATCCCTTTTCAATTTATTGCACGAAGCAACAAGTTTTCATGTTTTACTATATTCGTCTACTTTATCGTCAGTCATCTTTCCTACTTTGTCCTTGAACTACTTTGTAAATCTTTCTCTAACTTTTAAGAGTCACATCAGTAGCTCACTTATTTTAAATGTTTCTGACTTCCTGACATTTTCTCTGAGAATGCTTTTGTATCATTCTCCCTCACGTTTCTTTCCCCACATTTGGGGGGAGGTGAGGTGCACAACACAGATGGAGGTCAGAGAACAACTTCTGGGAGTTGGTTCTCTCCCTCTACCATGTGGGTCCCAAGAATGCAGCGATGGAACTCAGGTCACCAGGCTTGGTTGCAAGTGCTTTTACCCACTTAGCCATCTTACTGGTCCTATGCTCTCACTTTCATTACTGTTAACAGTTTATTCTTTACTTAAAAGCATTTGAAAACATCTACTAACAGGCATGTAATGGAATCTGAGTTATTCTGTGATTTCTTTTCAAGTTTTACTAGACATTATTTCTACTTTAGAAAATTAAATTTCCTTTAAAATCAAATACATAGCAGGTATATTTATAAATAGACCTAGTATATTTAAAGAGAGAAGGGTGAGATGAAGAAAGTACATTATCTTGAGAACATGGCTTGTTAAGAATGCTATTCAGATCCGGGTTTGGACCTCCATCGGGGTAGCGGTAGCGGCTCGGAGCTCAGCAGACCTCCAGAGAGTACCAGGTTCTGGCCTCCCTCTAGCCTCCAACTACCAGAGGTCCAGAGAAGCCGGGGACGGCCTGACAGTCCCGGGATCCTGCCTCCACGTGGTGGTGAACTTCCCCTAATTGTGCTGTACCATCCCCCTACCTGGGATTTTCTGAGAACCCTCCTAAGGCCCCAGGGCAGATCTGGCTTTGGAGCCTAAGGCTGAGATCCTAGCAGACAGCCTGAGAGGGTGGGTTCGGACCACCATCAGGGTAGTGGCTCAGAGCTCAGCAGACTGCCAGAGAGTGCCCAGTTCTGGCCCCCCTTTGGCCTCCCTCTGGCATAGGGTTGACAACGCACTGGACTGCCTGAGAGAACCTGGATCCTGCCTCCAGGTAGTGAAGGAAGCCTGAGTGTACCTGACAGGAACCTGAATTGGACTTCTGTGGGTACCCCTGAATAGCTGACCTGAAGCCATCAGTTCCCTCCAAAATAAACCTGAGAGAACCTGAACCCTGTACCAACCAGCTTCACATAACCGATAAAGAAAGTATCTAGGCACCCAGATAATACAAACAGAAGCATACTTCAACTTAATTCCCATATCAGAATCATAAACAAAAGAAATTCACATGCCAAAACCACAATGAAAGAATAAAATGGAAAGCCAAAACATTATGTCCCCACCAAACCCCACCAATTCTGTAGAAGAGTTCGACAAGGAGAGCCCCCTAGAGATAACTCAGAACACCGAATTTAAAAGAACAATCGTAAACATGATCAAGGAATTCAACGAATTTAAAGAACACATGAACAAACAAATCAAAGAACTAAAAGAAGATAAGGATAAACTTCTGAATGAATTCACGAAAGTGATAGAAACATTGAAGAAAACTCAGGCAGAAATGAAGAAGGAAGTGCAAAACTCAATAAGCTAACTTGAAACAACAGGGCAAAGCCTCACTGCTAGAAGGAATGAAATGGAAAACAGAGTATCAACACTGGAGGATAAAGGTGAAGAATGAGACTGCTCAAGCAAAGAGTATGCAAAATTAAAAAAAAAACCAACAACACAGGAATGAATATTCAAGGGATGTGGGACACCATGAAAAGACCAAATCTACGGATCATAGGAACAGAGGAAGGAGAAGAAGTTCAGGTTAATGGTGTTGACCAGATCTTAAACAGGATTGTAGAAGAGAATGTCCTGAAATTAAGGAAAGACATCCCCATACAAAGACAGGAAGCACATAGAACACCAAATAGACAGGATCAGAAAAGAAACTCACCATGACACATCATAGTAAAAACACTAAATGTACAGAACAGAGAGAAAACACTGAAAGCAGCAAAAGAAAAACAAGTCACATACAAAGGAAAGCCCATCAGAGTTACAGCTGACATCAACGCAAACTATGAAAGACAGAAGAACCTGGACCAAGGTATTTCCAGTTCTACAGGACAATAAATGCCAGCCCAGAACACTATACCCAGCAAAAATGTCTATTATAGTTCAGGGGAGAAGAAAACTCTTCCATGGCACGAATACCCTGAAAGAATACATGTCCGCAAAACCAGCCCTTCAAAGAATACTTGAAGCAATACAGAGAGCAGAGATAGAAACAACTAAACCCTAGGGGCAACGAAAGAAAATAAAGATACAATCTAGGTGTGATGGCTAATCCTGGATGTCAACTTGACTGGATCTGGGATTAACTAAAATGAGAGAGATCTTCTTGATTGGATCATCTGAAGCTGGAAGACACACCCTAAATGTGGGTGTTACCTTCTGATGGCAGCCCTTATAAAAGGCCATGGCAGAGAAGAACGCATGGCTTCTTGCTCATTGCCTTCTTTCTCGCTGGTGAGTTCATCTTGCTGCTGTAGACTGAAGACTAGCTGATCTTTTGGAATTCATCAGACCTTCAGCGCCAGATTGGGACTACTGAGACATCCAGCCTCATGGACTGAGCAACTACAGATTCTCAGCCTCTCCAGTGTGGTGCAGACATTGTTGGACTACTCAGACTCTATCCTGTGAGCTAAGCTGATAAATCTCTATAATATATATTCATCCTACTGGTTCTGTTTCTTTGGAGAACCCTGACTAATATGCTAGGAAACACAAAATTACACAGAGAACACAAATAGCAATCAAAATGAGGGCAAACAATACACACCTTTCAATAAAACCTTAAATATCAATGGACTGAACTCCCCAGTAAAAAGACACGGGCTAAGCGAATGGATTAAGAAACAAAATCCATCTCTTTGCTGTCTGCAAGAAACCCATCTCACCTCCAAGGACAGGCACTATCTTAAGGTAAAAGGATGGAAAAGAATATTCCAAACAAATAGCATTAAGAAACAAGCAGGGTTTGAAATTCTAATATCTGACAAAATAGACTTCAAAGTAAAACTAATCAGAAAAGATAAGGAGGGTCACTTCATTCTGATCAAAGGAACAATGGACCAAGAAGATATTACAATCCTTAACATATATGCACCAAATTCTGGTGCACCCAAATCCATAAAAACAATACTACAGGACTATAAGACACAGATTAACCACAACTCAGTAATAGCAGAGGACTTCAATACCCCACTGTCTCCATTAGACAGGTCAACTGGGCAAAGAATAAACAGAGAGATGTCTGAATTAAATGAGGCCATACATCAAATGGACCTAACAGACATCTTTCAATTATTCCACCCAAACACCAAAGAATACACTTTCTACACACCACTTCATGGAACTTTTTGAAAAACTGACCACATACTGAGCCACAAAACAAACCTCAACAAATACAAAAAGACTGAAATAATTCCATGTGGTCTTTCGGACCACAAAGCAATAAAGCTCAAAATGAACACTAAACTAAATCCTAGTCACTACACGAACTCGTGGTGATTGAACTCCTAAACAATGGTGAAATTAAGAAATAAAAGAATTCCTGGAATTCAACGAAAAGGACAATACAATACAACACAACCTCTGGGACACAGTAAAAGCAGCCCTAAGAGGGAAGTTTATAGCTCTAAGTGTCTACATTAAAAAATTAGAAAGAGCCCAAATAAATGACCTAACACTGCAACTCAAGGCACTGGAAAGGCAAGAACAAATGAAACCCAAACCCATCAGAAAAGAAGAAATAACAAAAATCATGGCAGAAGTTGATGAAATAGAAACAAAGAAAACAATATAAAGAATCAATGAATCTAAGAGCTCGTTCTTTGAAAAGCTAAACAAGATAGATAGACTCTTAGCCCATTTAACCAAAAGAAAGAAAGAGCAAATCCAAATCAACAAAATCAGAGATGAAAGGGGAAACATCACAACAGACACCCAAAAGATCCAGACCATTATAAGTGAACATTTTAAAAACCTATATGATACTAAATCTGAAAATCTAAAAAAAATGGATGGAAATCTAAAATCAAAGGAACCACCAAAGTTAAACCAAGAAGAGATCAACAGTTTAAGCAGACCCATAATATATGAGGAAATTGAAACAGTAATACAAAGCCTCCCAACTAAAAAAGGCCCAGGCCCAGATGGATTTACAGCAGAATTCTACCAGACATTTAAAGAAGACCTCCAATCAATACTACTTAAATTATTCAAAACAAAAGAAACAGAGGGAGAACTCCCAAATTCCTTCTATGAAACCAGCACCACTCTAATACGCAAACCGGGTAACCAAAAAAAGAAAACTATAGACCCAAAGACACCAAAGATCTCTACAATGAAAATTTTAAGTCATCAGAGACTGAGGAAGACACCAGGAGATGGAAGGAATGCCCATGTTCATGGATTAGAAGAATTAATATTGTGAAAATGACCATCCTACCAAAACCAATGTATAGATTCAATGCAATCTCAATCAAATTCCCCATGACACACTTCACAGAATTAGAAAAATCCATCCTTAAACTCATATCGAGGCACAAAAGACCCTGGATAGCCAAAGCAACACTGAGCACAAAGAGCAACGCTGGGGGGATTACTATACCAGATCTCAAAGTATACTACAGACCCATAGTCATAAAAACAGTGTGGTATTGGCACAAAACCAAACACATAGTTCAATGGAACATCATTGAAGACCCAAACCTGAGTACATGCAACTTCAGTCACCTGATGATATTTGACAAAGGTGCCAAGAACACACAATGGAGGAAAGATAGCATCTTCAACAAATGATGCTGGCAAAACTGGATCTCCACCTGTAGAAGAATGAAACTAAAACCCTATCTTTCACCCTGCACAAAAGTCAATTCCAAATGGCTCAAAGACCTCAATGTGAAACTGGAAACCCTGAAACTATTAGAAGAAAATATTGGCAGTAACTTACAGGATAGAGGTGTAGGAAAGGATTTTCTAAATCAGACAGAAGTTGCTCAGGAATTACGGTCAGCAATCAACAAGTGGGAACTCATTAAATAAAAAGCTTCTGTACAGCAAAAGAAACAATCAAAAAAGGGAAGAGAAAACCCACAGAATGGGAAAAAATCTTCACCAGTGAC
>NW_008344186.1:1088062-1088351 GCF_000622305.1 Nannospalax galili | reverse complement strand
ATGCTGGCAAGGATGTGGAGAAAGGGGAATGCTCATTCACTGCTGGTGGGATTGAAAACTTGTGCAGCCTCTATGGAAAACAGTGTGGAGAACTCTTAAAAAACTAAAAATGAACCTACCATATGACCTGGTTATACCACTCCTTGGCATATCCAAAGACTCATCCTATTATAGAGACACTTGTACATCGTGTTTGTTGCTGCTCTTTTCACAATAGCTAAGAGATGGAAGAAACCTAAGTGTCCCTCAACTGACAAGTGGTTAACAAAAATGTGGTATATTTACACAA
>NW_008344186.1:1087180-1087559 GCF_000622305.1 Nannospalax galili | reverse complement strand
CTTTACTTCTCCTTCACATCTCCTATTCATGATTCAAAAACTTTCTTTTCCCCTTCAAGACAAGAATTATGCAATTTGGGAGTCTTTTAGATAGACCCACTGAAGGGGGACTCCAATTGCCTCACCCTGCACCCTTATTCCCTATTGGCAAATTGGGTAACCCCTTCAGAGGATGGCATGATAAGAAGAGGAGGTAGGAAATGGCTAGGCACTTCGTATAAAAAGACCCCCCAAAAAAGTAGCCAGTTTCTTGGCTAAAACTCACAATGTCCTTGGGCCTCTTAGCACCCTACTCCATTCCAAAGGCCAAAAATGTTGAAAATATTTGGGAGCTTTTATCTAATCCTTAAAAGATTTTAGGGTTACCTCTTCAGAGGGA
>NW_008344186.1:1080875-1087097 GCF_000622305.1 Nannospalax galili | reverse complement strand
GGGGGGAGGGAGTGGGCATGGATTTGATCAAAACATCTTATATGCATGTATGAAATTCTCAATAAAGTTTTTGTAAAAGTTAAAAAAAAAAAGAATGCTATTCAAATCCTTCACAATCATATGAAATTTTTGTCATCTTGATTTGCAGTTCCACATCATGGTTTTCTATTCTTAGGTCTTCCAACATAAAATTCATAGTGATCCTATCTCCCTAGAGATCATAACTTACCACAGAAACTAAGCATCTTTTCCCCCCAACTCATTTATCTTCTTGTACAGGTGGGTATGGGTACGTGTGAGTGTATATGGAGGCCACAAATCAGCGCTGTCTTCCTCTGCTGCTCTCCACCTTATTTTTTGAGATGGGGTCTCTCACTGACCCTGAAGCTCATTGATTGGCCTGACTGGCTGGTCAGTGAGCTCCAAGAATCCATCTGCTTCTGCCTGAAGCACTAGTGTTAAAGATGTGTGACTATCTTTTATGTTGGTTCTGGTGATGTGAACTCAGGTCCTCATGTTTGCACAGCAAGTACTTTATCCAATGATTCATCTCCCCAGCCCCCAGCTTTTTTATTTTTCCTTGAAAATTACATCACTAGCCTACTTTCAGTTGGTTAGCCTTTGCTAGGTACTCTTTTCACAAGCAAACTTTCTGTTTCTAGATCATTTTAAAGGCAATCTGACTTCTGCTTTTTGTTTGTTTGCTTGTTTGCTTATGATAGGGTCACATGGACCTGATGTTGAAATCAAACTCATTATAATTTTTTTTTCATTGAGTTTGGTACCAATTAAGAGCCAAGTCTTTGACAAAACCTGAGTCCCACCCCAACTTCTTTCACGGAACACTTGGGGTCTCTTCCTTACTAGCAGTACCCTAAAATCCTGGTGAGTCTTGGAGTTGTTTTCCATTTTCTCCAGTGCTCATTGCTGGTCAGTCCTCTGATACACTTAGTGCTCTGGAAAAAAATTCAAGTACATTTCCATTCTCTTCCCCCCAGGCTTCTCTGTTCTTTCCTTTTCAGATTCTTACACTGTAGACCAAGGAGCTTCTTCCAATCATCCTCAGTCCTCTAGGTCTGGATTCCAGAACAGCTCTCAGTCCCACACAGGTATGTTCTGGAACAGCTCTCTGCCCTTTAGGGCTTATGTTCTAAAACAGCCACGGGCCCTCTAGTCTGGGTTCTGAATAGCTCTCAGTTCTACAGTTTGCATCTGTAATGGTTCTTGGCTTATTCATCTAATTACTGCTTCTTCATTTTTGTTCATTCTGGGATTCAAGCCATCCTGCTTTTTGCAGTTTTGCTTTTACCTTCAAAATTCTGGGTTGCTTCTTTTGAGGAAGCAATGTCTTCTTCTACCTGAGCCTTTTCCCATTGGATTTTACTTTTAAATCTCTTCTTGAGCATTCTTCCTGTTGAGTGTGATGCTTCTTTCTCCAGCCTTCTCAAGCGTGTGATGGATCATAGGTTGAGATCACAGTTATGCTAGAGGCTTGATTTGCTTGTCCTGGAACCTGTTTCTATTTACCCTTGTGTTTCCAGCATCACAAGGGAAAAGAAATGGGAGTTTTGGGATTGCACACATCTAATTCTGTCTTCTTGGAGTGTTTCCCAGTCCTTCTCTGGAGTTATAGCTAGCTGGGAATGCTTTCTGATGTTACGGCAAAACCACTCTCTACTTTTTCAGTGTAAGTTGGATATACATCTCCCTGAGCTGCTGAAGAGCACTTTAGGGTGGAGGGGCTACCCTTTATCCACTCCCTCTCCTGAGTACATCTGGGTTCTTGTTCTTCATGCATTAGGGCTCTCCACATGTCTCAGACCTACAATGGTCACACATATTGTTTGTTTCTGTCACTTAATGTACACATTGGTCCTCTAACTGCAGTTGGCCCCATCCCTGCTGTAGCTACTGCTTAAATTTTGTGTTTTCTGGATTAAGATGACAGGAGCAATCCTCCTGTTACAATGCAATCACCAATAGAGTGGTATATGCTATCTTTAGACTCAAAACACTCTTTATAAGGTACTAATAACATTTCTGGCCTCGAGGTCCATAGAAGGATGGCACCTGTTTCCCAGTTTCACCCTAGGAGGGGCCGAAAGGGCCAGATGGGTCTGGGGGCAACTTGCCTTGAGGTTCAGGCACAGAGTAGCGGGGATTCAATCATGTGATAGAGTAAGGAAAAGCTGAGGGCCAGAAGCATGGCTCTGGGTTGATGCCTGGGCCCCACAAGCAGCTCAGGCCCAGAAATAAACTGTACATCACTTTCAGGAGTGGAGTCTGAACCATGTAGCTGCTCTGTATTTATTTAAGATTTACCCTGCAATTTCTGTTGTCTGTAATTACCCTATGCCACTGTATAATAGTTGCTGTGTAGCTAAATAGTTAGCAGTAACCATGGAAATCAAGTATTGTTCACAAACTTGAAAAAGTTAATTGTGTGTGTATGTATGTCAGATTATATGTATGTATGTACGTATCTGTCTGTCTATATTTAATTTCTTGGTTGTAGTCTACTTTGAGAGCAGTTAACTTACAACTGCCAACAACTGGACCAGAAGTCAGATGTGACATTCTATCTTCTACTGTCCTCCACCTCAGAGTCTCCCTATAGTCTGTGCAGATCACGGCCATCTCTCTCTGCCCCTACTTGCCTTCTCATCCTTACTAGCCAAAGCCATCCCCTGCTAATGTGATTCTGCCAGTTCCACGCTGACCGTGTAACTGTACAACCACTGTTGGAAAAATCAAACCACCAAGCAAATACCACAGTTACACACAGGCCACCCACCGTAGCAGTTGCAACTCTCCCTTCTGGTCTGGTCACACTCTGAAATTTTCCAACTTATATTGTACCAAATGAAACTACCCTTTAATGTGCATACATGGATCTCATATGGAAATCTTGGTTTTCATACTTCTCCATTCTCACTCTGGGCTGATGGCCAATAGCATCCTTAGAGAAGCACTTCTCTGCTGGACCCCACTGTACTGCACCCACAGTGCCTGCACTTCCCTCAGTAGGCTGCCTGCTCCCCCTCCTTCTGCTTGTGTGGCTCCTTCTCCCACTTCCAATGGCTTCCTTCCCCCTCCTGCTCTTTTCTTTTGTAGTAAAACTCTCTAGAGCAGCTTTTCCCAGTGACTGCCACCCTTCTCACTTATGTGCACCCACCTCCACTCTGGTTCTCCTGAATCCCAAACAACTCAATGCTGCTTCTGACCTCCCAGACTCTCATGCTGAGTCCTGGTTCTCACCTTGCCAGTCCTGTCAGCAGGGCTGGAAACATCCCTGGCCTGTGAGGCTGTTTCCTTAGTCAAATGCCTGCTGACTTCTCCTGTATCTAGTTTCACTCCTGCTCAATTCCTGTTTATTCCTCTGCCTCTACTCTAGACTACAGAGGCTGGAGCACCCCAGGCCAGGGTCTCTATTGAGACACTCAATAGTCCATACTCTTTCTTATCATACAGTGCCATGGAATTGTCAACCAGGAACGAATTCACATCTCCTTGATCTTCTCTGGATTCCAAGCTTCTTTTGGCCTGAAGGTTGGAGCTCCACCTCACCTTTCACATCATCAGTGCTGACTCTGTCTTCCTGTTATCCAGACCTAGAGCCCGGTGGTCCTTCAAGTCCTCTGTTCCAAACACTGCTCCCACTGTTGGGAGGACCTGCCTTACACTGAGGAGGTAATAAGAAGACTTGAGCTGCTATCCAAGATCAGCAGGTTAACAGCAGTAAAACATGGGCTTTGTGCCAGCTCTGGTGAGACTTGGGACAGATCCACCAGTGACCACACTGGGGAGGGGATGTCCCCAGAGATGGCCATCCAGAGTGGATTTCATACCTGAGGAAAAAGACAGAAAGCCTGAGATACTCAGCAGATAAAGGAAGGGCAACCAGATGATCACCTGGTTCTGCCCACTACTGCCTCTCACCTGAGCACAAGCAGAGTTCCTAATTCTCTACTCACACCCTTGGTCCCTTGAGAGTCTACCCTACCTAAAAGTCATGGTGACTCTGTAACGACCCATTAGCTCAGGTCTCTCTTCTATTTACATTACCATTGCATCTGAGTGCTTAGCTATCTCATTCAGTCTCCTCTGGCCACACTGGCCCCTGGCATTCCTCCACCAAAACCTTCATGCTGGCCATGTTGCCTGACTGCTCTTCATGGCTCACTCTCTCCTTTGCTAAAATGTTAACTTCTCAAGAAGGCCACCCTTAATCCTGTAAGTGCATGTGTGCACTTCCACGTGTGCATACAGTCATGCATATGCACATACACAAGCAAAAATATGCACAACCATGGCACAACTCCACACAAGCACATTCATATATGCACAAACCCACACACATGCATGTATAAACATAAATATGTACATATATTCCCACACCCATGTGAACTCAGTGCACTCATACACATGCACTAACAGGTATATAAGCATACATACTTGTGCACAAACTCACATGCATACATACCCTGACATACATGTAAGTACCCATTCAGCCTTGACTTCTTCCTGTTGTTCCCTTTTCTTTCATCTTCTAAGCCTATCACTGTCTTGTTTTCTTGGCTGTGAAGTCCACTCTGGATGGCTGTCTTTAGGAACAGTGTCCAGGGTGGTCACTGGTGGGTCTGTCTCAGGTCTGACCAAAGGGTGGCACTGTTACTTTGGCTACTGTTGATCTGTTGACTCTGGGTAGCAACTGAATTCCTCCAAACTCACTGAGAATCACTTGTTCGGTCAGTGTCAACTCTGAAACCTCTCACTCCCTTCACTATGTCTCTAACCTGATAAAAATTGCCACAAAGCAAATAAAGCATTACTAACATCCTGTATATATGAGAATTGTAAGCTACCTCAGATTTAAGACCATATTATTTAGAAGTAAGCATTTGTTCTCATTCACTAAAAATTATCCTTTGAACAAAAATAGACAAGTTGCAGGCAGTACTGACAGGCTCTGAATATCACTTTTCTGAGAAGTTCCTGTGATATGACATGGCAGAAAGGGGTCCCTGGTAATTAAGTGAAAGTGGTTAAGAACCTCAAAAGAAATATGCAAGCAAGGCAGGAACCAGAAGTCAGGACTAGTTCCGAGTTGGGTTGGAAAAGGGAGGGTCGAGTTCTGGGCTGAGGTCAGGCACAGGCAGGCGCACAGGTGGGCACAGGTGGGCAAAGCAGGTCAAGGCAGGCAGGGTCACGGGTGGCCATTGTCTGGAACAGGATGGGGCTGGGTGGGCAAGTCACCAGCAGGGTGGACAAGAGTACCTGGGAGCGCCTCCTTCTCCCGGCCTGGGGACGCCTGTCCTGCCAGCCCACCTGCTCCCCGAGAAGACTGTCCATCTACCAAAAAGCAAGGGAGAAGCATCATTACCTGAGGAACCTGGCAAGGCCAATAATGTGAAGACACACAGGCTATACACCACCTGACCTTTTTAGTTCCTCTCAGTTTGTGAGGTTCACAGAAATTAGGCATGACATCCATTAGCAGTTGTTAGACATTGTTTTATGGCTCACAGCATACACCAGTGAAGAAACACAGGAGAATCCTGACGTGGCCTCTTGTCCACTCCGGATGTTGACACCTTCTATGAGTACCCTTGCCTTCCTCTATGGGTGCCTCTCCCTTCCTCACCCTCACCCCTGCCCTTTGCTTGCAGCAAGCTGCTATCAGAGCTACACTCCAACGCCCAGGTTGTCTGCCTAGACTTCTGCGCTTCACTTTCACAACAGTTTGCAACAGCAGCCAGCATAGATTCATTTTTGAAGTCTAACCACACATTTGTGAAGGGCTGCAGGTGCCCAAGCCTGCTGTTTGTTAGACAAATGCACTATTTGTGGAACAAAGTGATAGCAGACAAAGGACAGCCATTAACCCCTGCTGGGATGCCTCTACTTCTCTGTATGCAGCAATACCAGTGCCCATCAGCCAACAGGAAGTGTCTTATTCTCTGGTTTTGTGAAATGCTGTCCTCCAACCATGACAAATATTAAATATTTTTAAATGTCTTTATTACCTATATTAGTTATACATAATGGGTTTTATGACATTTTCATACAAGTACATAATGCTTTCTGATCAGGTTAATCCCCTTATTACCCTCTCTTGTCCCCCTCCCCCAATAATCTTCTCAATTACCCCCTTCTACTTTAATCTCTCTCTCTCTCTCTCTCTCTCTCTCTCTCTCTCTCTCTCTCTCTCTCCCCCCGTGT
>NW_008344186.1:1072419-1080731 GCF_000622305.1 Nannospalax galili | reverse complement strand
TTTTGGTCTTTTTGAGACAGGGTCTCCCTATGGCCCCAGCTGTTCTGGAACTTACTATGTAGACCAGGCTGGCCTATTTGAATACATCTCTCTCTCTCTCTCTCTCTCTCTCTCTCTCTCTCTCTCTCTCGCCCTGTGAGTTTCATTACAGTTGTTTACAGGAGCATGGCCATCTTACTAGTAGCTATACCACTGAAGAAAATGTTTCTCTTTCCTCCAGTCAACCTTAACTGCATAAAAATCCTCAGGGAGAAGTAGGATCCTATGAGGTACTCCTCCTCCTCCCTTTCTGTTGACAGGATACTGACAGACTCAATCCTGTGCATCTTTTATGCAGATAAGCATAGTTCCTGTGAGTTCAAAAGTATACCAGCCATGCCCAGAGGTCAGTGTTCCATACTGCTCCAGCAAAAGTCCTTCCTCTGGCTCTTACATTCTTTCCATCCCTTCTTCTGCTATGTTCCTTCAACTTTGGAAGGGGTGATATAGTCGTCCAATCTATATCTAGGAATTCAACAGTTATTTATTTTCATTACATTGGCCAGTTATGAGTCTTCATAGTCACTGCTGGCCACCACATCAGAAGCTTCACTGATCAGAGCTGACGGTAATCTATGAGCATAGACATAGATATTTAGAAGGCAACTGACAGGCACACCAGGTCCATTTAGCAAAACAAGAGCAGTAGCTTCCTCACCAGGGTCTATCACTTCCTCAGTCATAGAGTTCAGTGCCACACATCAATTCCTTCCTGTGAAATCCAATCAGAAAGCAGCTGATTACCACCCCCCATTTCCTCCACCCACCCCCACAACAGACTTGCTAGTATTCTAAGAGTGGGCTCGTCTTTTTTGACCAGTCAGTATTGTTTCAGAGTTCATAGCTAAGTAGGACTGTTGGTGACAATTCTTCCTCAGCAGCCTGCATAGCAACTGCTGGTACTATGAAGACTAGCAAGCAGGGAGAAAGCTTCCAGCCTAGTTGTAGCCTGATATCTCTATGTCCTGTAACCAAGGCAGTGGTATCTTCAGCAATAGGGTCTTACAGTCTACTTCTAGTTAGCAACCAACAGCAGTGGCAGTTGCCTGTATTATAGGGGCCTCAGGAGTCCACCTGACCAACAACTCATAGGAGGGTAGTTTATCCCTGACAACTAGGATAGTTGTTTAATCTCCATGGCTTCTAGGAACAGCTTTATTCACACACACACACACACACACACACACGGTACCTCCATTCCAACTCTTTAGTTTTGATTAGCTTATTAAGTATCATATTATAGCTTTTTTGTATGTCATTAGTTTTGGCTGACCCTCCCCCCATCTCCTGTTCTTCCCCATCTCCCTGTCCCCTCATCCCCACTTAAATGTTTCCACATCCAGTAACCCCCTTTCTACTTGGATATTACATATGTTTTATGCCCCTTCCTTAAAGAATCTTTCTACCCATCTCATGGGGCCCTTTCTAGTTTCCTGGGCTACACACACACTCATATCCACATAAACATACATACATACAAGTTAGAAGCCAGGATCTACATATGAGAGAGAAAACCCAGCATTTATCTTTCTAAGCCTGAGTTACCTCACTTATTATATTCTGGTTAAACCCATTTTTCTTATAAACTTCACTTTTCTCTGTGGCTGAATGAATCCCATTGTGCACAGGTACCACATTTTTATTATTCGTCCCTCAGTTGGTAGGTTCTAGGCTGAGTACATTCCCCTGCTATTGAAAGGTAGTAATAAAGATGGCAATACAATTATGTCTGTGGCAGGGTATAGAGCCCTTTGAGTATATGCTCAGGAGTTCTATTTTCAGTTTTGTGAGAAACCCTCACACCGATTTCCACAGTGGCTACACCTGTTGATGTTCCCACAAACCGTGAATAAGGGTTCTCCTTTCTCTACATCCTTGCCAGCATTTGTTTTTAAGATTTATATGTCTGCATGTATGTACGTGTACCACGTGTGCATCTGGTGCCCACAGAATTCAGAAGAGGGTGCCAGATCCCCTGAAACTAGAGTTACAGACAGTTGTAAGCCACTGTGTGGGTACTGAGAATTGAACTGGGTCCTCTGCCAAGTGCACTTAGCAATTGTGTCATCTCCTCAGGCCCCACTTGTTTGTTTTCAAGACAGCCATTCTATCTGGAGACAGAATATCAGAGTACTTTTAATTTACATTTCCCTGTGGATAAGGATGTTGAACACTTTTAAAAATGATTATTGGGGGGATGGAGAGATGGCTCAGTGGCTAAGAACACCAATTGCTCTTCCAGAGGACCCAGGTTCGACTCCCAGCACCCACATGGCAGATAACGACTGTCTGTATCTCCAGTTCCAGGGGATCTGGCGCCCTCTTCTGACTTCTGTGAGCACTGCATGACATCAGTGCACTTACACACATGCTATGCTGGCAATATACTCATACACATAAAAATAAGTTAAAAAATTATTGGGCATTGTATTTCTTCCTTTAGAACTATAGGTTTAATTCCTTAGTCCAGTTTTTTTTATTGGACTGCTTGTTTCCTTGTTGTTTAGTTTGTCTTGTTGTATACTCTGGACATTAATCCTGTCAGATGAACAGCTGGCAAAGGTTTTCTCCCATTCTGTAGACTGTCTATTCACTTCACTGTTTCCTTTGCTATACAAAGGCTTTTAAATTTCATAGGGTCCCCATTGTTGACTATTTACCTTATTTCCTGAGCAACTGGAGTCTTATTAAGAAACTCTTTACCTATGCCTGTATCTTGAAGTGCATGCTCTACTTAAGGTCTGTGATCCATTCAAAGCTGATTTTTTAAAGTTTGTTTTTATTGAATTTTTGTGTATTCCATACAGAATATCTCAGTCTTAAGCATCTTTATATCGCCCCCCGCGAGCCACTGGAGCCCATATACTCTGCCATCCCGTTAAAACCCACTGTGTCAAGTCATTGTCCCCAGACGTTCCCCAGTGCAGGTCCATCCACTGGGGTCTAGTCAACCTATTTAGAGTCCCTTGTTTTAGGAAGATCAGCTCTTCTTCACTTACCAGCAATCAGTTGCCTATGTTCCTTCAGATAAGATTGGGGTCTGATGTTCATTTTCCTAGTTCTATGCTGGGTTTTTATCTGCCTCAGTTTGTATGGGACTTGTCCATGCTGACACCATTGCCATAGACTCATATGAGCAGGTTCCCAGGAGCTTGTAGGATTCTATTTCCATATGGTCATGCACCTCCGTGGCTCTTATCATCTTTCTGCCCCCTCTTCCATGATGGTCCCTGAGCCTTGGGTAGGTGAAGTTTAATAAAGGAGTCCTGTTCAGGGACCAGCATTCAGCAGACTCTTAATCTCTATGCTTTGGCTATTTGTGACCTTTTGTGTTTCTGGCCCTCTGCTACATGAGGGAGCTTCATTAACGATAACAGAGAGATTCATTAGTGTCCTCCTTTTTACCCCGTTCTATGTTCCATGCGCCTTAGGTGTAGAGGTTGCAGTGTAGATGTGTTACTTAGGCCTGGGCATTTCATAGACAATGTCTGTGTGTGACCAGTTGTGGTAGTTGAAAATAGTCTCCAACTGGTGCAGAATGAGCTACTGCCACAGCCCTTGATGGCCTCCCAGAACTTGAAGGTAAGACCCTACTGCTGAAGACAGAACATATTTCAGACACAGTATTTGGAACAATGGTGTTGCAACTGACCTGCAACCACTTCCCCTAAAGGCTAGCTCTCATAGTGCTATGAAAGAGCCAAGGGAAAGCATCAATCTATGGTCCAACACCCACTTCAAGACCAAATAACCACATCAATGGCCAGCACAGCATATGACATTGGTGCGGTAATGGCACTTTTATCTTGGGAGCAATCAACAGCTACCTAATTGGACTAAAAGCCCACTCAATGGGAGAAAACTCAAGTGTGGTACTGAAAACATAACCTAATACACATGGCTGGAGTGGTCATAGATCTTAGAGAAAACCCCAAGACTGTCACATCCCTAGACTAAGGTGATTTCTTACTATGTGCAAAATATATATCCTTATATTTACAGACAAATATTTCAATCACCACTCATTGAAGTTGATTTTTGTGCAGGATTAGAGATAAAAATTCACTTTCATTCTTCTACAAGTAGATATCCAGTTTTCCTAGCATTATTTGTTGAAGATGCTATCTTTTTCCCAATATATATTTTTTGGCATCTTTGTCAGTAAATCAGGTGGCTATAGCTATGTAGGCTGACTTGTGTCCTCTATTCTTTTACCTTGATCTATGTATCTGTGTTTGTGCTGCTACTATTGTTTTTATTACGATGGTTCTATAGTGTAACTCGAAATATGGTATAGTGATACCTCCAGTAGTTTTCTTTTTCCTCAGGATTGCTTTTGTTATCCAGGGCATTTTGCTACCATATAAATTTTTAAGATTTTTTTTTCCTATTTCCGTGAAGACTGGCATCGGGGATTGCACTGAATATGTAGAATTCTTTTGGTAGGGCAGCCATTTTTACAATATTAATTCTTCTAATCCATGAGCATGAGCGGTCTCTCCATCCTCTAGTGTCATCCTCAATTTCCTTCTTCAGTGTTTTGAGGTTTTCACTGTAGAGATCTTTCACTTCTTTGGCAAGGTTTATGCCAAAAGCTTCTTGTTGTTGATGTTTGTCTTTTATTTTTAAGGCTATTGTGAATGGGACTGTTTCCCTGATTTCTCCCTCAGTATGTCATTACTATATGGGAAGACTATTGATTTCTGTGTGTTAATTTCATATCCTTATACTTTGCAGAAAGTATTTACCAGTCTAAGAATTTTTTGGTAGAGTCTTTAGGGTCTCATATATAGACTCACATAATCTACAAAGTATGTAGGACACTATAGGGTATACTTTGACTTCTCCCTTTCTGATTTGTTTCCCCTTTATTTGCTTCTCTTGTCTTGCTTTAGCTTACAGCACCATACTGAGTAAGAACGGAGAGAGTAGACACCACTCTCTTGGTCTTAATCTTAGTGGTGATGCTCTAAGCTTTTCCCCATTTAGCATGATGTTGGCTAGGTTTGTCATGCATAGCCTTTATTATGTTGAGATGTTCCATACTGGCTTCATAAACGAAGTCTGTAAGCATTCTTCCTTTTCTATTTTACAAAATAATTTGAAAAGGGCTGCTATTAGTTCTTTAAAGGCCTAGTAGAATTCGGTCTGGGACTTGACTTTTTTTTAGTTGACAGATTTTTAATTAATGCTTCAATCTTGTTGCTTGTTACAGATCTGTTTGGATTACGCATCTTGTCTTAGTTTAAAATGTTAGGTTCCCTGTCTCAAAGACCAAAAAAAAAAAAAAAAAGGTCGTACGTGTATAGAAATTCATTTCTCCTTTATTGTCCTATTCTGAATCTCATTGGTATATGTTGATTTAATGTCTCCCTTTTTATCTCTGCTTTCATTAATTTGGGTCTTATTCTTTTGGTTAGTTTAGCTAAGGGTTTGTTGATCTTTTTGATCTTTTCAGAGATCCAACTCTTTGTTGCACTGATTTTTCATTCTCATTTCTACCTCATTAACTTCCACCCTGATCTTGTTTTTGGTTTTAGTTTGTTCTTGGTTTTTCCAAGGTCTAAGGTGCATTATTGTTATTGGAGATCTCTCTGGTTTTCGTAATTTAAAAACATTTTATTAGACTTGTTTTCTTTAAGAAGTAACATGATTAGATTGAAAGACTTTGCATAGGTTGCAGAGTTTGGAAACGGGGTGAATGGCAAACTCACATTACAGAAACAATGACAAATTTCACATTATTGTTGACGTTTGGTGGTATAGTTTTCTCAGTAAATAATATTCAAAAATTATATTAGACATATAGAATTATAAACTTATAGTCTAAGATATACTTACATGATTTTAGTTTGAGAATTATATCAGTTTAGTTATTATAGTTCTATTTCATTTTTTTTTAAACTTCCCAGACTGTAATTTTTATCTCTGTTAGGGCCTAGGTGAAGGCAAACTGGGCTGTAGAATAGTAATAAGTAATAGAAAACCTCTTGGTTCCTGGTAATGAGAAAGGTCCAACTTCAAGGCCTGGATATCCAGGACCATATGAGGAGTGAGGACACAGCTGGCCCTCAGGGGAGGTGGGAGGTCCATTCTAGAGAATCAGTCTTCCCAAGATCAGAATCTGCAAAGGACAGGGACCTCACCTGTCCCCAGCATAAGAGGCAAAGTCACTGCCATGCACAACCTGGGACCTCAGGAGAGGGAATTGTGAGGAATATAGTCACTCAGAGAAGACTGAAACTGCTGCCCAACATCAGGGAGTCTTCCATCCTCCATTCTTCTCCACTATCAGCCTACTCCAGAGGAGTGTGGAACTGTGACTCCTGGTAGAGGACCAAAGCTTCAGGCTCATACAAGGGAACCACAGCTCCAGATCACAAGAAGGGACCACACAGCTCCAGGCTCACAGGAGGGGACTACAGCTCCAGGTCCAAAGGAGGAGACCTCAACTTGAGCTCACAGGAGGGAACCACAGCTCTCGCTCAACAAGGGAGGGTATAGTACCAGCTTATAAGAGGGGACCACAGTTCCACGTTCACATGAGGGAGTACAGCTCCAGCACACAGGAGGGGACCACAACTCTTGTTCACAGAAGGGGATCACAGCTCTAGCTCACAGGAGACCACCATAGCTTCAGGTTCAAAGGAGGGGCTCACAGCATGCAGAAGGCTCTCTGAATTTTTAATGTATACACTTAATGCTATAAATTTCCTTCTTGGGATTGTTTTCATTGTATCCCATAGGTATGGCATCTTCATTTTCATTCAATTCTAAGATTTCTTTTGTTTCCTTCTTGAGTACATCAGTGACTCAATCATTATCCAACAGTGTATTGTTTAATCTCCATGAATCTGTGAATTTTCTGTGGTTTCTCTTGCTATTCATGTCTAGTTTTATTTCATTGTAGTCAGATAGAATACAAGAAGTTATGTCAATTTTCCTGTATTTGCTGAGACTTCATTAGTGTTCTAATATGTGCTCTATTTTAGAGAATGTTCCATAGCTTGGTGAGATGATTATGTGTTAGGTGCCTTGATGGAAGTTCTGTAGATGTCTGTTCAGCTGATTTATTATGTCATTTAACTGTGATATTTCTGTTTACATCCAAATGGCCTATATATTGGTGACAGTGAGGTAGTGAAGTCAGCTACTACTACTGTGTTTGGGTTAATTATGACTTTATATCTAGTAGTACTGGTGCACCTGTGTTCAGTGCATATGTTTGAAATTGTAATGCCCTCTTGATGGAGTATTCCTTTACCAATATCAAGTAAACTTCTTTATCTCTTCTAACTAGTTTTGAAGTCTATTTTGTCACATATTAGAATAGTGATGCCTGCTTGTTTCCTATTTCTATTGATTTGGAATACCTTTTCCATCCTTTCACCCTAAGACAGTAGCTATCTTTGATGGTAAGGTGTGTTTCTTGGAGGCAGCAAAGAGATACATCTCATTTCTTTGGTCAATCTGTTAGTCTTTATCTTTTAGTTAGGAAACTGAGATTTAATATTCAGAGTTACTAATGAAAATGTGAATTAATTCTGGTCATTTTATTGACTGTGTAGTATTTGTTGTTTTCCTAATCTCCGTTTAACTACTGTCCTAGCATCATTTGCTCACTCCCCCGCCTCTCTCTCTAGCCCCTTCAATGTGTTTGCCATTTTCTTCAAAGGGTCCCTTCCAGTATCTTCTGGAGAGATGGCTGGGTCGTCACAAATTCCTTTAGCCTTTTTTTTTCATGGACTATTTTTCTTTCTACATACATTATGATAGATAGTTTTGTTGGATGTAGTAGTTTGGGTTGACAGCTTTGGTCTTTCAGAACTTCACATCTATCTTTCAATGCCCTTCTAGCTTTTTAGGTTTCTACTGAGAAATCAGGTTTATTCTGATAAGTCCTCTTTATATTTGATGAGTCCTCTTTATATTTGAGTTTATGTTTCCCTCTTGCAGATCTCAGTACACTTTGTCATATATATTTGTTTTTTTTTATTATGTGTGTGTACATATACTCACATGCATGTCAGGAACATTATGGAGGTCAGGAAACAACTTGTAGAGCCAATTCTGCATCCTGCTGAGTTGGTCCTTCTCTATGGCACTGCTGCTTCATGAAGCTTTGCAGGATTTGAATCCTGCCTTTGACTTTGGCATCTGCATTAGTCACTTTTCTGTTGCTGTGATAGAAACACTGACCAAGCAATTTATAGAAGGAAGAGTTTATTTGAGCTTACAGTTCCAGGGGAATTACAGTCTGTCATGGCAGGGAA
>NW_008344186.1:1056887-1071985 GCF_000622305.1 Nannospalax galili | reverse complement strand
TTTATGTTTCCCTCTTGCAGATCTCAGTACACTTTGTCATATATATTTGTTTTTTTTTATTATGTGTGTGTACATATACTCACATGCATGTCAGGAACATTATGGAGGTCAGGAAACAACTTGTAGAGCCAATTCTGCATCCTGCTGAGTTGGTCCTTCTCTATGGCACTGCTGCTTCATGAAGCTTTGCAGGATTTGAATCCTGCCTTTGACTTTGGCATCTGCATTAGTCACTTTTCTGTTGCTGTGATAGAAACACTGACCAAGCAATTTATAGAAGGAAGAGTTTATTTGAGCTTACAGTTCCAGGGGAATTACAGTCCATCATAGTGAGGAAGCATGGTGGCTGGAGGTGGCTGGAGCAGAAGCTAAGTTCTCACATCATCACGCAGGCACAGGAAGCAAGAGAGTGACTGGAGATCTGGCAAGGCTTAAGAACTCTGTAAGCCCATCCCCAGTGATGTACTTCCTCCAGGATAGCAACACCTTCTAAAACCTCCCAAACAGTGCCACCATGTGGAGACAAAATGCCCAAATATCTGGAACCTATGGGGGACTTTTTCATTCAAACCATCACAGCGCCCTACTGCATGGTACCCTTCACTTGCATCTGGGGTTACTCCCTGTCTTCTCATGACCTTCTCCCTTCTCCATTTTACAGTTTGGGTAGATTCCATCTTCAAGGCATTCTTTCAGCAAGACTAATAAACACCAGTTTCCTTAAGCTCTCACAAGTTTCAAAATACGTTATTGAGAAATTTCTTTATCTAAAGATTTTGTATACTTTGCTTTTTTTTTCTCTAGTATGGCAACTGCAGTGGAAACATCCAAGGCCAGTACCATCATTCTCTCTTATAGATACCATAGGAAAAAACAGACAATGGATTAAAAACTAAGAAGTACTTCACTGAACAAGACTTCCAAATAACCAATATGTGCATGAAGCATGCTCAGCCCTCAAGTAATCACAGATATACAAATTAAAACAAAAAATACAGATCCACACCTACCAGACTGCCTATAACATGATAGTCTGGCAATGGCCTACAACTATGTGCAAGAAAAAGGGGGCTGCAAGGAACTCTTCATATGCTCCAGTTACTTGGAGTGTTTGTCTCAAGAACCCTTCTGCTATGAGGGACCCTGGGCACTGGCTAAACATTTAGGCACAGGATCATCCAGAGGATAAGGAAGGCTCAAACACTAAATTTAGTACCCACCTCCACCACTCAGACCTGGAGTTCATGTCACAACCCAGAAGGGCCAAGGACCCAATCAGAGGACCTCCAACACTGTGTTCTGAAGAATAGGAGTCTCTGAGATTGATGACATTCAACTAATAAATTTCATGTTTGTGGATGTGTTTAAAGTTGTACCTATAAAAACTTTGCCTAATACAAGATGATAAAGTCTTTCCTCATTTGGCAAAGTGTTCACTATGCAACCATCAAGACCTGAATTCAGATCCCCAACAAAGCTGGGCATGGCAGAGAACACCTGTGAGCTCAGTGCTACAGAGTCAGAGCCAGAAAGACTTCTGGGGCTTGCTGGCTCACCAGTCTAGCAGAACTGGTAAGTTCCAGGTCTGAGACTCTGTCTCAAAAAAACAAGGTGAAGAGCAACTTAGGAAGATGCCTGACATGGTCTCCACATGCATGCATACCCATACATACACATGTATACAACCACAAACGTGTGTACACACACACACACACACACACACACACACACACACACACACACAGAGACAAATAAAGAAAAAATACATCACACACACACACACACACACACACACACACACACACACAGAGACAACTAAAGAAAAGCTTCAAATAAAGTTAAATGAAGTAAATGTACTCAGTTTAAAAAATAAGGCCTTTAAGATGTTGTAGGAGATGTTCTTCCTCTAGTACTCCTACAGCTTTGAAGAAGATTTTTTATTTTACTTTTTTACCTTTGAAGCAGGGTGCCTCTAGCTTAGGCTGGCCTCCAACTTATAATTCTCCTGCCTTAGCCTCCCAAGTGCTGGGATTATAGGTGTATACCACCATGCTTAGCTCTCTACTTCTGAGTTTTAGATTGAGATTTTTTTAATCAATCTGATTATTACATATGATAGGTAATGTGAATCAAAGTTGATTTTTAAAAATCTGGATATATAATTTTTCCACCATAGTTTTCTGACCAACTATACCTTTTCTCACTAAACTATTTCAGCACTGTTGTTGAAAAGTAACTGACCATACAAACAAAGGTTGGTTTCTGGACTCTTCTGTTCCGACCCACTGTTCTAGTTTGGTTTCCCTTGCTGTGATAAACACTGTGACCAAAGAAACTTGGGGAGGAAATGGAGCAGAACTGGAGACCATAGAGGAATACTGCTGGCTCACTTCCCTGGCTTTCTTAAAAAACTCAGGCCTATCTGCCCACAAATGGCACTGCCCACAGTGGACTAGGCCCTACTACATCAATTAGCAATGAAGAAATGCCTCACAGACATATCCACAGGACACTCCAATGGAGAAAGCTCCTCAGTTGAAGCTTCCTCTTCCCAAGTATGTCAAGTTGACAACTGAAAGCACGGCACTCACTCATCTTCATGGCCATCTTAAGACACACCACAGTGCTCCACCTGCTGTGGTTTACTACGATTCATAAATGCAAGTGGTGTTAGTTGTCAAATTTCTACAGAAAGCCTTCTGGAACCCTGATATGACCTCTATCCATTCATACATCAGTTTGGGGAGAATTAACATCTTAACAACACTGTTACCTCAACTATGAAAAAAGTATAGCTCTCAGTCTATGTCCTTAATAATTTCCCTCAGCAATGTTTTCAGTGTTCAGGTGCCCCTAAGTGTTGTCATTTCCAATGTTATTAAAATATTTTCTACTTCCCAATCATATTTATTTTGGAAATTTTTATATATTTCTGATTACTCTCTCCCCTTCTCTTATTTCCTTCCCACCCTGCCAACCCTCCCTCTTCCTTACAAACCTCTTTCCCATATTGATTAGTTTTTGTCTTCTTTAGTGTCCCAAAGAATTTAAGTAGGATCATCTGTGTGACTGAGCCTGGACCCTGAGTTTGTGACTCTAAGTTCATTGCTAAGGTGGAGACAGACAGCTGGCTTTTGTAGGCTGGTCTTGCACTCTCTAGCCCTACTAACCCTACCCTTGGTTGTAGTGGCTTTGTTTTGGCTTACAGGGTGTTCTATGCTGACTAAGCGTAAAGACAGACCTTTTCCTTTCTGATTCCAATCTCTCTCTCTTCTTTGCTGACTATTGAACTTGCATTTTCAGAAAAATACTGAGCATAGAAGAGTAGGTTTTTGGGTCTTAATCCTGATCTTAAGGGAAATCATACAAATTTCCACTGAACTGAACAAAGAAATCAGGCAAATAACCTGGCTCTCTGCAAGCTCTACCCTTGAGATGTGGGTGGAGAGAACACTGAGGCTGGCCCCTCACTAGCACTCCTTGAAAGGTATATGCCATGATATAGTGGGCAAGAAAAAGGTTGAGGTGGCACATGGAAGGCAAAAGACACTGGTCCTGGTCACCACGTGACTATGAGTACACACAGGAGCCAAAGGTCATATAGTCTCTTCATAACACCTCTGTGTGGCTGATAGTTCTTGGTCTGGAATGGAGGACAACCCAACTAAATAGCTACCCAGATGGAATTCAGAAGCCTGGTAAAAGATCTAGAAAAAACCTCAGGGTTTGTCCTATCTGAAAATGTCCCAGTGAGACAAAAGTAAGGTCCAGATTGCCAGGCATGGTAGCCCACACCTTTTATTTCCAGCAGTCTGGAGGAAGAGGCAGGTAGATCTCGGTGAGATCAGGGCCAGCCTGCACTATCTACATAGTGAATTCCAGGACAGCTGGAGCTGTAGGGAGACCCTGTCTCTCTCTCTCTCTCTCTTTTTTTTTTTTTTTTAATTACGATCCAGACTGCCTTCTTCAGGGAGAAACAAACGGAAACAACAGAAGTCATGAGCTCATCGGGCCACATAAAAAGAAAAAAGAAAACGCAACAAAACAAGAAGCAGAAGGACATGTGCTCAGAAATACATACGAAAGAAAATGAGTTAGATTTAGGCAATAGCTGGTGATATGCTTCAGAAAACAAAACCTAAATGAAAAGGATTAAAGCCTGCAAGATACCAGTCTAAAGATAAGGGACAGGAAAGCCAAGGAACAATTATAACAGATCATAAAAGAGCTCCGACACTGTCAAGTCTAGATGAGGTGCAGAAAAGCCCACAGAGTCACAAGACAGAACAGTCACCAAAACCAGCTTCGTTTGCTTCTTCACTTTCCATCTTCTTACTTGATGTTCGCTTACTGGGTCTGTCGGCTGGAGAGCAGAGGCTGAATCTCAGGACTCAACCACTAGGCTGGGATCAGCTTTCCCTGAGAGATGTAACACTGTAATAAGTGCTGTTCTCTCTCCTTAACTATCACAAACATCATAAAATTCTGAATTTAGAAAGAAGAAACATGGGACTTGAAAATCCAAGAGTCTTGTACCAGGGCAGAGGCAGGTGACCTGTATTCCAACCCAGAATGGTGAGAGAAGGTGCCTACAGCATCTGGATCTGAGTTCTTACCTCTGTTAGGAACACTGTATCTACTGATAGCCATGGCTCTAGGAACTAAACTAAACCAAGCACCACCAGCAGGAGTCCACATGAAGAAAGTAATTGCCATTCTCATCACTTCACAGAACTAAAGCCCACACTATGGGCTACAGGCAGACTCCATGGGAGCATTTATATCTAGCATGAGTACACAGCCATCTGAACCCTAGTTACAGGCTCAGAAGGAACAGCTTTCACTCAAGGAATAGGTCTCAAAAATCTTAATCACTGCAGAAACAGTTCCATTCGACTAAAGCCACACGATAAACACAGGAGAGCACTAAAAACAAACAAGTGGCATCAAGTGCCCCAGTCACACCTCCTGAGATCCTAGAATTTAGCTGGGCTTCTGCTAATGTTGAATGAACAAACACTACAGAGAGGGCAGACTGATTAAGATGACTCAGCACATGAGGCCATCACTAAAGTAAGGCAAAGCCCCAACACCAAGTATACCCTGGCAGAGAAGCAAGGACATCACCTCTCTAGAGCACTCTGTACCAGCTTGTCTCCTGTGCTGGGTTCGCAAATGCTATTCCAGCACCCTTGGCACCTTGAGTCAACAGAACAGCAGATGAGGAGCTACAACGTGGATGAACCTTGAAGGTGAGCACTTAGAGAACGCAGTCAGTCGTAAAGCTGTATTTTAGGGTCTGTGTCTATGAAATGTCCAAAAATGCAGAGCGGCAGAGACAAACAGTAGACCAGTGATGTCAGGTACTAGGGAAGGGAGATGGCTGGTTCATAGGGTCAGGGCTTTACTTTGGGTGGTAAAATGTTCTGAACTAGACCAATGTGGAATAAATACACCGAGTAGATCACTTCAAAATGGTAAATTTTACGTTCTGTGAATGTCTCAGTATAGAAGGGTACAAACGTAACCACCTCACAGAGTTGCTGCTAGGTTTGTTAAGTACTGGGCTTCGGGGCAGGGGGAGGGAGAGAGAAAGCACTATTAGCCCACCTTTTCCTCATAGGTGTTACCCTTCCCACTTGGGCCTTATGTATTTTTAAAGAACTACCTCTAAATAACCACAAGTTAATTAGCCATGGGGCCCCAAAAGATCAAAAGACATTTTCAGGTTAGTCAGAGCCCTGGCAACCACGAGATAGACAGCATCATTCCTCTCTGAAGGGGCTACACTCACTAGACAAGCACAGGCTGCTCTCCTGAGTAGCCATGGCACACATAAAGGACATTTTAATCTGTTTAACCGCCATAACAAATGTCCAAGTAGCACAAACAACAGGCATGTATTTCTGATAGGCCTTAAGACTGGGAGTGTGCAATGAGTACACCAGCATGGTGCTCAGGTAAGGGCCCAACTTCGTGTGCTCTCTCCATGCACCTGGAATACGCACATACACTTTTGATAAGGGTTACCATCATCCATGGGTGGCTACTCTCTGTGCTTTGAGTAGGTACCATGTCATCATACAAGCCAATCCCTACTGCAATGTGGACCCAGCACCACACATTGCCATGCATGCCCTCTTTTTGCATGGACTCAGCACCCATCCATTGTATGGTTCAGGACCCAATGTCCACCACAGGCCACAAACACCAGCCCTATTGCCCAAATCTAAGCCTCTGGGGGCAAGGGTCACTGCCCCGGTCAAGAAGGCTGAGCTCCCACACACTTCTCCTCTCCTGGAGCAAAGAATCTCTGGCTGCTTCCTTAACATCTGTCTCCACACTTGTAATTACCACTTAGCAAGCACACAGAGTGATGACATCACTCTTCTTTGACAAAATGTGACAAACAGAAAATATTATAAAGTTTTTTTGACATTCTGTGATTCTGTTTAAATTAAAATATGAAAACACACTTGAGTTGGCTGATGCTAATCCCTCCGTGTGCTCCCAACCACAGCTGCTTGCTCCTCCCTTCTGCGAGGACCTGCTTGTACGGTAGAGCCACAGTGCTTCCTGAAGCAGTGTTGAGGTCAGCATGTTTGGGCTACCAGGATCAGTATTACTGACACTATCGCAAAGGAAGTGATCTTAATGGAGAAGAAAGGGGCCTAGCGGCCAGCTTCACACATCCACGTGAAGCTACTTTTTCTTCATTTATTTCAGGAATAAAAGTCACACTGCATTAAGAAGCTAAAGTTCTTGTTTAATATAGAAAAAAATCAAGTCTAGACTTTATCGGGCAAACCTTGAACAAGACCAGTGACCAGACTAAACTCTCCAAGGCCACAACACCACACAGCAGAAATGTCCTGAAGATGCCAGGCAGAGAACAAGATGGTAGAGCTGGACAGGACTGCCCTGAATATATGATGTTCATTGCCACAACAGGCCACATCTTGTAACCAATCATGGCCAGGTTGCTTATCAAATTTCACACCAACAATGCTGACTGACACTGAGGCACAGGGCAGTAGAGTGGTACCCCAGGCTCTCATATCCCCATCAGTGTTCCTTCTCTGTGAATGCCCCTCCCACAGATTCTGCACAGGTAATGTTGTCTTCTACACATTTGTCTTTTGAATATTCTTCCACACAGAGTTAAGGGAAAGAACAAAATTAAAAGGCTAAACAACAAACTTGTCCACAGGCAGTCTCTCTCTCAGTGCTTCCACATACAGCACACTGCAGAAGTACTCTCAGTATAATAGTGTAAGGGCTGCTCTCTCCACTAGACCCCATGGTTCCCAAAGGACAATTACCCCAGTGACTGAGCAAAGTATCATCTGATGTATCATCTAATTCACAAGTAACAGACATAAAGAATTACAGTCAGTTCTGCAGCCTGGCCCTGCCCAGTGACAAGCCACTGTACCTGTGATGGAGCACTTCTGTGTCCAGTAGAGGGCAGCCTAAGACCCTGCTTGCAGCCGTTGGCTCATGGGACACCTTGTGTGGGAATTTCTAAGAGGTGTATGTAAGATCAATAATGAGCACATGGCACTAAAGAAGTTAAATACTGCCTTTTTACATCACCTAGAAAAAAAAAGAACTGCCATAAGTCTATGAAAATAACCATAAAATTATGAAACAGAAAAACCAAGGCTCACGTGGCCCCTGGAAAGTTTGTGGAGATGGGATTCTCATGGCACCTTAACTCTTATCATACCACAAGAAAATCTGAGGAATTCCTTTATGAGAATAAGGTGGTATAAAATGTCCCCACAAATGCTTTAACTTCACCCTTAAAACGGTAGAGAATAGTTCTCCCTTTAGGGTGAACTTAGAAAGACACTTGAAGGAGCACTATGTGATTAGGGCAGATGTGGTGATTCCTCTATGCACCCTATGGCAGGCCTGCCCCTTGAGAAGTATGCAATGGCCATGCAGAAAAAAAAGGCGCTCGTAGAGACCTATGGCAGAGCCTACAGGGTGAAGAACTAGGCTTCCCACCCACAGCCTGTCAAGAAGGCTCCTTGAGGCAGACCTTCATCTCCAGGTCAAGTTTCCAATGACAGTCTCAGTCAGCATGCACAGCCTTACAAAGGACCCTAGCCAGGACTACTGCTACACCACTCTTCAGTTCCCAGCCCACAAATGGCAAGACAAAAACAGTCACGTGCCATATAATGACATTTCAACCAATAATGGACCACAAGCACAGTGGTGATCACAGATTATATAACAATACAATATATGCAATGATTTCTAGAAACAGTGTTTCAAGATTAGATAATACACAGTGTTACTGCTTTATGCATTCATTATACCTCTTTTAAAGAATGCATTCCTACATAGAAAAACAGCTTCCTGTAAACAGTCAGCTGTGTGACACCAGCACTAGCCTTACACATCTTGCATTTACTATGGGATGACCAAGGGGCTACCTTGGCTGACACATACCATCCAGGTTGTATGAGTGTACTAATGAGATCTGCACACAAACAAAAATCACCTGATGAGGCATTCCTTTAACTGCATTCCCATAATTAAGTGACATGGGATTATCTAGGAAGAAGCAGGTGAGGTATTCTACAGAAACAATTGTTACAAAAAGCAGAATATGAAGTATAAGCCTGTGTCAGGGATAACAAAAAGTTCTGTGGAAAAGACTAGAGTGTGGTCAGGTCCTCTGGCACCTTCCCTAACGGGCAGTAGTGTCTGTGATGCTAAGGTGATAAGGAAGAAAGGGTGAGTGCATCCCACAGGCACAGGGAATGACACACCCCCTTATCATCCCAAACCCAGCTGCAAGTCTGTGCCATGGCCCTGAGATAGGCCATAGTGAGCACTTGGCATCCATGGGACAGCAGTGACATCCCACTATGGCCCAGAAGCAGTCCATGGAAGTCCCCAATGTCCATGGAAGGGCATGACAAGTAAGAGTCCCTGCACAGATGGAAGTCTTCACAGTGAAAGGACTGTGAAGAGAAACTGATGGCATTTAAAAAGCTCAAGGACAGCCAGGCATGGTGGCACATACCTTTAAGCCCAGCACTCGGGAGGCAGAAGCAGGTGGATCTCTGTGAGTTCAAGGCCAGCCTGGTCTACATAGTGAGTTCCAGGACAGCTGGGGCTACAGGGAGACCCTGTCTCAAAAAAAAAAAAAAAAAAAATCAAGGACAAAGAAGAAGCTCCACAACTCAGCACAGTGGCACTCACTGTTAAAGGAAATAATTTACTCATCAAACTTTCCAAAGCACCTAGCCCCTTAATATTTGTATATCTGGTATACTTAGCATTTTATATTGTATTTTCTACCCTCTCTTTCTAGTCTTCTAAGTCTTTTGCTTTATTTTTATTCTTTCCTCCATTACTTTATATATACTTTTTCTTCTCACTTTTTATCCAGGAAGTAACTGCGTGAGTCCCTAACTGATCAAAGTCTAATATCCTCATACTCGAGTCAAAATACTACCAGGGCCTTTAACCCTCACAACTCCACTCTTTCCCAATGGCTGATTTGTGGACACTTACTGATGTGTCAGTTGTGGCTGGCCCACAGGATACTTGCCACGTGGTTCTACTACAGGCAAATTAATTCTGCTTTCAACTTCTGAACCTCAGACTGTCCATATAGGACAATGTGCCTTCCTCCTAAAATTGATCATTCAGAATATTTATAGGCTATAAATATCGATTTCTGTTTTAATCTGTATTAAAATGTGTTTGACTTCTTTGTTCCTGAAAGATGCATTCATTAAGACTGGAATGCAGGGCTGGAGAGATGGCTCAGCAGTTAAGAACACAGGTTGTTCTTGCAGAAGACCCGGGTTTGAATCCCAGCACCCACATGGCAGCTAACAACTGTGCTTCCCAAGTGCTAGGATTAAAGGTGTGTGCCACCACATCCTGCAATCACTAGAATTTTAAAGATACTGCCCCTGAGTTCTCTTATGGAAGTACTCGTTTCAAGAATTGATTCATGGGCTGGAGACATGGCTCAGTGGTCAAGAGCACTAGCTGTTCTTGCCGAGAACCCAGGTTCCATTCCCAGCAACCACATGGCAGCTATGAACCATCCTTAACTTAACTCCAGTTCCAGGGGAATCTGAAGCCCTCTTCTGACCTCCACAGCATTGCACGATATGGGTGCACTCACATACATGCAGGCAATACACTTATACACATAAAGTAAAAATAATAAAATATTTTAAAATAATAATAAATAATTTTTTTAAAAAAAGAATGGAATGCTAGAAGTCTTCTTTCCATGTTGGTAAGGTGCTGTCCAGTTGGCTTCCCACCTTCTCATGACCTGTAAATCTTAATACTACTTGAAAGGTGAGAACTTTCCTCTGCTAAGGGCTTTCACTTATCCTTAGTACCCCAGAGTTCTACCACCACAAGTCAAAAAGCAGATTTCTTTCCATTTTATCTGATATTGGTCAAGGTTTTTCAAACTACAGGTTGGTGCCTTTCAATCCTGGAAAACTGCTGACTGTTTTCTTTCCGAATACTCCACTGTCTCCCTTGTCCCTGGAAAAACACTAAGTCCTCTTAGGTACTAGGATCCTTGCTCCAGTCTGATATCCTCTCCTTCACATGCATCTCTTAGTCTCTGTGCTGTAGCCTGGACACTCGTGGCAGGCCTCAGTGAAAAGCCACAGAGAAAGGGTGAGTAGAAAAGGAAGTCAATAAGTTCAGTACATTATGGAACTGAGGTTTCTGAAGAAGAGCAAACCAGTATTGGACAAGATATGAAATATGAGTCAGGACAGGATTTCTCATTCTTGTAATCCCAGCACTTGGAAGGCTAAGGTAAGAAGATCATAAGTTCAAAGCCATCCTGGGGTTACATGGCAAGTTCCAAACCAGAGCACCTAGAATATGTGGAAAACTGTCTCTAAAAACAAAATTTTAAATAATAACAGGCTGTTCTGAAAGGATTATGATATCAAACATAACTGTGGGTATATGCAAAGATTTCTGATAATCACAAAAGAAATTTAATGTATAGTTTAAAATTCTTGGGTTGGAGAGATCAGCAGTTAAGAGCACTGATTGCTCTAGGAGAGGACCTGGGTTTGATTCCTAGCACCCAAGTGGCAGCTAGCAACCATCCATAACTCTAGTTCCAAGGAAGCCGACACTCTCGTTTGACCTCTGCAGGCACTGCATGACATGGGTGTACTTACACACATGCAGGCAATACCCTCATGCACAGAAAATAAAATATTTAAAAATTCTCCAGGGGCTGGAGAGATAGCTCAGTGGTTAAGAGCACTTGCTGCTTTTGCAGGGGACCTGGGCTCAATTCCCAGTACCCATACAGCAGTTAACAACCATCCTTAACTCCCGTTCCAGAGGATCCAATACCCTCTTCTGTGCTCTGCAGGCATTGCACAATATGGGTACACTTACACACAAACAGACAATACACTTATATCCATAAGAAATAAAAATAATAGATAAAACATTAAAAAAATCTCCAACAAAGAAAACTGCAAGCCTAAGTAGATATAATGAGAAATACTAATAAACACGAAAGACAGAATACTACTCCTCCTTAAAAAAAAAAAAAATTTTAAAAAAAAGTGAAAAACCTAGTAAGCTATGGCTCAGAATTCCTTGTTGCAAAAATCCTCTTATGTAACACACCATAAATCAAGTAGGATTTGACTCATTAGTGTCACGTCAACAACCAACAAGCAGCATGGTTTACCATCATATAGAGTAAATTTTTAAAAATGCATTTCAATAAGCATTTGATAAATAAAGCTTCTGACAAAACTGACAAAATTACAAATAATTTGACAAAATTCAACAAGCATTCATAATAAAAATTCTCTGCAAATTCTATAATCTTATAAAAGGCATCTACTGTTCTTGGCTATCACCATATTCCACGTCAAACACTGAGTGATTTTGTAACAAGAGGAACACTGCAAGGCTGTCTAGTCTCATCATGTCTAATCAATACCACACTGGACATGCTCACAAGTACTATAAGGAAGTAGAAGAAATAAAAGAGCCCATGGACCGGAATCATGTAAGAAAAATCTAACTAGAGCAAATGAAGTAAGGCTATGAGACATATATAGTTGCATTTATATATAATAGCAAGAAAAATTCAAAATAAAATCAAGAAAACAATTACATTTGTAATAACATGGAAAAGAACAAAATACTTAGAACTAAGTTTAATACAAATAAAAACTCTGCCATATGAAAACTTCAAAACATTGTCGATTTACAGAACAAATGAGCTAAATAAATATAAAGTCATTCTATACATTCCTGGTTTGAAAGTCTTCGTATTGCTAGCAGTGATATATTTCCCAAATTTATCTACAGATTGAAGATAATCCTTGTCAAATCTGCCCTTATTTACAGGAGTGGGCAAGCTGATCCTAATACTCACATCGAATTACAAACAGATCAAAATAACTAAAACAGCCGCAAGAGGAGAACAAAGGCAGAGAGCTCATGCTTCAAGGCCTATTTCAAACCTAGGATTAGGCGACAATTTCTTGGACATGATCTGTAGTGTAAGCAATCAAAGAAAAAATACACAAATTGGACTTAGTCAAACTTAGAAACTTTTCTGTGTCAAATGACACTACCAGCAGTGAAAAGACAACCCACAGAATGGGGGAAACTTTCTAGTAACCTTCTGTCTGATAATGGTACAGCATCCAGAACATACAAAGAACACTTATAACTCAACAATAAAAAGACAAGCACCTCAGTTAAAAATAGGCGAGGAAATTTGAATGCCATTCTTCAAAAGAAGACACAGAAATGACCAATAATCAACATTCAGCATTGCTAAGCACTAGGGAACATCTAAACACCATCATAATAAAATACTATTTCATACCTACTAAGGTGGCTATGATGCAAAAACCAAACTAAGATAGTAAGTGATGGCAAGGAGGTGGAGAAATCAGAACATTAACCCATTGTGTCAAATGGTACAGGAGCTTTGGAAGACAATTCAGCATTTCCTCAAAAAGTTAAACATAAGGTGCTACACAGGCTGCTGAGGGAAAACTGTCATCAACAGTCTTTCTCAGATGTGGACCCTGCATACCACACTATCAAACTGCCAAGCAAGACATGCTCACTGGTGCAATAATGGCATGAGTGTTATAGGAATAACAAACCACTTTCTGATTGGATCTGATGCCCACTCCACAGAAGAGAATTCACATTCTGACACTATAAACCTGGCCCAAGCCTGTGGCCGGAGAAGTCATCTGCCTTATTGGGGAAGTTATTGATGCTGTTTTGCTAAAATGGACAGAATATACCTGTTGAATTGCCTTCTAAGTATTTATATTTGTGCCCACAGATTAATGCTGCTATTAGCTTTGGTCTGACTAAGAAGTGTCTTTTTGCAGTGGATAGCAGTTCCTGAAGAGACTCATAACTGGACAAAGTGCTGAGAATAAGAGACTGTTGAATGTTCAGCCCTTAATGGGACATTTATCTCAACACCTATAACACTCAAGGAACATCGTGGAAGAGGAATATAAGAGCCAGAGGAAGGAGTGCAGTGACGAGGAAGGCTGTTTTCTGGGGATGACATCGTTACTGGCCTCATAAAGCTGTGATTACCTGCATAAGACCTACACCAAGACTGGACCCATCAACACTTCATCACAGAGGAGGAAGGGACTCCTAAGACCTCTCTCTTCCTTGAGGATTTATAAGGCAGTTAATGGTTTCTGGAGGCAGAGAGATTTAACGGTATAGACACTGGTAAGTTGCCCATGCTCCTGTAAGGAACCTAATTAAATTCACTGGTTTTCTCTATCTCTCTCTCTCTCTCTCTCTCTCTCTCTCTCTCTCTCCCCTCCCTTCCTCCCCTCCATCTCACCATGAAAGTAGATGGAGAGCTAGTTCCCAAGGAGAAGGAAATCAGCAAGAGAGGGAGGGGGAAAGAGAGGGTAATGAAGGGGGTTAATATGATCAAAACACATTATGTACTTAGGAAAACATCATATTGAAATCCATTATTATACATAATATATACTAATAAAAACATAAGAAAACTCTTGCACAAAAATGTTTCCAGAAGCATTAGTCATAGTAGCCAAATGTTCATCAACTATAATCTATGATGAATAATATATCCATACGATGGAGTATTATTTGTCCATAAAAAGAAATGAAGCATTGATAAATACTACATGGCTGCACTTTCAAAATACTATGCTGAGTGAAAGTGGCAGGCGTGAAACACTACATATTGTATGAGTCCACTGATAGCATCTAGAGTAGGCATCTGGTAGATGCAATCTTTAGAGACAGTGGTTTAGTGGTCGTCAGGGACTAGGAAAAAGGGAAAATGGGGTGTAATTGCAGCTGGGGCTACAGGGAGACCCTGTCTCAAAACAAACAAACAAACAAACAAACAAAAACAGAAAAAGCATAACAGAAATGTGAGGAGGACAGACACTAGAAGCCACACGAGTCCACAGACATCTCATTCTAAGGATGACTGCAACTACAATCAGCAGATAGTTGTCAGGTAGGCTTGAGTGGGTGGACCAGGAAGAAAATGGGAGTGGTGAAAATATTATCCATCATAACCACATTGACAACTAAAGCCTGCATTTGGTCAAAACTCATAAAACTGTGCTTAAAAAGCATCAATCTTATACTACATAATTTAATTTATAATTCTGTAAATTAATGTTAAAAAAAACCCAGTAATTCCGAGAAGGAGAAACATAATGAAATCTACACCTAAGACATATCGTGGTAAAAGTGTGAGACCCCAAAGACACAGCAAAAGTCTTAAAAGTAACCAGAGTTTTCCTTTTAAAATCTTTGCAGTGTCACTTGGAGTGAAAGCTGGTTCTGCATAGCAACAAAGCCAAAGACAGCGGAATGGCCCTGAGGAATACCTTTAAGAATCAAGTGAAGGATCATTTTTTTTTTAATTTTTTTTTTACAATTAAAGTTACAGTTTTAACACAATTGACATTGAGACGTGTTCACATGCATTTCTAATCTCTATATACATGACTATCACTGGTCACAGTCGCCCACCTTCTGAGCTCCTCGGCATCTGAGCATGAATACAA
>NW_008344186.1:1050945-1055015 GCF_000622305.1 Nannospalax galili | reverse complement strand
ATCTCAGAAATATAATTGACATATGTTCTCCCTCATATGTGGATCCTAGGATCAGACTCTGATAAATAAGTATGCAAACAGACATAACTGCAGGAACCAGGACAAGGGTAAGGAAACAGTGAGGTAAAGGAAAAGAAATAACCTGAAGGAGAAGAACAGTAGGCAACAGACCTCAAGAAGGGAGATATGGATAAAAATTGGGTTAGATTAAGGGAGGGGGGAGGGAAGGGTATATGAAGGATCATTTTAAAGTTATCGTTTCAAAACTATTTTGTCTTACTGCATTTAGCTGAAGGAAGGAATCCCTATTAGCTTCTCAGTTATTATCTTATCAGTCTGGGATAAATCCAAAGTATAATGCAATGGAACTTCAATAGTCTTAGGTTGCTGTGAATATTTAAGATGCCATGCTACATTTAGATCCCATAAAGATTTGAAGCTCTATTAAAAAGAATTTTTATTTTAAATGCTGCTGAAAACCTATGATATCTTCTGGTGGTCGTGAATAAAATCACTGGTAGATTCTAGTAGTTAGTGGGCCAAACTTGGTCAGTCACAGAAAAAGAAACAAGCCACTGACAAATGAGTCACCAAAATCAAATGCCCCTTCCATCAAGTACGACAGTATCTTAGATTTCAGAGCATAGTTTAAAAGGTCTGTTCAGTCTTCTGGCAGTGCATCCTGATCTCCTGTGAAACGTATTTTCATTGTGATAATAGTGTGTGTGCTGTTAGCAAAAAGACATATCATTACTGCTGACCTTGGAAGCAAGATTTTTCCAAAGAATATGTCAACAGGGCAATTTTTCCGGTTAAAATTTATTTCAACTTTGGAAGGCAATTTTGTATATAACAATTTCAGAATGACTTAGTAAAACACATTTCAAACAGTAAAAGTACAGAACAAAAGGAAAGCAAAGAAGGAATCAGTTGAAGTTTTCTACCAAGTTATTTATCTCCTCACAGCACTCCTCAAGACGCAGAACACCTGAGGCTGGAGTAGAAGCACAGAACAGGACGACAGCAGCTGCATGGGGGAGAAGCCCAGCAGAGGGGGACCAGGACAAAGAAGGTTAGAGATTAAATACTGAAGGACTCCTGTGATCTGAGATGTGGATAAAGATCCCAAGAACTTGTCATTGCTAAACTAAGTGCATGTAAGACAAGCACAAAAATAAGAAATACCAAAGTTATACAGTGAAAGAGAAAACTGCATGATTAGAAAATAATTATTAATCAAAAGATAAGGAAAAAAACAGGAGCCAGTGAGATGGCTCTGTGGGTAAATGTGCTTGGTGTGCAAGCCTAGTAACCTAAATTCTATTCCTGGAACCCACATAAAGGTGGAAGGGCTGATTTCACAAAGTTTTTCTCTGCTCTCCATATGAGCCATGGCACAGGCACCCACATACCTGGAGCACACACACGCACACGAATGCGTGCGCACACACACTTTTTTAATTTAAAGAGAAAAAAATAAATAAAAAACCGAACTTGTCAAGAAACTCCAATGGATTCTCATATGAACATTTGAAAATTGCCCTGTTCTGACTTTTTTCTAGTTCTCTGGCTAGAACTTGTAATGCTAATAATTACTCTTGCCCTTACTTCTCCTTCACATCTCCTATTCATGATTCAAGGACTTTCTTTTCCCCTTACAGACAAGTTATGCAATTTGGGAGTCTTTTAAATAGAACCACTGATTCAATGCGTTTTATAATGTTGTGAGATATTTCATGTAATGGAGATACACATTTCAGAAAAATTCAACTTTTTCTTACTGTGATGATATTGAAATTTTTAATGAGTGATATAGAAATCTCCCTTTAGAGACAAGAGTTATGCAATTTGGGAGTCTCTTAGATAGACCCACTGAGGGGTACTCCAATTGCCTCACCCTGCATCGCTGTTCACCATGGAAGAAGCCAGCATGGTCTGCATCCCTATTCCCTATTGGCAATTTGGGTAACCCCATCAGAGGATGGCATGATAAACATAGGAGCTAGGAATTGGCTATGCAGTTAGGGTAAAAAGACCCCAAAGAAATGTAGCCAGTTTCTTGGTTGAAAATCAAAATGTCCTTGGGCCTGTTAGTAACATACTCTGTTTCAAAGTCCAAAAATGTCAAAAATATTTGGGAGCTTGTATCTAATCCTTAAAAGATTTTAGGGTTACCTCTTTAGAGGGGGGAATGTTGGTGGGGAGGGAATGAGCATGGATTTATGGATTTGATCATAACACCTTATATGCATGTATGAAATTCTCAATAAAGTTTTTGTAAAAGTTAAAAAAAATCCAACACGCACATAACAGTGTCTGAACATTAGTGCATATGTATACCTGGGAGCTGTATGGCAAGGAACACAGTGCCACACAGAAGAGATCTCCCTTTGAGTGGTTGGTGAGAGTGGTCCAAGGGACTCCCACACACAAGTACACACACATACATTCACAATAGCTAAGAGATGTAAACAACCTAAGTGTCCCTCAATTGAGTGGATAGATAATGAAAATGTGGTTCATTTACATAATGGAGTTCTACTCAGTGGTAAAGACGGATGAAATCATGAAATCTGCAGGTAAATGGGTGGAACTAGAAACTGTTACACTAAGTGAAGTAACACTGACTCAGAAAAACAAACAACGTATGTTCTCCCTCATATGTGGATCCTAGCACCAAATCCTTATAAGTGAGTATGTATCCAGATGTAACTGCAGGAACCAAAATAATAAAAAAGAACCAGGGAGGTAAAGGGAAAGAAAGAACCTGAGAGAGAAGAGCAGTAAGAAACAGGTGTTGCTAAGGGAGAAATGAATAAGAATGTGGCTACTTAAACGGAAGAGGGAAGGGAGAGTTATACAAAGAACCTTGGGGATAAAGGGAAAGAAGGAGCTCAAGAGAGGTAGGACCATAGGAGAAGGGTATTATTAAGGGAGAAATGGGGGCACTTTAAATGGGGAAACCATGGAAGAAGGGTTAGACAAGGAGGGGGGGGGGGGAGGGGGGGGGGGGGGGGGAGAGAGAGAGAGAGAGAGAGAGAGAGAGAGAGAGAGAGAGAGAATGCCTAGCTAATTTTTTTAAAAAACCCAGAGGGAATCATAATAGTCCAACAACCTAAAGAAAAATTACACATATGATATCTCTAAATGAGTCCATGTGTGTAGCTAAAGGCTACATAATAAGAAATAGTGCCAGACAGGAGAAACCTTCCTTTGAGTTGTTGGTTCAAGAGACTCCCAAAATTACACAGGCATTGCCACAGCCCTTGACTGCCTCACAGAACTTGAAGCTAAGAGTCTACTGCTGAAGACAGAACATACTTTGGACACAGGATTTGAAGCAACAGAGCTGGATGGAACTGACCTGAAGTCACTTCCCCTGAAGGCGGCTCTCATAGCTTCGGTGAGCTCTAGGAGGTGCCAAGGGAAAACATCAATCTATGATTCAACACCAGATTCAAGACCAAAACACATCAATAGCCAGCACAGCATAGGACATTGGTGCTATAGTGGCAATTTTATCTTGGGGGCAATCAACAGCTACCTACCTGGACTAAAAGCCCACTTAATGGGAAGAAACTCAAGTGTGGTACTGTAAGCAAAACCAAATATACATGACTGGAGTGGTCATAGTCCTGCCTCCCAATTAAATCCATCAAATTATTAATCCATCAGTGAATAAATCCATTGATTTAAGTCAGAGTCCTCATGATCCAGTCATCTCTCAAGATTCACCAGCTGGGGACCAAACTTTCAACACAGGAGCCTTTTGGTCTGTATATCTAAACCACAACACAATTTTATCAGAATAAAGCATGAATGATTTCCTCTAATGGGAGTGTAGAAAAAGGTTTTTTAACTGTGAATTTAAAATCCAAGTGAGCCAGGTGTGCAGATCTCTGTGAATCAAGGACAACTTGGTCTACATAACAAGTTACAGGCCAGTTAAGGATACAGGAAGATCCTGTCTCAAAAATCAAAATCAGGCACTACTATCCTCAGGCCTCTTGGGAGCAACCCAGTCCCTTTCTTGGGCTCCAGGAGCACCACTTCTGGTCCTGGCCCCGCCC
>NW_008344186.1:1044212-1045357 GCF_000622305.1 Nannospalax galili | reverse complement strand
CCCCAATTCTATCCAAAGGAATACTGACAATGGATTGCTGTAGATGAGGAACAGCTGATCCTCCTGGAACAGGGACCTCTGGCTGACTAGATTTATCAGAAGGACAGATGGGGGCAATAGATGGGGGTCCTGACAACACAGTGGACATTGGCAGGGATGACAGAGTATGGAGGCTCTAGAGGGAGAAGAAGGCTGTTTATCTGACGAGTTTATATTCATACTCAGATGCCACGGAACTCAGAAAGTAAGTGACTGTGACCAGTAATAGTCATATATATAGAGATTAGAAATGCATGTGAAAACGTCTCAATGTCAGTTGCCTTAAAATGAATTTTTCTGTATGAAACTGTATTTTAACAACGAAGTGGAGATCTTTTCTAAACATTAAAACCTCATTTAATTTTATGTCTTGTAGAGTTTATAATCAGTAAAAGATTGTACAAGCGTAATAATTCCTCTGTAAACCTAAAAATGTACAGCCAATTTTGAAAGAGATGTACCCTAGCTCAGAAAAATGTTATTGAATAGGTTAATGCTGTTGTAATGATATGCTTCTTCTAAGTATGTTGTTATTAAATAAATCATTTTTAAAAATTAAAAAAAAATCAAAATAAATTAGATTCGCAATAGATATATTTAAAAGTGTTTGGCAAGGCAAAAGTGCCATGATAAAAAAAAAATAGCATACAAATAATAAGTGGAAAAAAATTATAAGAGGGCTAGGGAGAGACCTGTCAGTAAAGTCCTTGCCATGCAATCATAAAGGTCTGAGTTCAAGCTAGCACCCATTTAAAAAGCCAAGCATAGCTGGGTGTCAATGGAATATGCCTTTAATCCCAGCACTTGGGAGGCAGAGGTAGGCAGATCTCTGTGAGTTTAAAGCCAGCTGGTCTATATAACAAGTTCCAGGCTAGGTGGGGCTACAAGAAGAACCTGTCTAAAAAATTTTTTATTTAAATTAAAAGTCAGGCATGCAGGCGTGGTGGTCTTCCCTGTAACCCTAGTGCTGGGGAAGCACAAACAGGCAGATCCTTAGGGCTCTCTGGTCAGCCAGCCTAGCCTGATTGGAAAGCCTTAGGACTCAGCTAAAAGGTTCTGTCTCAGAATACATGGTGGGCAGCTCCTGAGTAAAGATACCTGGGGTT
>NW_008344186.1:1010067-1043024 GCF_000622305.1 Nannospalax galili | reverse complement strand
CACACACACACACACACACACACACACACACACACACACATACACAAAAAATAGTAATAAAATATTTGCAACATACATTGCAACAAAAAGAAGTATCTTTAACATATTAACAATCTATCAAAATTTTCCTAAATTGACGAAAGAAAAAAAAGATAAAAAGATTAAAGGAAGAGAAATATTGAAATGAGACAGATGTTCCACTTCACTGGAAGAATTTAAAACAATTTAAAGCAATTTAAAACAGCCAGAGCTACCAAACTTGTCACTTTGACAAAAACTCGAGTTTCAAAACAGCCTTTGTAGGTCCAGCCTGGGTGGTAAAGTCACTAAACATCGTGCTGATGAGCTTGAGACACGGTGACTGTCCTGGGAAAGGGACCTGGAAGTGTTTGGCAAAACTATTTAACAGCCACCATTAGCCCCCAAACATTAAAGGTGAGGAAAAAGAGAAGGTTAGGAAGAAGGGAGAGAGAAAGAAAGCAGGCCTTCCACCAGGGCCTGGGGCCATCTCAGAAGGTTCCCACTGGCCAGATCTAGACAGTTGAGCTCCTAAATCACAGAGGACCATGACAAATGATATACCCAGACTGGAATGAATTAGAAAAACAGGAATCTGCAAAGCAGATAATACTAGATAAGCAAATGGGGAAGAAGGGAAGGTCCTGATTTACAGCAGCTAGCCAAGTCTAACAGACTAGAGTACCAGAGCTGGATGGACAGCACATGTAAGCATCATGGTAAAGACTGGTCTAGACAGAATGTGCCAGCACATGCCAGATCCAGGGTTCTCATATGGAGTACGGTAGGCAAGAGCTCACAAAGGCTTCCCTCCAGATGGCTTAAGAGGCTACAGGGTCAAGGCAGGCCCTAACTTGTAAAGCAACTTCACGTTCATAAAGGGTTAGGTAGACAATCTATACCCCAAAGTGGGGCTGTGAGGAAGGCACAGTCCATATAGGTAATATCCAACCGAATATATGGCTGGAACCTGATCATAAAGATCTGGTTTGATTTGATTTTTGAGACAGGGTCTCACTCTGTAGCCCAGATTGGCCTGGAACTCACTTTGTAGCCCAGGATGGCCTAGACCTCATGGCAATCCTTCCTACTTCAGTCTCCTAAGTGCTGGGATTACAGGTATAAACCACCACAGCAGACTAGTCAACAACTTTTATTTTGCAAAAGAGATTGCATTCTTGAAAATGTCAATATCATAAAACAGGAAGCTTAAAACATTCCAAATTAATAGAGAACACAGCCAATCTAATGCAGTGCAGTCCCAAGCCCAGACTGGGTCCTGACTCAGAAGAAAGATATTTGAAGAAGCAATAGACATGTCTGAGTGCATGGCTGGCAGAATGGGTCAGCAGGTAGGTACAGCGTCTAAGTAGAAATCATGGGATTGGAGTGCTCTGGTCACAACCTAGCTGGGCTGGGAGTCAGGTTCTAGACTGGGAATACAGAGACTGCAGACTGCATTTGCTTTTCTTGGACTCATTCTGTAACCTTGGCTAGATCCTTTTCCCTTCTTCTACACCCCTGGGATATACCTGCTCCATCCCCTAGGAAGGAGGAGGTATGGGCAGGACTTGTAGGCTCTTAAGTTGTTACAAGAGTATGTCGGGGTCAGCTCCTTTCTAGGAATAAATAATATGGCCAGATGGTTTTTGTAATGAGTACTGTGCTCCAGGCAGAAGTTCCTCACTGAATCTTCAAGTATTAACACAAGGGGATGGAGGACCAAGTTTGTTTTTGCATTCCTGGAAACAACTTTCAGCTACAACCAGATCCTTCGGAGGGTAGGTATGGTGGGCTTGAGAGGTAGTCTCTTCACCAGCTTGTGAAGTAAAAGCTGGGACATGGGCAGGGAAAAATCAAACACATTTGCTTAACAACAGAGTAAGCAGAGATGTATGTGATAGTCTTGTACAATTAAAAGAAAGAAACTAGCCAAGGCACTGGAAATAGCGTGAGTACACACACACACACACCTCTCTCTCTCTCTCTCTCTCTCTCTCTCTCTCTCTCTCTCATTCAAAGTCTCCTTTATTATAGGACAGGGTTTCTGGAGCCTGTTGCTAGTGGCTCTTCATATTCAAGGCTAAGGCAGCCTCTTAAGACACAATTAAGAATGTGGGTGTGGTGGCCAACCTCAATGCAGGACAGAGCAACCTGATACATACTGCTGCTTTATGGGGAAAGGAAATAAGGCCCAAGATTGAGGGTGAATAAAGTAAGAAAAGTCTAGCCAGGGAACAGCACCATCCCAGGCCCACAATGTGGGTGACATTCCTAAGAGTCAGAAGACATCAGCTGCCCTGGAGTTTAGAGTAGGACACAGTCCATGCACAAACGATGTTCCTCACTGCCCCACTGCCCAAACTTGCCCCCTGTCCTCAGAAGCAGGGCAGCAGAGCTGTGGAACATCCACATCCAACATCTGCCTCCATGTGTCTTAGAGGTGACAGTTCACCCACGTGCCCTCCAGGTACCAAAGACCAAAGCAATTCTCTGAATCCATCCCTGTCTCTGCCTTGTGGGTTCACCAGACAGCCTGGCAGCAGGCAAAGATACAGGAGTCATCTTGTCCTGGGGCAGAGGGGGTGGGGGGGCAATCAGCTGCTCAATGCCAGGCTGCAATCCAATCTGAATCCCTGGGAGGACAGCACACTCCAGGATTCTACCATAGGAAAGGCAGAGTGAGGGAGACCCAGAGGACGGCTAATGGAAGGAAGGAAATAAACCACTCCCTGACATTACCAGCTGAATAGCCAGGCTTCCTTGGAGCTCCAGGAGACTGTAGAACACATGCTGGCTGAGGAAGCACTCCTGTAGGATAGGGTTGTGCGGTCTGAGTGAAACCCAAAGCCTTTACAGCTATGTGTGCTTTGTCCTGCTCTTTGAGAGCTAGGAACAACCCTCTAAGGCATGTCTGAGCCTTCACTACTCTTCCTGGGCTGAGACTCTGCACTCTGTATGTACATGAGGGAGAGAGGGAGAGGGAGAGAGAGAGGAGAGAGAGAGGAGAGAGAGGAGAGAGAGGAGAGAGAGGGGAGAGAGAGAAAGAGAGAGAGAGAAAGAGAGAATATGCCAGCCCTGTACATGGTCAGCAGCTCTCCTAGCCAAGTGTATCTGCTGGAGATATTAAATATTAGCAATGCCACGCTGGGGTATGGTGGTACTCAGGAGGCAGAGGTAGGTGAATCTCTGTGAGTTCAAGGCCAGCCTAGTCTACATAACAAGTCCCAGGCCAGCTAGGACTACCAGGAGACTCTATCCCCCAAAAAATTTTAAAAAAGACATTAGCAATGCCATTCTGATACCACACCTGCCTACATGCCTTTTTTTCGTTTTGTTGGTTTTGTTCTGAGACAGGTTTCATTATATAACACAAACTGGCCCTCAAACTCATGATCCTCTAACTCAATGTTCCCACCCAACTCCAGTGTTATGATTATAAGGCATATGCACCACCATACCTGGCTATACATCTGTCTTCCAAGCAGTGCAGGCTCTGATTGGTTCTCCTTGCCCTCTGTGAATGGCCCAGGTGTGTACTTCCACTCCACCTCACTTTACCCCACCCCATCCCATCCCACCCCTGGCCACTATGCACTCTCACACACCTGCGGCCTCAACTGTGGCAGACAGAGACTTTTCCCCAAGTCCTTCTGCGCGCCCCCCTCCATTAACAATACAACTTTGGCAGAACTCAGGCAGACTACCAGAGCACACTTGGCCCAGTTTCCCAGGACAAAAAGTCACAACCATATTCAGTCAAGTTTGATTATACCTCTGTTGAAGATTCTGCAAAATGATTGATTAGAACTTCCATGATTGTGAAAAATTGCAAACATCATTTGGTGCTATTTTTAGTCTCCTTCTAGCCAGTTATTGCCCAATTCTATATCTGACCTAACATCCCATTTTGACTATTAAGTAAAAACCTTTGGGATGTATTTTTTCAATATTTAAAAATTTTTATTGTTTCTATTTTATGTGTATGAATATACTGCCTGCATGTATGTAAGTGTACCCATGTCGTGCAATGCCCATTAAAGTCAGAAAAGGGCATCAGATTCCCTGGAACTGGAGTTACGAACAGTTGTTAGCCACATCGGTGCTGGGAACCAAACCTGGGTCCTCTGCAAGAGCAGCCAGTGCTCTTAACTGCTGAGCCATTTCCCCAATCCAGAAATGTATTTTTATTAGACTACTAGCTTCCACCAGCCCTAAGCTAAGAATGTATTCAGCTAACATCTGAAACCTATAGATAGCAGAGTTCTCTTTCACCCTGCCATTTCTTCTGTCCACACCAATGTAACTGGCAAGTATATTGATTTATGACTGTCTTTGTTCAGTGACTAAAAAGTTCATGTAACCACTTCCACAGTGAAATATAACATTCAGAACAACTTGAATTTATGTTCCCTGGCCATGGTCACTCATATTTGGCTCAAAATAAACTATGTCTTATTCCTTTTGGCATGAGAGCTATGTTTTGTATCAACAGCTAGTCCTGGATACTGATACAAGCTGACATACCTCAGACCCCAAGGTCCTCAAAGGAAGTTGCCCTGTCACGCCCACCTCCTACCCATAAGCAATTCATCTGGATTCCACTCAGCTCTGAGGCTGTGATAACACAGCAAGAGACAGAAACCACACAGAGAACAGCAGGCAACCAGGCCTGGGCCAGGAGGGAAGAAGTCAGTGATTCCACCCCTAGAATTGCTGTGTCAAAGAAAAAAAAGGAGGAAAAAAAAAAAAAAAAAAAAAAAAAAAAAAACAAAAAAAAAAACCACCCTGAGCTGGTGAGACGACTCAGCAGGTAAAGGTACTTGCCAACAAGTGTGAAGATTTGAGTTTGGCTCCCAGAACTCACATGGTAGAGGAAAGAACCAACTCCCACAACTTGCCTTTTGACCTCTACATGTGCACCATAGTACACACACCCACCTTCCATCCCACACTAAATAAACAAATGAATAAATAAGTGAAAAAACCCTTTACTTTGTTGATGTCAGGTCATCCAAGGAGCTCTTCAGCAGCTTAACCTTCCCTACTACTGCCACGAGAGGAGTTCAGCTCACACACTCCCCATCCCTGCTTCCCTGAAGCTTCCCTGGGACACTTGGTCTACCAGAGAAGATAACCTGCTACCCACCACCTCTAAGTGTGATTTTTACATCTCTCTGAGGGGCTGCATCACCACTGCTCTTGAGGATCTGTGGCCCATTTCCCAGTGGGTTGTTCCTGTCACTTCTAAGCCCCGTGCAACCCATACTCTCAGCACTGCTCCCTACAAAACAAGCACAACCCTAAAGGACTCCCAACCTGGTGTTCACCCTCTTGACCCACATATGCCTCTCCTCTGAACTACACTTTAATGTTTTTTTATTTATTATTTTTATTTTATGTGTATGTGTGTATTGCCTGCATGTAGGTAAGTGCACCTGTGTTGTGCAATGCCCGGGGAGGTTAGAAGAGGCTGTTGGATCCCCTGGGACTGGAGTTACGGGCAGTTGTTAGCTGCCATGTGGGTGCTGGGATATGAATCCGGGTCTTCTGCAAGAACAACCAGTGTTCTTAACCGCTGAGCCATCTCTCTAGCCCTTGAACTACACTTTAAAAAGAACAAATTCACAATTTTAAAAAATGGGGATCCTCCCTATAGAAAAAAAAATCATCCCATATTTAACTTTTTAAAAAATAATTTATTGAGAATTTCATACCTGCATATAAGGTTTTGATCAAATCCATGCCCACTCCCTCCCTTCTAACTCCTCCCATATCTCCCCATCACTTTTTTTCTGATAACTTCATGTACTCTTTCTTCTTTGATTTTTTTAATGGGGCTTTTATCTACTCTAACATCTCCCCTTCTGAAGAGGTAACCCTAAAATCTTTTAAGGTTTAGATACAAGCTCCCAAATATTTTTGACATTTTTGGCCTTTGGAACAGAGTAGGTTGCTAAGAGGCTCAAGGACACTGTGAGTTTTAGCCAAGAAACTGGCTACTTTTCTTTGGGGTCTTTTTAAACTGCCTAGCCAATTCATACCTCTTTTTCTTATCACATCCTCTGAAGATGTTACCCAAATTGCCAATAGGGAATCGGGATGCAGACTGCTTCCATGCTGAACAGGGATGTAGGGTGAAGCAATTGGAGTTACCCCTTCGGTGGGTTTAACTTTTTATTAAAGGCTAAAAAACAGCTTCAAAACATTCAAGGAATTAGAAAAGTACTATTAATCCAAAGGAATTAAAATAAAATAATTCACGTTAAATAAGAAATTCTGAAATTGTGAACAAAATTATGGGCCACCTATATATAGCTAAAAGCTATTGGGAGGGGGGCTCAAAAGGAAGACACTTCACAAATCTGACCCAAAAAATGCAATAAACATTGGAAATACAAGGAACAAGGTTGGAGACAGCTCGGTTGGTAAAATGCTAGCCACACAAGTATGAGGATCTAAGTTCAGTCCCCCAAATCCAGGTTTAAAAAAAAAAAAAGTAGTGGTGAAAGTCTGTGATTCCAGTTCTGGGAAGGCAGATAGATCCCTGGGGATCCTTGGCCACTCAGCTTAGCCTACTTGAGCTCCAGGCCAGTGAGAGGCCCTATCTCAAAAAGAGAAGAGGGGAGCAGGGTGGTACCTGAGGAATAACATGCAAAGTTGCCCTCTGACCTTCACACACAAGCCCATATGCATGCATCCACAAACACAAATAAAACATGCAATGCACCCACATATGCACAAAACAAAAATTAGAAGGAAAAAAAAAAACTCATATTGTGAAATCATACTTGCCCTAACCCTAACCCTCACAGGAACCCTTCGCTGACCCTGATCCTGGATTTACAACAGTTCTAACACTATGCCAACTTAACTAGTACTGACCCTATCTGTAGTCCTAATGCTTACTAGGCCCAGTAAAATATTAGGAGCATATTACAATTGAAAACTATTAAAAATGATCAAGAGACTCTAATAGGATTTAGTCTAAGAATCAACATTTGAAATTTCATCAGAATTCACTACATTGAGATGGAAAGAAATAATCAAATGAGTACCTCTGTGTGGGGGAGCCTGTAAGACTACGTGTGTGGAAGCACACATGCAAATGCATGTGGAAGCCAGAGGAAGACACTGCCTTCTTCTATTGCTCTCCCTTAGTTTTGGGACAGAATCTCTCACTAAACCTGGAGTGCCACATTTCAGCTAGACTGCATGGCCAGCAAGCCCCCCAGGAGCTTTTTATGTATTTTTTATTGAATTTTTGTGTATTTCATACACAGCATCTTAGTTATCTTTACACCCCCTTCCCCACTGGCACTCTCCCATAGCTCCCATCCACTGGATGCATTCTGTCATTTATGTTAAGGCCTATTGAGTCAAGTTAGTGTCCCTAGACATCCTCCAGTGCAAGTTCATCCAATGGGGGTCTATCTAGTCAGCCTATCTAGAGTTTCTCCCTTTAGAAAGATCAGCTTTTCCTCACCCAGCAGTGATCAACTGCCACTAGTTCTTCAGCTAAGATTGGGGCCTGCTGCCCATTTCCACAGTTCTACGCTGGGTTTCTGTCTGCTTGAGTTTGTATAGGTCTTATGCATGCTGTCACTATTGCTGTAGGTTCATATGAGCAAGGTCCCAGGAGCCTGTAAGACTCTTATTTCCATATGGTCATGCATTTCCTTCCCCCTGGTTCTTACAATCTTTCTGCCTCCTCTTCTGCAATGGTCCCTGAGTGGATGAAGTTTAACATAAGAGTCCTATCCAAGGACCCATACTCTGCCGATTCCTATTGTCTACACTTTGGCCATTTGTGGCCCTTTGTGTTCAATGCCCTATGTTCGTGAGGGAGCTTCATTGATGAGAGTTGAGAGATGTGTCAGTAGACTCTCTACCCTCTTGTTCCATCATGATCCATTGGCCTTGGGTGCAGAGGTTCTATTGCAGATGTGTCATGTAGGGTTGGGCATTTCACAGATACTTATTCTCTATGTGTAACCAATTGTAGTACTCTGTAATAGTCTCCATCTGGTGAAAAAAAAAAAAAAAAACAAAAAACAAAAAAAAAGCTTCTTTGCTGAGTGGTGACTGGCATACTTATCTCTGCCTCCCAGTGCTGGCATTACAGATGTATACTATCACACCCTGTAGGTACTTTGGATCCAAACAGAGGTCACTTTACCTAAGTCATCTCTCCAGCTCCAGCTGAGTATAATAACTATAATCAACATGTTTAGTAAAATGCAGCTTTCATTTTCTTTCCTTTTTTTTCAGTAACAATTTCATTTATTCTGGTAAATTGTGAATAAACATGATTACAGGTGACAGTATTTTTGCAAATCCTGTGACTACTTCACCTGTCACAGAGTCATTTTTTATTTATTTTAAGTAAATAATTTGAGAATTTCATACATGCATAAAAGGTGTTTTGATCAAGTCCATACCCACTCCCACCCCTCTAACTCATCCCATATCTCCCCATCACCTTTTTCTGATAACTTCATGTACTCTTTCTTCTTCTTTGATTAATTTATTTTTATGGGGCTTTTGGCTACTCTAACATTCCTCCTTCTGGAGAGGTAACCATAAAATCTTTTAAGGATTAGATACAAGCTCCCAAATACTTTCAACACTTTTGGCCTTTGGAACAGAGTATGTTGCTAAGAGGCCCAAGGACATTTTGACTTTTACTCAAGAAAATTGGCTACTTTTCTTTGGGGTCTTTTTACCCTAAGTGCCTAGCCAATTCCTACCTCCTATTCTTATCACACCATCCTCTCAAGAGGTTACCCAAATTGCCAATAGGAAATGGGGATGCAGACCGCTCTGGCTTCTTCCATGGTGAACAGGGACACAGGGTGAGGCAATTGAAGTACCCCTTCAGTGGGTCTATTTAAAAGACTCCCAAATTGCATAGCTCTTATCTCTAAGGGGAAAAGAAAATTCTTGAATCGTGAAAAGGAGATGTGAAGGAGAGAAATAAAGGCAAGAGTAATTAGCATTACAAGTTCTAGTCAGAGAACTAGAAAAAAGTCAGAACAGGGAAATTTTCAAATGTTCGTATGAGAGTCCATTGGAGTTTCTTGACAAGGGCTTCCAAAAGCATCCCTCTATTGGGTTCTTCCTCATTTTTGTCTTCCAAGGTTGGATTAGTTGGCTGGGAAGAGTGGTTGGATACTCAAGTGAGGGTCAGGCACTCCTTTAATGAATGAGCACCACCGTCAACAAGGCCAACTGTGACTATGTTTAGTGATCAGGCTGCCTCCCTTAGCTACAGGTGGGCACTACAGTACTGGAGACCAAGATTTGAAGTCTTACATCTGAGCAGCACTTTTTGGTTAGGAACAAAATCATCAATGAGAAATAATTGTCTAAATAACTTTTTATACAGACTTAAGCCTAATGTCTGGGAAATGTAATCCCTTGAACTCTTAAAGAAATATACTAATGACTTTACTCTTTGGTTATACTTTCCTTTTGGGTGTTTAAGACCATTCAGTTGGCCCAAATGACCCAATTTATCTTTACACTTAAGGCATGTGGCACTCCCCTCACTGTCATGTTGTCATATACTTCATTCCTCAGTACAGGGTCTTACCAGGTAGACCAGGGTGGCTTTAAACACACAGAGATACACCTCCACCTGCCTCCAGAGTGCCACCATGTCCAGCTCACTTGCCATTTTTTTAAAAATAAACCAGAAATAGCAATAGAAACTCTGAATTTTAGTGCACAATATTTAGCAACCTGTTACAGCAAGCATACTCCATAGTGACCAAATTTTGGGCCAAGTCAAAGAAACATCAAAATTCAACTGAAAAGCCTCTTGCAACTATAATTATATTAGCACATGGTCACATCCAACTATACTACTTTCCTCTACACTACTGTATATTTGATAAGTGTAGTTGCAGAATCCCAATTTGACATGATTCAGTTGGAAAAAAGTTAAAAAGAATAATTTACACAAAAGGAAACTAATGATGTCAAGACAACATGGTTTCCTGTATCAAAAACTGAAGATCCTTCAACTGCTCACAATTTAAACTACAGGCTTGAAGTCATGGTACACCACTATAATCCAGGCATTCAAAAAGGCTAATGGCAGAAGGATTTCTACTAGTTCAATGACAGCCTGGGTTACATAACAACCAAGTGCCAAGCTAACCAGGACTGCATAGCATGTTTCTGTCTATGAATGAATGAATGAATGAATGCATACATGCATACAGATTTGATTCATTTAAACCCACACCTGATATAATTAACTGCTGTTTGTTTTGTTTGTTGCTTGTTTATAGGATCTCCTTACATAGCTCCCATAAACTCATTATCTTCTTGTCTCAGCTTCCAGTCTTGAGATTACAGGCATACACCACTGTGTATTCAATGTGATTAACTTTATAGCTTAAAAGTCATTCTAAAGTTCATCTGGTAAGCAAGAGGCTAAGAAAGCCAGAATATTATTTGAAAGAGCAGGTTATCAGACGTGTAAATGTCCCATAAAATTATAATAATTAAGACAAGTGTGAGGCATGATAGCACAAGAACAGACAGATCAGTGAGGGAACGTGGTGCACTAAAAGGACAAAAAGCTGGAAAAGGAAGAATTTGTCAATGCATGGGGTTTTTAATATTTACAGGAAAGATAATTTAGATCTTTACCTACCAACATTGTTCTAATTAAATCTCAAGTGGCTTACAACAGTAAATACAAAAGCAAAACACGGAGTACAGGTGGCCACCCATGCTTTAGGGTGGGAGAGGGTTTTCTACATGTAAACACCAGAGAATAGCATTCTAATAGGAAAATGGAAGATGCTGCCCACCTGCCTCGGAATAGACGCAAAGGCGAACGGCACAACCAGAGAAAGCGTCTGCAGTAGAAGAACACGCACAGTATCTCAAACAAAGTGAGAACACTTGCAGGCCAGAACAGACTGCAAGGCTATGGGATGCTGAGTCTGCCCAGCTGGGACATTGCTTTCCTATGCCAAGGTGCAGCTCTATCTCACACACCATGGCTGGCCTGAGGCTGGTGTGAACTAGCAACCTAGACCAGTCTGCAGTTCCACATTGTGCCTCTTTTAGATGTCCACCCTCTCTAACCTGGGAATTCAACATACAGGCACAGGGCCTACAGTGGAGGCAGGCTACATGCACCAGGATGCTCACCTTACTACTGATGATAAAGGGGCAATATGAAGGAACAGCATGCAAAGGCGGAATGATCCAATAAACCATGCGTACATGCATACAGAGGAAACTCTGCAAGACTTGAAAAATGCTTTCATCCTCAACCAGGTAAAACATTTCACAGAATGTCAGGCAGTGGAAAAGTACAACACAAAAACATGCATCCATATCATCCCATCTGACGTGAGAGCCTATGCATCCCCCTGAGCACTGGGCAAGAACTGTGCCTAATATGTCTGCTTGTGAGCAGAGAAAGGTGGGTAAGGAAGAGGAGATACCATTGAGTATGGGGGATATAAAGGCGAGCACAGTCCAGGAGCCTGAGAAACAGCATCCTGCATGAAGAGTGCAAGGACCAGAGCTGCAGGACTCAAGTATCCTGAAAAGAACCATTTCCCCCAGGTTCTGCATAGATATGGAGTTGGGACAAGATCCCCTGTGATGACTTGTGATTAAGTTCTGCCCTAGCAGGAGAAGCAAGGGAAAGAAACTCACAGGACTTTAGTTTCATGATTTTTTTCTAAAACATTTGCTAAGTAGCCTTCTAATTTTCATCTTTCATAAAATTACACACAATTGTAAAGATCAAGTAACTGCACACTACTCAGGAGCAACGTGGTGTACCTGGTCCCTGCCTTGCTTTCTGCACCACAACCTCTCTCTGCATTCCTTCATATTCTGCTACCTATCCAGCTCTGCATCTGTGTACTGCTACTCTGGATTTTCCAACACTAGGTACCATCTGTTGGGTTCCTGCCGTGAAGACAAGTGTCCTAAGCCCTCTGTTACTATGCTTCTCACCTAGTGTTGAGCTCTTCCAAACCACAATTATGGCTTGCTTGTCATTCTACACATTTTACAGATAATTCCTCTCAGGTGGTGGCCCAAACGCCTTCCGCACTCCTCCTATACCAGGAGGACCCTCTGACATTTACCATCTTCCCAGGTTGCTTGTAGAGACGGAGCACCCTCCAGTTGCACTCACCCATACCAGTGGCCCTTTCTCTTCTACAGTCATGCAAGGTTTCCAGAATCAGGACCCACTATGGTACATCCCTACTTTCAGCCTAGGACAATCCCCTGCTATGACATACACTTGAAGGTCACCTCACCCTTCTGCCAGGCTAGGAGGAAGCAAGGTGGGAGGTTGCTTCTCAAACAGTCTTTCCATCTATTTCCTATTTCATCTCCATCCTGGCTATCCTCCATCCTCAGAGGTAGAGAGTAATATCACTCCCAAGGCTTGGGAGAAGGCATTAAGGCCCCCTCAGCACATTCATATAATAGGCACACACATGATCCACACATATGCATGCATGTATCATGCACATACTCCTTACCCAGCTAAGTATGTACACCTCACATATGCATGATAAACACACCACAAACACACCATACATGCATATACAGGCATACTACAGTACATGTATATATTTGTGTATGTATATGTGTGCATAACACTATATACTCACACCTGTCGCATGGGTATATGCATGCACCATACACACAATTTGTACACATGTACTACATACCTGCCATGCATACATACAGATACATGTATAAAGACACACAGTGTGTAAACATTAACAGCATGCACACACATAATTCTGTTAGCCTTTTGTTTTTGAGATGTGCTACATCCACATCTTTTCCCATCTGTTAACTAACTTTAAAAGTCCCATTATGTCCTCTCCCAATATTTTGGCAGCTTTTGCCCTTTAAAAATGTGTTTGTCATTTGTGCTGGGTAGCTTTAATGTCAGCTTGACACACCTGGGAAGAGAGACCCTCAACTGGGGAATGGCTACTACTGGATTGGCCATGTCTGTGAGGCATTTTCCTGACTGTCAAGTTATGTGGGAGGACCCAGCCCACTGTGGGTAGTGCTACCCCTGAGCAGGTGGGCCTGTGTTTTATAAGAAAGCAAGCTGAGCACTGGCCAGAGGAGCAAGCCAGTAAGCAATGTACCTCCATGGCCTGTGTTCCAGGTTCCAGCCCTGAGCTTCCATCCTGGCTCCCCTGAATGATGAACTATAAGCTGCAAGGTGAAGTAACCCTTTCCTCCCCACATTGGTTTTGGTCAGTGTTTTTAATTACAGCAATTGAAAGCAAACTAGAATAATTTTAGTATTTTAAAGATTTATTTTTAAGATTTATTAAGATTTATTATTTATTATTTATTTATTGCATGTCTGTGTGTGTGTATGTGGATATGCATGTGGGTGCCCACAGAGGTCAGAAGAGGGCATCAGAGCCCCTGGAGTTGGAGTTACAGGTGCTTAGATGTCACTTGTGGGTGCTGGAAACTGAATATCAATTCTCTGAAAAAGCAGCAACTTCCCTTAACTGCTGTGCCATCTCTCTGGCCCCAAAGTTTTTGGGATTTGTTTAGTTGGTTGGTTAGCTTGTTCTGGGACTTGACCTTAGGGTCTCATACACGCTAGGCAAGTGTTCTACCACTGAGCTACATCTCAGTTCCCATATTAGTGGGTTTTAAAGAAGAAGCAGGGCTCATTGTACATTTGATCTGTCATTTGAGTTTCTTTTTAATTTTTTTTAAGGATCAAAGGAGACAACGTTTTAAGAGAGGACTTCAAGCCCCTATTCTATTCTAATTTGGTTTTTGTTGCTGTGATAAAATACTGACCAAAACCAACTTGGGGAGGAAAGATTTTATTTGGCTTACAGCTCACAGTCCATTATCAAGGGACGCCAAGGCAGGAACTCAAGGCAGGAGCTTGAAGCAGAAGAGGAGGTCTACTTACTGGCTTGCTTTCTCTGACTTGTTCACATAGCTTTCTTATACTGCCCAGATCCCCCAACAACAATGAAGGATTAAGAAAATGCCTCACAGACATGCCCACAGGACAGAAGCAATTCCTAAATTGAGGCTCCTTCTTCCTGGGTGACTCTAGTTTGTGTCAAGTTGACAAAAACTAACCAGCACAAGTGCCAACACACACTTGTAATCTACCCAGTGAACTGAGGAAGAGGAATCATGGGTTTGAGGCCAGAATAAGCTATATAACAAAACAGTGTCTCAAAAAGAAAAGGTAAAAAAAAGAGTAGCGCTTGAGATATCTTGCATCTTGGGTACTAGTGGAAGTGATCTGCTGGTATGTAGGGCACATCAAACAGGTAGTATCATGTGTCATATGACTAAATCCCTGAGTAAGCAGGAGGGGTGATCTTACCCAAGACAAGATCAGATAGCTCTACAGTACAGGAACAAGAGAGGCCAAGGAGAAGAGACCTGAGACCTGGGGAGATTGGGGAGAAGACAGAGCAGTGCCTTTTCTTCACTGCAAATACTGTGCAGACCTCAGCACAGTCTGTCCTCTGATTGGATGGGCTAAAGAAGGCGAGCATGAGTGTCAGAGATAGACCAATCTGCCAGGGGTGCTGCAGGGACTGGGCAGGGTCCAGGACACAGCCAAACTCTGGGCCAAGAGACTACAGGAGGCCAATAGGCAAGCCTATGCAACCTCCCCACTACCCTACACCCCTCCTCTAAATGACCCTCAATGCACACAACCAAGTGAAGAGCATGGATGGTAACTATAGACTGAGGAAGCCAGAGCAGGTCACCAACTGGACAAGGACAAAAAAGGGGCCCACTCAGTAGGCTCTTTGGCAGAAAGTTCATCTCTACTAAGATAAATGAGTTGAAGTTTTCTTCATATTTCCAATTTTTTCTAATTCTATAGTTCTCAAAGTAATACGAACAAAGGTAAAAAGCAAATAAGCAATTTGAAATTAAAAGAACAAAAGACATCAAACAAAATCTTTGAACACAGGATTTGTGTAGTGGTTTTGTTTCCTATTGTGATAAAACACTGACACCAGGTGTAGCATTCAGCCATTCCCACTTCCACCCCACTCCTGATACCTGGGTGAGTTACCTATATATCAAGTGATTTGGAGGCAGCTAGCTTTGAGAGGAGCCTGAAACAGAACAGGCTCTAAAACAAGTTCAAGGCTACTTTGCACTTGGGCCATATGACACAGCAGACCTAATGGTACTTGAGGTGTCAGTGGCAGATAGAAATGTTTTGAGTCTCTGGCAGACCCCATAAGCGAATCACAGAGGAGGCTGTTGGCATTTTGGAGCAAAGGTCTACCTTCATCTGCAGACAACTATTCACCCTTTGAGAGACTGCCTTAGCCTGCTATTGGGCCTTAGTAAAAACTAAATGTTTGATAATGGGCCACCAAGTCACCATGCGATCAGAGCTGCCCATCATGAGTTGGGTGTTATCTGACTCACCAAGCCATAAAGTAGGGCATGCACAGCAACAATCCATTATCAAATGGAAGTGGTATATATGTGATTGGCCCAAGCAGGCCCTGAGGGCACAAGCAAGCTACATGAAGTTGCCCAAATACCAATGGTTCCTACTCCTGTTACAATGCCTTCTGTTCTCAAGTATCCACCTATGGCTTCATGAGATGTGTCCTATGATCAGTTGACTGAGGAAGATAAGACTAGGTCTTGGTTTATGGGTGGTTCTGCACACTGCACAGGCACCATCCAGAAGTGGAGAGCTTCAGCATTACAGCCAATTTCTGGAATAACCCTGAAGAACACTGGTGAAGTCTTCACAGTGGGTAGAACTTTGGCCAGTGCACATGGTCATGCATTTTGCTTGGAAGGAGAAATGGCTAGAAGTACAATTATGTACTATAGTCAATGGTTTAGCTGGATGGTCAGGGACTTGGAAGGCACGACTGGAAAATTGGTGAGAAAGATAGTTCAGGAAGAAGTATGTATATGTAGATAGATCACTCCAAATGGGCAAAGGATGTAAAGACACTTGTGTCTTGTGTAAATGTTCATCAAAAGGTGATTTCAGTAGAGGGTGAGTTCAATAAACACTTAGATCAGACCACCACTTCTGTGGATAGTCTCTTTCTCCAGCCATCCCAATGGGCACATGAAGTGGCCATGGTGGCAGAGATAGAGGTTATTCATGGGCTCAAGAGCACAGACTCCCACTCACAAAGCCTGACCTGGCTACAGCTGCTGCAGAGTGCCAGATCTGTCAACAGCACAGACCAACACTGAGCACCCAATATGACACTATTCCCTGGGGTGACCAGCCGGCAACCTGGTGGCAGGTTGACTACATTGGACCACTTCGATCGTGGAGGGGACAGTTCTTTGTCCTTACAGGAATACACACAATTCTGCTTATGGATTTTCCTTTTCTGCACAAAATGCTTCTGCCAAAACTACCATCCAGAGACTTACAGAATGCATTATCTACAAACATGGTATTCTACACAGCATTGTTTCTGACCAGGGAACTCACTTAACAGCCAAAGAAGTGCAACAGTGGACCCTTGGTCATAGAATCCACTGGTCTTACCATGTTCCCCAACATCCTGAAGCAGCAGGCTTGATAGAAAAGGGGAATGGCCTCTTAAAGACACAGTTACTGCACCAATTAGGTAGCAATAGCACAAAGGGCTGGGCAGGGTCCTCCAGAAGGCAGTATATGCTTTGGATCAGCACTTAATATATGGTATTGTTTCTCCTATAGCCAGGATTCAAGGATCCAGAAATCAAGGGGTAGAACTAGGAATGATTCAACTATCACCCCTAGTGACCAACTAGGAAAATTTTTGCTTCCTGTACCCACAACTTTGTGCTCTGCTGGCCTAGAAGTTTTGATTCCAGAGGGGGAAATGCTTCTACCAGAAGACACAACAAATATTCCATTGAACTGGAAGCTAAGACTCCCCCTGGGCACTTTGGGCTTCTGATGCCCTTAAGCCAACACACTAAGAAAGGAATAACATTATTAGGAGGGGTGATTGACCCAGACTGCCAGGGGGAAATTGGACTGTTTCTCCACAATGGAGGTAAGGAAGATTATGTTTGGAAGGCAGGGCTTAGGCATCTTTTGGTATTACCATGTCCAGTGATCAAGGTCAAAAGGAAACTGCAACAACCGAATCCATATAGGACAACAAATGGCCCAGAGCCTTGAGGTATAAAGCTGTGGGTCACTCCTCCAGGGAAACTGCAAAGACCTGAGAAGGTGCTTATTGAGGACTGAGGAAATACACAATGGGAAGTAGAGGAAGGTACTTATAAATATCAGCTGAGGACATCAGACCAGTGGAAGAAACAAGGATAGTAATTGGCATGAGGGTTTCTCTCCTATTTTTTTTTCAAATATAACTCCCTTTTTTTAAAATTTGATTTTTTGTATTTCATATAGAATATCCTAAACAATCTTATTCCTCTATATACCCACATCCGAAATGGCAAACTCCCATAGTCTCCCCGCCCCCTGCAGGAGCCCATATACTCTGTAATCCCTGTTACTGTCCACTGTGTTGTCGGTGCACCCAACCATTCTCCAGTGCTTGTCCATCCGCTGAATCTAGTCAGCCTACCTAGAGTTCCTTGTTTTAGGAAGATCAGCTCTTCCTCATCTAGCAGCAATCAGTTTTCAATATTCCTTTATATAAAATTGGGGTCTGTTGTTCATTTTCCTAGTTCTTTACTGGGTACTGTCTGGGAGTCTCTTGGGCCACCCTGGCGAACAACTCAAAGGAAGGTATCTCCTGTCTGGCATTGTTTCTTGTTATGTAGCTTTTACCTATGCACATGGACTCTTAAAGAGTACTACTGATCCCTCTAATCTTTGGTTATACTTTCCTTTTGGGTGTTTAAGACCATAGAGTTGGCTCAGAAAAACCAATTATTTTGATACTTAAGGTCGTTTGAGGATCTGTTCCTCAGGGGACACATGGGCCTGGGAGGAGACCCTGGCTCCTTTCTTTTATCAGTTCCATCTATGTGAAGATAAGTCAAAGGTCCTTTTCGACCATGACTGGCTTTGCTTGGAAGCATGGAGGAAGTGTTTCCTCTGTGTTGACCCTCCACTCTGTAGACTGGACACTGGTTCAAGTCCATCTCGTGGGGTCTCCATGGCCTCCTTGATCAAAAGGACAGGTAATGCACCACAGTAACAGGATATTTTGAGAGGTTTTGAGTCCCATGGAGAGTAGTCGACCTAGGAGGGCAAGGAGCAAAAACTGTCCTTTAAGTCCCTCTGACCAAATTAGTACAGGCCTCAAAGTATGGATGTTAGATGTCCAAAAAGGTTAGTTCTACCAGTCTGGTACTTTTAATTACACTGTGCTATGTAGATAAAGCTTGGGCAAAGACCAAACATTCTCAGATAAACCTTGCCTAGACATATATTATATTCCTTGAGCTAGCTGTATGTATAATTTGTCAGTAGGTTGTTTGATTACAATGGTTCCCTCTGTTTTTTTAAAACTAGCTAGGCATTATTTATCTCTCACATTGTCTAACCATTCCACCATGGTTTCCCCATTAAAAGTGCCCCCATTTTTCCCATTTCTCCCTTAATAATACCCTTCTCCTATGGTCCCACATCTCTTGAGCTCCTTCTTTCACTTTATCATGAAGGTTCCTTGTATAACCCTCTTCCCCTCTCCTTAAAATAGCCCCATTTTTATCTATTTCTCCCTTAGTAACACCTGTCTCCTACTGTTCTCAGGTTCTTTCTTTCCCTTTACGTCCCTGGTTCCTTTTCATTATCCTGGTTCCTGCAGTTACATCTGGGAACATACTCACTTATAAGGATTTGGTGCTAGGATCCACATATGAGGGAGAACATATGTCGTTTGTGTTTGTTTTTTGGTTTGTTGTTTGTTTCGGAGTTTGTGTTACTTCACTTAGTATAACAGTTTCTAGTTCCATCCATTTACCGGGAAATTTCATGATTTCATCTTTCTTTACTGCTAAATAGAACTCCATTGTGTAAATGAACCACATTTTCATTATCCACTTGTCAGCTGGGAGACAAGTAGGTTGCTTCCATTTCTTAGCTAATGTGAAAAGAGCAGCAAAATACATGGATGTACAAGTGTCTCTGCAATACAATGAGTTCTTTGAGTATATGCCAAGGAGTGGTATAACTGGGTCAAATGGTAAGTGCATTTGTAGTTTTTTAAGAGTTCTCCACACTGCTTTCCATAGGGGTTGAATAAGTTTGCAATCCCACCACAGTGGATGAGTATTCCCCCTTCCCCACATCCTTTCCAACATTTGGTATCATTTGTTCCCTTGATCTTAGCCAGTCTGACTGGGGGAAAATGAAATCTTAAAATGGTTTTAATTAGCATTTCCCTAATTACTAATGATGTTCAACACCTTTTGAGATGCTTCTTAGCCATCTTTACTTCTTCTTTTGAGAACTCGCTGTTCAGCACCTTAGCCCATCTTTTAATTGGGTTACTTCCTTTCTTGATGCATTGTTTTTTGAGTTCATTACATATTCTGGATGTTGTTGACACACCCTCTGTCAGCTGTGTCACTGGTGAAGATTTTCGCCCATTCTATGGGTTTTCTCTTCACTTCCTTGGTTGCTTCTTTTGATGTACAGAAGCTATTTAGTTTAATGAGGTCCCATTAGTTGATTCTTGACCTTCTTTCCTGGGCAGTTGATGTCGGGTTTAGAAAATCCTTTCCAACACCTATGTCTTTTAGGTTATTGCCAATGTTTTTTTCTAACAATTTCAGAGTTTCAGGCTTCACATTGAGGTCTTTGATCCTTTTGGAGTTGACTTTTGTGTAAGGTGAAAGATAGGGATATGCTGTCTTTCCTCCAGTGAATGTTCTTGGCCCCTTTGTCAAATATCAGGTGGCTGAAATTTCATGTAGTCATATTTGGGTCTTCAATTTTGTTCCATTGATCTGTGGGTCTATTTTGGTGCTTGAACCATGTTGTTTTTATGACTATAGCTCTGTAATACAGTTTAAGATCTGGTATAATAATCCGTCCCCAGCAGTGCTTACTGCTCTGGGTTGTTTTGGCTTCACAAGGACTTTTGTGGCTCCATATGAATCTTAGGATGTTTTTTTTTTTCCAACTCTGTGAAGAATGTCATGGGGATTTTGATTGGCATTGCACTGAATCTATAAATGGCTTTTGGGAGGATGGTCATTTTCACAATATTAGTTCTCCCAATCCATGAGCATGGGAGGTCCTTCCATCTTCTGATGTCTTCCTCAATCTCTTTAAAGATTTAAAATTTTCATTGTAGAGCTCTTTAATGTCTTTGGTCAGGTTTATTCCAAGATATTTTAATTTTTTTGCAGCTAATGTGAAGAGGAGTGTTTCCATGTGTTCCTTCTCTGATTGCTTGTTATTGGTATATAGAAAGGCTACAGACTTTTGTAGATTAACTTTGTAATCTGCCACTTTACTGAACATGTTAATAATTTCTGGGAGTTTTCTGTGGAATTTTTGGCATCTCATAGGTATAATATCATATTGTTTACAAAAAAGGATAATTTGTTCTCTTCTTTTCCAATTATTACTCCTTTAATTTCCTTCTACGTCTTATTGATCTTGCAAGAGTTTCAAGCACTATGTTAAAAGGGAGTGGAGATAGTGGACAGCCTTGTCTGGTTCCTGGTTCTAATGGCAATGCTTCCAGTTTTTCTCCATTTAGAATGATGTTGGCTATGGGTTTGTTGTATATGGCTTTACTTATGTTGAGGTATGGTCCCTCCAGTCCAATTCCCTCTAGGATTTTGAACATAAATGTATGCTGAATTTTGTCAAAGGCCTTCTCTGAATCTATTGAGATGACCATGTGGTTTTTGTCTTTGAGCCCATTTATATGAATTATGACATTTACTGACTTACATATATTGAACCATCCCCTGCATCTATGGAATAAAGCTGACTTGATGATGGTGGATGATCTTTTTGATGTGTGTCTGTATGCAGTTTGCAAGTATCTTATTGAGAATTTTTGCATCTAAGTTCATTAAGGATATGGGTCTATAGTTTTCTTTTTTGGTGGTATCTTTACCTGGCTTTGGTATTAGAATGATGTTGGGTTCATAGAAGGAATTGGAAGTTCTTCCTTCATTTCTATCTTTCTGAATAAATTAAGTACTATTGGATACAGATCTTCTTTAAATGTCTGGTAGAATTTTGCTGTGAATCCATCTGGTCCTGGGCTTTTTTTTTTTTTTTTAAGCTGGGAGGTTTTGTATTACTGTTTCAATTTCATTATGTGTTATGGGTCTGTTTAAGCTGTTGATCTCTTCTTCCTTAGTTTTGGTGGTTCCCATGCTTTTAAATATCCCTCAATTTCTTTTAGGTTTTCAAATATAGTAGCATATAGGTTTTTAAAGTATTCCCTTATAATGTTCTGTATCTTTCTGCTGTCTGTTGTGATGTTTCCCCTTTCATCTCTGATTTTGTTGATCTGAGGGTGCTCTTTCGTTTGGTTAACTGGGCTAGCGGTCTGTCAATCTTGTTTTTCATTTCAAAGAACCAGCTCTTGGATTCGTTGATTCTTTGTATTTTGTTGTTGTTGTTTTTTGTTTTTCATTAATTTCTGCTCTTATTTCTGTTATTTCTTCTTGTCTGCTGGGTTTGGGCTTCATTTGCTGTTGCTTCTCAAGTATCTTCAGTTGCACTTTTAAGTCATTTATTTGTGTTCTTTCCAATTTTTTAATGTAGGCACTTAAGCTATAAACTTCCCTCTAAGGACTGCTTTCAAAGTGTCCCAGAGGTATTGTTGTGTTGTATTGTCCTTTACCTTTAGTTCCAGGAATACTTTTATTTCTTTCTTAGTTTCTCCTTTGACCCATTCATCATTCAGGAGTGTGTTGTTTAATCTCCATGTGTTCATGTGGTTACTAGGGCTTCTTCCGGTGTTGATTGTAAGCTTTATTGCATTGTGGTCTGATAGAATGCATGGAATTATTTCAATCTTTTTGTATTTGTTGAGGTTTCTTTGTGCCCCAGTATATGGTCGATTTTGGAGTAGGTTCCATGGGGTGCTGAATAGAAAGTACATTCTTTGGTGCTTGGTGAATATTCGGTAGATGTCTCTTAGGCCCATTTGATGTATGGTATTGTTTAACTCAGATGGCTCTCTGTTAGTTCTCTGTGACCTAGCTAATGGAGACAATGGGGTATTAAAGTCCCCCACTATTTTATAATGAGTTGGGATTAATCTGGGTGTTAAAGTACTGTAGTACTGATTTTATGAAGTTGGGTGCACCAGAGTTTGGTGAATATATGTTCATGATTGTAATATCTTCTTGGTATATTGCTCCATTGATCAGAATGAAGTGGCCCTCTTTATCTCTTCTGATTAGTTTTAGTTTAAAGTATATTTTATCAGATATTAGAATTGCAACGACTGCTTTCTTCTTAGTACCATTTGCTTGGTATATTTTTTCCATCCTTTCACCTTAAAGCAGTGCCTGTCGTTGACAGTGAGATGAGTTTCTTGCAGACAACAAAAAGATGAGTTTTGTTTCTTAATCAATTCAACTAGTCTGTGTCTTTTGACTGGGGAGTTCAGTCGATTGATATTTAAAGTTATTAACAAAAGATGTGTATTGATTCCTGTCATTTTTATTTCTGTTCACATTCTTTGTGTAGATGTGAATTTCCATAGTTATACCTTCATTAAGTTTCTTTCCGTAACCCCTTGGGTATACTCATTCCTTTCTTCAGCTCTTCGTATTGCTTCAAGAAGTCTATGCAGGGCTGGTTTTGTGGACATGAATTCTTTCACCCTATTTATGTCATGGAAGATTTTTCTTTCCCCTTCACCTATAATAGACATCTTGTATGGGTAAAGTAATCTGGGGTGACATCTGTAGTCATTTAGAACTGGGAATACTTTGGTCCAGGTTCTTCTGGCTTTCATAGTTTACACTGAAAAGTCAGCTGTAATTCTAATGGGTTTTCCTTTATATATATGTGACTTGTAGTTTTTCTTTTGCAGCTTTCAGTATTGTCTCTGAACTTATTCTGTACACTTAGTGCTTTTACTATGATGTGGCGTGAAGAGTTTCTTTTCTGGTCCTGTCTATTTGGTGTTCTATATGCTTCTTGTATTTGTATGGCATGTCTTTCTTTAATTTTGGGAGATTTTCTTCTACAATCCTGTTGAAGATCTGGTCCATACCATTATCTTAAGATTTTTCTCCTTCCTGTATGCCTATGATTCATGTTTGGTCTTTTTATGGTGTCACAGAATTCCTGCATATTCAATTCTTTGCTTGAGTGGTCTAGTTCATCCACTTTATCTTCCAGTCTTGATACTCTGTTTTCCATTTTGTTCATCCTATTGGTGAGGCTTTCTCTGTCGTTTCTAATTGGTGTATTGAGTGTTTCATTTCCTTCTTCATTTCAGCTTCTGCATTCTTCAATATTTCTGTTTTCTGAAATCATTGAGAATCTTTCAGTTCTTTGATTTCTTTGTTCATGTGTTCTTTAAATTCACTGAATTCTTTTATCATGTTTGTAGTTGTTCTTTTGAGTTCCATGCCCTGTGTTATCTCTAGGGGGTTCTCACTGTACTCCTCTAGAGGACTGATGGTACTTGGTGGGGATATATTATTTTTATTTTTCATGTTATTTTTCCTCTGTGACTCTGACATGTGGTTTTCTTTTATAGATTCTGGTTCTTGTGTGAGACTCAAGCCTTCCTTTATTGAGTTTTGGTCTGCTTCTTTTTGTAAACTTTATGTGCCTTTGTGGTTTACTTGTTGGGCATGAAAAGCTGGTTGGTCTAAGCTTCAGGTTCTCTCTTTTAATTTTATGTTGGAGTGGCCAAATTGCTTACATCTTGCTGCTCAAGAGTTCCCACAGAGGCCCAAGTTGGATGAGGATCATATGCTCTCGGGGTTTCTCCTAAGGTCTAGATCCCTCCAGGAAGGATGATGGCCTCAGGAATTTGAGGACTGGGCTGGCCTGGGAGTAGGGCCCAAGAAAGATGCTGCCCCAGGGATGCAAAGAGAGGTGGGGACAAGAAGAGGCCTGAGGGCACCTGGTGACTACAGGGAGGAATTGGGTTGGTCTGGACACAAAGGATCAGGAAGCAGTGGGGAGACTGGGCTAAGAGGTCAGTCCACGGGTCTGGGGTGTCACAATAAGAGATGGGCCAGTGCCCCTGCTAGGACGAGAGATGGGGGGCAGGGAACTGGGAGGGTGAATGATGCTGGGAGAGTCAAGGCACAGTGGGTGAAGCAGCCAAACTTACCCAGGCAAGCTGCTGGCTCCAGGACGCTGTGTGGCTGGGCCACCCAGAGATTCAAAACCATCCCATTTTTTTTAAAGAATATGTTTGTGCACATATATTAAGCAGACATTTGTGTTTTTTTTCCTTTCTTAAAAATGTGTCACTGAGATAAATGCTAAGTGTTATAAATCTATATTATCATATTTAGGTTATAAGATACTAAAGGACTAAGCATTTTTCAAGGACCTTACCTCAAGGACCTGCGCTAAGATATATAATATATCTGTGATTGTACGAAGGACAGCTATCTCATGTTAGGCAGAATTATGACCTGCCATTGTTTTCATTTGAAAATTAAGCATGACATAAGGAGATGCAATTGGGTGTCAAGTGAACAAGGGGACTGTGGTAGCTAATCTTGGTTGTCAACTTGACTGGCTCTGGAATTAACTGAAATGAGAGAAACTTTTTTGATTAGAGTATTTGAAGCTGGAAGCCCCACCCTACATGTAGGCTCTATCTTCTGATGGCAGCCTGTAGGAAGGGCTATGGCAAAAGGGAGCTTTTGCTTTTTGCCTGTTTGCCTTCTCTTCTACTGGCACTTTCACCTTGGTGCTGTGGCATTCCTCCACTGATAGCAGAATCAACTTCTTCAGATTCCAAAGTACACTGAAGACTCACAGACCTCTAGGAATCCTTCAGGACGTAAGCCTTGTGGACTGAGCAAGCCAGTAAGCAGCATTCCTCCATGGTCTGTGCTCGAGGTTCCTTCACCAAGTTCCTGCCTTAGCTTCCCTTGATGATGGACAGTGCTTATAAGCCAAATAAACCCTTTCTTCACCAAGTTGGTTTTGGTCAGTGTTTTTATCAAAGCCACAGAATAACTTGAAGATTGACCAAAACCAACTTGGGGAGGAAAAGGTTTACTTGACTTACAAATAACAATCCATCTTCAAGGAAAGCCAAGGCAGGACTCAAGGCAGGAATCTGGCTGACAGGAGCTGAAGCAGGGGAATGCTGCTCACTACCTTGCTTCCCTGACTGGCTCAGCTGCTCTTCTTACACAGCTCAAGCCCACCTGCCCAGGGATGACACAGTCCACATTGCTACTACATCAATTAGCAATTAAGAAAATGTTCCATAGGCATGCCCACAGGCCAGTCAGATGTAGGAAATTCCTCAAATGAGGTTCCTTCTTCCCAGGTTTCTAGTTTCTGTCAAGTTGCCAAAAAATAAACAGCACAGTTTGTTATCATTTTTCTGAGTTTTCTGATTTAGTATAGGTGAAGAAAAAAGAGCTCTGAAATGGGAACAGGAATGGCTGAAGAGCAGTGGGGATGAGTCTTCCTCTGCAAGATAAAAAGAGACTGTTAGGTACACAACCCAGGAAGGGCCAATCAGGGCTTCTCCATGGAGGGCTGCATTCCTCTGGCTCTGAGGACATAGAGAGGCTTTAGTGGATGTAGAAATGAAAGCCAAGTGTTTCAAAAGCTACCACCTCTCCTGGGAAGCATGTGTTACAGATGAGCTCAGTTTTGGTTCTGCATACCAGCCAGGAATCCCACTGGGAACAACTATATGACCCAATCAACATCACCCATGGCAGAAGAGCTATTCTGTTTCGAACAGCTCCCTCCCAACTTGTAGTAGAAGTCACTGGTGCCCAATAAAAAGCTCCTGCCTCTACTTGACTAAGGCCTCTGGGATTTTCCAGAATCTACCTGCTACAGCCCTCCAGAACCCATTTGCACATAGCCCTGATGGCTTAGACTCCATCACTTGTCCCTGTCTGTCACCCTGGCTGCTTTAAACTGTAACCAGCTTGGAGCCCACTGTGCAGTGCAGACAACTAAGGTAACTATGGTGGGTTCCAGTCCAGCATGCTGCCTTATTTCCAACATGGTAGACCAGATCAAAACTCAAGGCCCCAATCTGTAAGGAAGATAAATTTTCATAACAATCTGAGGGGAACAGCCTGGCAAATAGAAGGTATTTATATATCTGAGTTCCAGAGGCCTTCCCTGGAGATTTCTGTGAAAATTAGATACAGACTGGCACAATTATAAAGGTGGTCTCCAGGCAATAGGGATTTGGATGTCCTCTGAGAAGCAAGTACTTTTAACAGCACATGTTTACAAAACAGATGATCCAGCAGAGAGAGAAACCAGACTTGCAGTTCCTGTTCCACATTCATTCAGCCCTTGCTCCATGTAAACAAAGAGCTGGCCTTAGGATGACCTACAAGGCCCTAACAAGTACCCTGCTATCATCCTGACCTCACTCCTGCCCCATCCCCCCTGCACACATTACTCTAATCATTATGTCTCCTCGCAGCTCAGTGAACACACTGGACATGTCCCCCCACAACCTTTGTGCCAGCTCCTGTGAGTATAGAACCCTTAATCCACCAGAACTCTGGAACTCACTCCAGTACCTGCTGCAAGGCCTTGTTTAGACACATTCTCCCTATCCCGGAAGCCACTCTAACTGCCCTGTGGAAAGAACCAATATTCCCTTGCTTCCTCCACAGCAGTCTATCACCTTACGTGATATACAATGCATTAGCTGATCACAACCATATTTTGTATCCTCCATAAGGATGTCAGCATGCTGGAAGAGGGCCCAGCCTTTCCCTGTAGCACCAGGCATATGAATGAACAAAAGAACAAAGGGAGTCATGGTCCCTGCAATTTGCTAATAAAAACCCTCCCAACTCCTGTACTACATATGTCAGAAACCCCCAACACTTCATACTATCTCTCCAGCTCTGGAAGGTCAGTGGGGTTGAGTCTGTTGAATCCAAAGGCACACCAAGCTGCTGTCAAGTCTGGTAGGAGGTGAGCACTGATGCTCTATCATTCTACTACTATGTAGTCAGATTTGACCTACCATTTGCAACCAAGGTAACGAGCATTTCTGTACTCTCCAAGCCTCAGTAAGTGGGCAGAATAGGAATACACAGCCCAGAGGGCATTATATAAACTGAGCTAATAATTACAAGGAGATATTTAAATCAGGGTAGCTAGCACAAAGCAAGGCACTTCATTAGCATTAGCAGCTATTACAGTTCTGTTACTATTCCATTAAACACAGCTTTAAATTTTTTATTTTCCTGGGGCTGGAGAGATGCCTCAGCAGTAAAGAGCACTGACTGCTCTTGCAGGGAACCCAGGTTTGATCCCCAGCACCCATATAGTGGTTAACAACCATCTGTAGCTCCTGTTCCAAGGGATCTGATGCCTTCCTTCTTCAGACCTCCATGTGCATTGCACTACACGGGTGCACTTACACACAAGCAGGCAATGCACATATACACATAAAATAAAAATAATAAAATTTAAAAAAGAAAAAAAAATTTTTTAAAGCTTCCTAAGTGCTGGGCGTGGTGGCATACACCCTATGTCCCAGCATTCTGGAGGCAGAGGCAGGCGGATCTCTGTAAGTTCAAGGCCAGCCTGGTCTGCACAGTGAGTTCCAGGCCAGCTGAAGCTACAGGGAAAGCCTGTCTTCAAAAGAAAAGGTTTCCAGCTGAAAATTTTGAAAATAACATTTATGGGGCTGGAGAGATAGCTCTGAGGTTAAGAGCACTGGCTGCTCTTGCAGAGGATCAGGGTTCAGATCTCAGCACCCACATGGCAGCTAAAAATCATCTGTAACTCCAGTTCCAGATATGACGCCCTCTTCTGGCTTCTGCAGGAAATGCACAGACATAGTGCACTTACATACATGCAGGTAAAACAAATACTAAAATAAAAATAAATCCAGAGACACCTCTGGGCCTGGTCCCGCCCTCACGTCCCTCTGCTTCAAGGGCGAGACAAGCCACAAGCCTCTCTCCTGGGTAAGTCCAGTGGCACCCACCGCGTCTTGACTCCCCCAGCCCCATTCACCTTCCCAGCTCCCCTGGCCCATCTCCCCTCCTAGCCTGAGTACTGGCCCATTTCTTGCATTGGCAAGCCAGACACTGGGGCTGACCTCACGGCCCAGAACCACCACTGCTTCCTGATCCTTTGCATGCAGACAATTCCAGTTCCTTCTCACAGTCCCCTAGAGCCCTCTGGGCCTGGTCCCGCCCTCACTTCCCTCTGGTTCCCTGGGTGGCAAAACCACCAGCTGCCTGACACCAGCATCTTCCTGGGCCAGGCTCCCAAGTCAGTCCAGCCCCAAAATTCCTGAGAACAACATCTTTCCTGGAGGGACTCAGACCCTAGGAGAAAGCCTGAGAGCATCTGATCCTCACCTGACTTAGGCAGCTGTGGGAATTCCTGAAGACAAAAGCAATTTGGCCACTCCAATATAAAATCAAAAGAGAGAACCAGAAGCCTAGACCAACACCAGCTTTTCATGCTCAACAAGTAAACCACAAATTCACATAAAGTTAACAAAAGAAGCAGACCTAAACTTGAAGGCTTGAGTCTCACACAAGAATCAGAAACAACAAAAGAAATTCACACATCAAAGCCACAGAAAAAAAAAAAAAAACATATCCCTACCAAATACCAATAGCCCTCTAAAGGAGTACAATAAGAACCCCTAGAGACAACACAGGACATGGACCTCAAAAGAACAATTATAAACATGTTAAAAGAATTAAGTGAATTTAAAGAACACACAAAGAAATCAAAGAACTGAAGGAAGATAGCGATAAACTTCTGAAGGAATTCAGAAAAGAGTTAGAAATACTGAAGAATACTCAGGCTGAAACGAAGAAGGAAGTGAAACACGCAGGAAGCCAATGAGAAATGACAGGAGAAAGCCTCACCAATAGGATGAATGAAATGGAAAACAGAATATCAAGACTGGAAGATAAAGTGGACAAATTAGACCACTCAAGCAAAGATTATGAAAATTTTAAGAAAACACAAGAATGGAATATGCAGGAATTCTGTGACACCATAAAAAGACCAAACTTACAAATCATAGGCATAGAGGAAGGAAAACACTCTCAAGATAATGGTATGGACCAGATCTTCAACAGGATTGTAGAAGAAAATCTCCCAAAATTAAAGAAAGGCATGCCATGCAAATACAAGAAGCACACAGAACACCCAATAGACAGGTCCAGAAAAGAAACTCTCAACGAAACGTCATAGTAAAACCACTAAATGTGCAGAACAAAGAGACAAATACTGAAAACTGCAAAAGAAAAACAACAAGTCACATATAAAGGAAAACCCATCAGGATTACAGCTGACTTTTCAGTGCAAACTATGAAAGCCAGAAAAGCCTGGTTCCCAGGTTTAAATAACCACAGATGCCAACCCAGATTACTATTCCCAGCCAAATGTCTATTATAGGTGAAGGGGAAAGAAAAATCTTCCATGACACACATAGGCTGAAGGAATTCATGTCCACAAAACCAGCCCTTCCGAGAGTTCTTGAAGCAATAAAAAGAGCTGAAGAACGGAATAACTATACCCAAGGGGTTGCGGAAAGAAACTGAATGAAGGTATAACTGTGGAAAAGGACAGCTATATCAAAAATGTCAACAGAAATAAGTGACAGGATTCAATACACATCTTTCATTAATAACTTTAAATAGGAACAGACTGAACTCACCAATCAAAAGACACAGACTATATGAATGGATTAAGAAACAAAACCCATCTTTTTGTTGACTGTAAGAAACTCATCTCACTTGCAAGGAGAGGCACGACCTTAAGGTTAAAGGATGGAAAAAACTATATGAAGCAAGTGGCACTAAGAAAAAAGCAGGTGTTGCAATTCTAATATTTGACAAAATGGACTTTAAACTAAAACTATTTAGAAGAGATAAAGAGGGCCACTTCATTATGATGAAAGGAACAAAAAATGAAGAAGATACTACAATCATGTACATATGTTAACCAACTCTGGTGTGCCCAACTTCATAAAAACAGTACTACAAGACTTTAAGTCCCAGATTAATCTCAACTCATTAATAGTAGGGGACATCAGTGCCCCAGTGTCTCCATTAGATAGTTCAACACACAGGACAGCAAGTTAACAGAGACACATCTGAATAAAACAATACCATACATCAAGTGGACCTAACAGACATCTACCTAGTATGCTACCTAAGCACCAAAGGATAGGAGTCAAGGGAAACAAACTCTGCTGAGAAGCAGCCTGCCTTTCCTCTGACCTCCAAAGATAAGATAAGCAGATTTCCTCTTAAGAGGGAAAAAGTAAACACTTCCAGACCCTAATCCCACCTGGCAGACTGAACGGAGCCAGGCTTTTCCTGCTTCCCCCTCCCTGATTTCTCCCCCAAACATTCCCCCTTTCCACACCCTAAAGCCCTCATATATAAAGTCCCAGCTCACAACCCGTGTGCTGACATCTTTCCCTTCGCGGACATCTTTCCCTTCCCTGACATTTTCCCCTTCCCCCTTCCCTTCCCTTCTCTTCCCTTACATTCTTTCCCTTCGTGGACATCTTTCCCTTCCCGAGGGAAAGGTGCCCCGAGCGAAATAAATCTGTGAGGATTCCATCTGAGCCTCCGTGCTTCATCCTACCGGTGCCTTCCTCCATCTGCGCCGCTCGCTCCCGCCCGCTCTCTACCTATCACTTTCTATTCGGCAACCCATGGAACCTTCTCCAAAATCAACCATATACTGGGACACAAAAACAAAGCTCAACAAATACAAAAAGATTGAAATAATTCCATGCATTCTATCAGATCACAATGCAATAAGGCTTAAAATCAACACCAGAAGAAGCCCTAGTAACCACATGAACACATGGAGATTAAACAACACACTACTGAATGATGAATGGGTCAAAAGAGAAATTAAGAAAGAAATAAAAGTATTTCTGAAACTAAATGAAAAGGACAATACAACACAACAAAACTTCTAGGACATGCTGAAAGCTGTCCTTAGAGGGAAATTCATGGCTCTAAGTGCTTACATTAATAAATCAGAAAGAACACAAATAAATGACATAACATTGCAACTCAAGACACTTGAAAAGTAACAACAAATGAAACCCAAACAAAGCAGACAAGAAGAAATAACAAAAATCAGAGCAGGAATTAATGAAATAAAAACAAAACAAAGAATCAACGAATCCAAGAGCTGGTTCTTTGAAAAGAAAATCAAGATTGGCAGATCGCTAACCCAGTTAAACAAAAGAAAGAAAGCACCTGCAAATCAACAAAATCAGAGATGAAAGGGGAAACATCACAACAGACACCAGAAAGATACAGAACATTATAAGAGAATACTTTAAAAACCTATATGCTACTAAATTTGAAAACCTAAAAGAAATGGACGGATATCTAAAGGCATGGGAACCACCAAAACTAAACCAACAGGAGATTAACAGCTTAAACAGACCCATAACATGAAAAGAAATTGAAACAGTAATACAAAACTTCCTGACTAAAATAAGCCCAGGACCAAATGGATTTACAGCAGAAATCTACCAGACATTTAAAGAATACCTACATCTAATACTACTTAATTTATTCAAAAAGATAGAAATGGAGGGAGAGCTTCCAAATTTCTTCTATGAAGCCAGCATCACTCTAATACCAAAGCCAGGTAAAGAAAGATACAACCAAAAAAGAAAACTATAGACCTATATACTTAATGAACATAGATGCAAAAATTTTCAACAAGATACTTGCAAACCACATACAGACACACATCAAAAAGATCATCCACCATGATAAGCTGGCTTTATTTCAAAGATACAGGGTGGTTCAATATACGTAAGACAATAAACGTCATAAATCATATAAATGGGCTCAAAGACAAAAACCACATGGTCATCGCAATAGAAGCAGAGAAGGCCTTTCACAAAGTTCAACATGCATTTGTGTTCAAAGTCCTAGAGGGAACTGGACTGGAGGGAACTACCTCAACATACTTAAAGCCATATATAACAAATGCAGAGCCAACACCATTCTAAATGGAGAAAAACTGGAAGCACTCCCATTAAAATCAGGAACCAGACAAGGGTGTCTACTGTCTCCATTCCTCTTTGACACAGTGTTTGAAACTGTTGCAAGAGCAATAAGACAAGAGAAGGAAATTAAAGGAGTAATAATTGGAAAAGAAGAGCTCAAATTATCATCCCTTTTTGCAGATGATATATTATATCTAAGAGACACCCAAAATTCTCCAGAAAACTCCTGGAAATTATTAACATGTTCAATAAAGTGGCAGGTAACAAAATTAATTAATAAAAGTCTATAACCTTTCCATATAGCCGTAACAAGCAATTAGAGAAAGAGTACATGCAAACACTCCCCTTCACAATAGCTGCAAAATAAAAAAAAAAAAAAAATCCCAGAACAAACCTAAACAAAGACATTAAAGACCTCTACGATGAAAATTTTAAATCTTTAAGAAAAGAGATTAAGGAAGACATCAGAATATGGAAGGACCTCCCAAACTCATGGATTGGAAGAATTAATATTGTGAAAACGACCATCCTACCAAAAGCCATTTATAGATTCAATTGCAATGCCAATCATTAGCCCCATGACATTTTTCACAGAATTGGAAAAAAACATACTAAGATTCATATTGAAACAAAAAAGACATCAGACAGCCAAAACAAACCTGAGCACTAAGAACAATGCCAGGGGGATTACTATACCAGATTTTTAAACTGTATTACAGAGCTATAGTCATAAAAACAACATGGTACTGGCACAAAAATAGTCCCATAGATCAATGGAACAAAATTGAAGACCCAAATATGACTACA